>NC_052153.1:37250569-37555468 GCF_902713615.1 Scyliorhinus canicula
ATGCTGACTTGACTGGAGACCTGATGCTAGCCTGACTAGATTTACTAGCTACCATATGGGGGGCGATTCTCCGCACTCACGACGGTGCGGAGAATAGCGGGGGTCGTAAATTTTTACGGCCACGCTAGTCTGACGCCCTCCCGCTATTCCCCCCCCCCCCCCCCCCCACGCCCGCCTCCCAACACGAATCGCTGCCCGCCGTTTTTTTACGGAGTCCAAGCCCTTTACGACCGTTTTTAGGAACGTCAAACACACCTGGTCTGACCGTTCATAAAAACGGCCATAAAGTTGCGATCTTGGGAACCATGGCACCGATTGGCACGGCAGTACCACGGCCGTGCCAAGGGTGCCATGGGCCCGCGATCGGTGGGCACCGATCGCGGGCAGCGGGTACTTACCCCGCGCACTCTTTGTCCTTCCGCCGCCCCGCTGTATCCATTCGCGGGGCGGCTGAGGGGCATCCCGGCCCGCGCATGCGCGGGTTTCGCGCAAATGCGCGATGACGTCATCCGCGCATGCGCGGGTTGGAGTCTTCCAATCCGCGCATGCGCGGCTGACGTCATGTGATGCATCAGCTGTCGCAAACTCTGGCAAGTGGGCTTAACGAAATTCGTTAAGCCCGCGATGCCGGAGTTCACGGCCGCGGCATGCTAGCCCCGACCGGGGACCAGTATCGGTTCCCAGTCGGGGGGGGCGGAGGCTGGCGTCAAACCCGCCCGTTTTTGACGCCAGCCTCATGATTTCTCCAGGTTTCAGAGAATCACGCCCAGGGTGTTTGCACTGGCTAGCTCACGAGCTCCGACTATCTCAGAGGCTGAGTCCCGAGAGAACGGGGAAAACCATCTGGCTTTATAGTGGTAGTGTCCTGTCTGGTGATTGGCTGCTCTGTTCTGTGTGCTTTCTGGTCATCCTGTGTGCCAATCACTGCCTGTCTGCACTCCATTATATACATAGATGCATATTATGACATCTCCCCCCTTATTTTGATGTTGTTTGTGTTCAGATAACAAATATTAAGGTGCATGTGCGTGTGGATGTGAATATGTGCGTGACTATATACAGAATGTGCTAAAATGAACTTATATACATAGGAAGGTGTCGCTAGTGCAGATATAGAGCAGATGAAACAGTAAAAACAATGTTTACAGAGGTCAAAACGATGAGGTAACAAAATTGTGCAAAAGCTCAGTCTATATGTTTAGTCTTTGTGGCGGGCGACAAATTCTAGTTGATCGCCTCAAGGGTGGATCAGGGTTGGCTAGGCACTTGGATAGGCGGGACTGCCGCCAATACGGTGGTTGCAGAGGTCGGTGGGATTGTTGGTAGATCGGTGGCCTCATGGGAGGGCATGTCGGAGGAAGCATTGTGTGAGGCGGGACATCATGGTTAGGTGGTGGGCGTGGAACTCTGCACAGCGCCCATCTGTTGCGTCGTAGGAAGGAGCCATCAGCCATGCGGACGAGGAACGATCTCGGGGCCACTTGCTTGACCACCACAGCTGTGGTGGACCAGCCACCGTCAGGCAACTGTACACGAACACGATCAGTTGGGACCAGGTCGGGGAGATCCATGGCATGAGCGTCGTAAGCTGATTTCTGTTGGGCCCGAGACTGCTGCATCTTCTGTATGACCGTGAGGTTGTCAGGGTCTGGAACATGGATGGCTGGAACCGTGGTTCGCAGAGTGCGATTCATGAGCATCTGCGATGGAGACAACCCAGTGGACAGCGGGATTGCTCTGTATGCCAGCAGTGACAGTTTGAACTCGGAGCCTGAGTCTGCAGCCTTGCATAGTAATAGAACATAGAACATAGAACATAGAACAGTACAGCACAGAACAGGCCCTTCGGCCCACGATGTTGTGCCGAGCAATGATCACCCTACCCAAACCCACGTATCCACCCTATACCCGTAACCCAACAACCCCCCCCTTAACCTTACTTTTTAGGACACTACGGGCAAATTAGCATGGCCAATCCACCTAACCCGCACATCTTTGGACTGTGGGAGGAAACCGGAGCACGCGGAGGAAACCCACGCACACACGGGGAGCACGTGCAGACTCCGCACAGACAGTGACCCAGCCGGGAATCGAACCTGGGACCCTGGAGCTGTAAAGCATTTATGCTAACCACCATGCTACCGTGCTGCCCCTCTTGACGATCTCTTGACGATATGGGCCCCTTTTTTGGCCTTCCCGTTTGACTGCGGGTAGTGGGGGCTGGAGGTGACGTGACGAAAGTTGTATAGCCGGCCAAAATCAGACCACTCCTGGCTGTGAAACCAGGGGCCGTTGTCACTCATCACCGTGAGCGGTATCCCATGCCTGGCAAATGTTTCTTTGCATGCTTTAATCACCGCCGTCGACGTGAGGTTGGACAGTTTCACCACCTCGGGGTAATTGGAAAAGTAGTCGACCAGGAGGACATAGTCACGCCCTTTGGGGTGGAAAAGGTCGACACTGACTTTGGACCATGGGGAGGTCACTATCTCATGTTGCTGCAGACTTTCTTTAGGTTGAGTTGGTTGAAATGTTTGACATGTAGGGCAGTTGAGGACCGTGTTGGCAATGTCCTGGCTGATGCCCGGCCAATAGACTGCCTCCCGAGCGCTGCGTCAACATTTCTCGACCCCCAGGTGACCCTCGGGTAACACCCTCGAAGCTGCTGGTGTCGGGTCTGTCTGAGTCCAAGCTGGCTCCTTCAGATGAGGTGCTTCCTGTTATGGAGATAATCTAGATGCCTCTTCATTTCTTGGTCCTGTACCCGAATCTGGTATGAGGTTTGTTCTGTTTGTTGAACGACTGTGCCTGGAACCCATTTGGCGCTGTCACCAAAGTTCCTAATGTAAACTGCAGCAGCTGGTGCAATCTGCCTGGTCTGTGTATGCCTGTCTGAACAACAGCCTTGTTGTTCTTGACTGCGGCGTATCTTCCCACCATGATTGGGAAATGCAAAGCGGAGGCTGGTTTGAAGTCTGCTGCCTATCAAACGTTCTGCCGCTGCTCCACCGGTCGTGGCATGTGGGGTGGTACAGTAGCAAAATAAGAACCTGACCAGGCGTCTGTCGGAGGAGTCCTAGGTCTGCTCTTTCCATCCTATCTTGAACATGTGCACCGTTCATTCAGCTATCCCATTTGAAGCTGAGTGGTACGCAGCCGTGCAGATGTGCCACACCCCATTCGTCTTCACATAGCCCCCCCCCAACTCTTCACTAACACTCTGGGATGCTGTGTATGCTCAATGAAGATCGCAGTTTCTCATTTATCGCCTTCAAACTCATGGGCATCATCCAGTAGATCCCCAGGTATTTTGAATGTGCATCACTTATGATCAGAAACATGGAGCCGGCAAAATTGGTGTGAAATGGTATCCAAGGCCATCCGGGCCACTCCTAGAGATGCAGCAGGCGGGAGCTTCTGCTGTTTCTGGAACACACGACATTGTTGGGATAGACGCTCTCTATCTCCATATCCAGTCCCGGCCACCAAACATAGCTGTCGTCGAGCATTTTAGTCTTGGTCACGCCTGGTTGTCCGTTATGCAGGTTCCTCAGTATGGGGTCCTGACCCTTGTCCAGTCCGCCAGAGGAGGATGCTGTCTTCCATACTAAACTCTGCTATTTTGGTGGAAAAAATCTTGAACTCACTCGGCTGTTTCTGATGCCGGCGTGACTGCCCAGAAGCCGACGGCGGCTCGACTCATCGGGGCACGGAGAATTGTCGGGGGGCCCGCTGCCAACGGCCCCCAGCCGGCGCGCCGTGATCCACCCAAAAACCGGCACCGGAGAATAAGGCAGCCGGTGTCGGAGTGGCAGGGCTGATTCACGCCACCACCCGGCAATTCTCCAGGCCCCGATGGACCGAGTGCCCGTCGGTTTCTGGCCAGTCCCGCCGGCGTGGATTGGTCAGGTGGGACCTGGCAGGTAAATTGGCTGGTGCGGTCACCGGGGTGGGGGGGGGGGGGGGGGGGGGGGGGGTGATCCGACCCTGGGGGGGGGGGCATCCCCACGGTGGCCGGGCCCGCGATCTGCGGGTGGGCCTGTGCCTTTGGGGCACTCCTTCCTTCCGCGCCGGCCCCTGTGGGGCTCCGCCATGGCCAGTGCAGAGAAGACATCTCCCTGCACATGCGCTGCAATACGCCGGCCGGTCTGCGCATGCGCTCACTCGCGCAGTCCCTTCGGCCCCGACTGCCGTGGCGCCAACCCCTTCGGTGCCGGCCTAGCCACCGGAAGTGCGGAGAACTCCGCAACTTCCGGTCGGACTGACGCCGGAGTGGTTTGCGCCGTTTTTTTACGCCGGCCATCACGCGGATTTGAGAGAATCCCGCCTAAGATTTTATTTAATTGTGTTACCTCAATTGGATTGGATGGCAAACATCTCTTAATTCCAAAAAATCCATCCTTGAAGGTAAATCACTGATGCGCAGAGTGGACAGGGCAAACCCTTAATCCAGCTCATTGCTTGCTCCAAAAACAATTCAAATTCAAATTGAAGCCAATACATGTGGCCCGATTCTCCCAACCTCGTGACAGTCCGCCCCACGCTGGCGAGTGATTATCCAAGGTGCGACCCCCTGGGATTCTCCGACCCGCTGGGGGGGGTGGGGAGGGGGGGGGGGGGGGGGGGGGGGAAGGGGCGGGGGGTGGTCGGAGAATCCTGCTCATTGTGTTTAAAATGTGTCTTTGTCCATCCTCATCCATGAACATTACAGAAGTCACCAATTTAATTGTTTTTGAACTTTTTGAGATCAAGCCTCCAAATACTACATTCTAGTTAAGTAGAGTCTGCATGTCCTCCCCGTGTCTGTGTGGTTTCCTCCGGGCGCTCCGGTTTCCTCCCACAAGTCCCGAATGATGTGCTGTTAGGTGAATCAGACATTCTGAATTCTCCCTCTGTCTACCCGCACAGGCGATGGAGTGTGGCGACTTGGGCGTAACTTCATTGCTGTGTTAATGTCAGCCTACTTGTGACCAGAATGAAGATTATTATTATTATTAGACCAGAATTAATAAATCTCTCCAGGACTCTGTCTCAAACTCTGACTTCCGCCTCCCTCAATTCTTCTCTGAATTCATAAAGCTCTCCCACCTCAACGTTTTCACTCCCTCCTCAAATTTTCTGTCTCTCCAATTACAGTGTTGAATATAAACTGTTGAGTCAATTCCTCCCGGCCACACATATATGTCTCTCTTATTGATTGCTCATTCTTTGTTATTTTACTTTCCACACTCTCTTTTCTGCTCCCAATGAGAAGAAATTGTTTATTTTTTTGTGCAATTGAAAGAATATAAAAGTCAAAGCTTTCAATCTTTTTATGTGGATGGCTGGTTTGGGAATTGAAATCTTTTATTGGTGCAGGAGGGGTATTCCCTGGATTTATAGTGAAGGCATACTGTTGCTGTGGTGCAGGGAGAATTAAACTTACAGTTTGCTACTCTAAATTGTATTTGGGAGGGTCTCATACTAGGATTCCAATTTTCCATTCGCAAGATTCATCCGAATAGGTAGATAAATGAGCTACAATATAAAACAAATTAATTCCATACACAACTTCAGATCATCTTCAAAATATAGGAAATAGACCGGGGGTGGGATTGTCCATTTCTCAAACTAAGTGTTGACGCTGATGCAGAATTCGTGGACTTTCACAACAGCAAAACTGGCGCCACACCTGGACCGATTCAGCGTCCGTTAAGGGGCTAGCACCGGCGTCACATGGAACAGAATGGATTTCAACGGGAAACGGTGCCGGATTCGTCAATTTCGTGATTCACACTCAGGAGGCTGACAAGCTGCACCAACATTTGCATACTTCACTCCCCACACACACTCATCTCCATCTAACAAGGTGGCAGTGAGGAAAGCATCCCCAAGGTTCACGGATGCTGAGCTGGAAACCCTCCTGAACGCGGGAGGACGACTCTGTACCCCGGACTGGGAAGGACGCTGCCAGCCACAACCATTCACTGTGCCTGTCGGCAGGTGGCACAGGCGGTCAGCATCGTCGGTAACATCGTCCGGACCGGCCAGCAGTGGCGCAAAATTCTGCACGACCTCCTTAGGGCAGTCAGGGTGAGTAGGCATCACTGTGCATCTGGCGGTAAACGCCCCCCCCCACCACCAGGAGGGTGACCAAACCCCCACCCTGCCCCACATGCCGGATGCCCTGGCCACTGAAGCCACCAGCTACCCATCCCCGACTGTCTAAAGCTGTTGTTTTACTCCCCCCATCGCCCCATGAGAAGGCCACACACAACCTCTAGGAGCGAGAAAAGACAGGCGGGCGACTACTGGACCTGCGGCCCCTCGCTGTGGCTGAGCAGAGGGCCCTGGACATTTGTTGGTGGCCCGGAGGAAAGGGAGGTCGCCGAGGTGGAGTTCAGCCACAGGCGAGGAATCAGACTCTGCTGAGTTGCGGTTCCCCGTGACATGTGTGTCAACCCCCGCCAACACCCCCCATAGCCTCACACCACCCTTACCCCCACACAACCCTCACCCAACACCACTCCCACCCTCACCACCCCCCACACCCATTCACACGCAGACCCCAACCATTCCCAGCCCGCAGTCGAATCATGCGTCTTAACTTGTGACTTGCAGGACCTGCTGAATACGACTATCAGGAAGGCCACCATTGCTGGTTGAATTCCAATCTCCATTTCCTGCAGGGGTGAAAGGTCGACATGTTAGCATGATGCATGCACCCCGTGCCCAGCCAGGTCCAACAGGCTATATGGTGGCCCGGTTGGCACAGCGGGCTGTGCCCCCACATGTTCACCCCCATCTCTGCACCGCTCGTCCCACCGTTGCCCAGCACCATGGGTGCCTCTGACCCTGGAGGCTGTCCCTAATGCAAGGGGTACTGTTGGCTGGCACTGCCCTTGCTAGTGGTCGGCTCTGTGGCACCCGCCTGGAACCTCCATAGGTCCATAGTGGGCATTGTCCTGGGTGCACCGCTGGCGGATGGTGGCTGGGTGGGGTGTATGTGGCAGAGGGTGGAGTGGGTGCAGCGATATGTCCAGTATCACTCTACAAGGCCAGGGCCAAGGTGGTCAGTGAGGTGTGCAGCAAGATGGCTGACTTGCAGGTTGCAGTAATGGCGGTATGGGACTGGTCACCCAAGCCACTCGGCGTGTTCCCCCTGTTATGCTTCTTGAAAGAATGCTCAAAGTCGTCTTTAAGTTAAAGGATGGTTTATTGTGCTCCACAATAAGTTACAGAATTGCACTTGAGAATATGCTGCTCTTCAATGTTCTGCAACTAGGCCCAAAAGACTTGCAGCCCTGAGCTCAACTTCCACGTCCTGCCTCCTTAACCCTCCGGTCCAAGTGGGCGAGGGCGGGCCTTCGGCGTCCCTCTTATATGTCCCCGCGCTGCCCCCTGGTGGTACTTCCATTTCCCATCAGCCCCTTCTGTACACACTCAGGCGAGGATCACTACACCCCCATCAACCACCCCCTCCCCTACCCTGGCAGGGTCCCCCCCCCCACCCAAACTTCCCAGCCAGTGTCCGGTCCGGAAGCCCACAGTCGTCCCTCTCTGTGTCCTCCTATTCTCTCTTTCTCATCAGCCACGATGCCGGCTCACTATTTTTAAAAGCACAAGTGAACTGCGTCATCGCCGGAGAATACTGGCTCACTAATAACATGCAAATGGTGTTTACTGTATGTGCATTCCAGAACTCATTGACACCACTGTCGAGGTGACAGAGAATTGCGAGTTGGTGTTAAATTGGCGCCGGCTGCGATTATGGCATCATAACCAATTCTCCGCCCAATCATGTTTCCCGCCCTTGAAGTTTTTGAGTAAAGTTTAATGTCCAAATGTACTTTATTATTCCATTGTGGAAAATGACAATGAATTGCAATATTTAAATTCAATTTATGTATTCTACAGTACAGAGACAACGGGTGCGATCTAACCAAATTGGATCAGAATCCTGTGATGAGTGCATTTAGCCGGGTGTTTCCCGGTGCTCGCAGCGCCGATAGACACCACACTATCAATTGGGATTGTTTCAGTTTGTGGTCTCAGCCGGGGACTCCCTGCCGAGGTCGCACTGAGTCCCATTTCCTACACTGAGGAGCTCCACTCGCTGGAACTGCTCAGTGCAGGAAGAGATTCGGATGCCATTTTTAAATGGCGTCCTAATTTCTCAACCACTCCTCCCACCTCCACCACCCCCTGACGTGACCCCCATGCCCCCAAAGCTCACAATTGAGTGGGATCTTTGCCCCCCCCCCCCACCCAGGGGCCCGATCCCCGGCGCAGGAAATATGCCAGCCTGGCACCTCGGAAGTGCCCCTGCCAGCCTGACAGTGTCACCAGGGCTCTCAGAGGGCAAGAACCTTCAGGCCTCTGATCCACTGGGAGACCCCATAAGCGCCATTCTGTCTGGTCCCCATTTGTCTCCACTGCTGGAAAACCCGCTGTTGGAGGGGTGGGGAGAGGAGGGGCTGGCTGTGGGGGCTGGAAAAGAACATGCAGTGAGAAATTGGCTGGGGATTAGTTTGGGAGGTATAGGGTGGAAGAGACACAGCAGAGCGAGCTCTTTTTATTTTATATTGTGGAGTTGGTGGGCAGTTTATTTTGTTCCTTCCAGGTGGCATGGCAGCACAATGGTTAGCCCTGTTGGTTCACAATGCCAGGGACCGGGTTTGATTCGTGGCTTGGGTTACTGTCTATGCGGAGTCTACACATTCTCCCACTGTCTGCGTGTGTTTCCTCCGGGTGCTCCGGTTTCCTCCCAGAAGTCCCAAAAGGTGTGAACCTCCCGGAATGAGCGCCCCGCCAATTAGTAGCCCCCGATTGCAGGCCTGGCCACTGTGGAGACCCCCTCCTGGAGTTGCATCCCACCGAGCCCCCTCACCAGGACGGTCCCCACAGCCAGAACCCCAAGGCCCCACCGGGTGGGACTCCATGTGAACCACACCGGCGGGACACGGCCCGTCGAGCACGGAGAATCGCTGCGGGGGTTACTTTCAATGGCCCCAGGTCAGCCACGCATCGAGTGAGCGCGCCGACTGGCGGGTCTACAGAGAATCGTGGAAGAGCCGTCTAACCAGATTGACGGCGTGAACAGCTGTTCTCTGCCCACGTGCTGGGCGCGATTCCGGCATGGAGGGTCGGAGAATCCCGCCCATCTTTCAAGTAAGCAACCCAATACAGTTAAAAAGTCACTCAGAGATAGTGTTAGGAAATCAGGGTGCTTGTTCCCTGTGCAGCCCTTTGGAGAGAGGCCCTTTCAGGAACAACCTGAAAATTCTTCTGTTTTATCAGACTAGATTCTTTTGGCAAACTGCTGTTAAACATAAAATCTTATAGCAGTCTGAAAAACTACAGACAGACCTGGGGCGAAATTCTCCGACCCCCAGCAGGGGCACTATTTTCCTCTGCGGCCACCACGGCCTCCGCCATGGCGGAAGCGGAAGAGAACCCCGCATCGCGCATGAGCCGGCAGTGACGTCAGCGGCCAGCTGCCGCTGACGTCACTGCCGGCGCATGCGCGGACCGGCGAAAGCCTTTCGGCCAGCCCCGCTGCCGGGGGCGCCGGTTTTTTGCGCCAGAAGAGAATTCCCCACCTTTGGGGAGGCCCGACCTCTGAGTGGTTGGCGCTACTCCCCTACGCCGGCACCCTCCGTCACGCCGGATAGGGGAGAATGCCGCCCCTGGTTCCTCCCATAAATTACATTACTTTTATTCACTAAGCTGTCCAACGATCTGCTTGGATAGGAATACACAATCCCACAAATTGTCTACACCCCAGGGAATCACCTTTCTGTAAACAATATGCCACTAGCCATCTCTCCACATACAAGTAAATGGGTAAAACCAAGGACTATCTTACCTTTTATGGCCCCTTAATCACAGCTTTAGTTGACATACTGGTTGAATGTATTGCAATCAACAGCATTACGACAACAAAATATAAAATAAAATATATGGCAATTTCCGACAGTTATCACAACAGATCTACAGTAAACATAGTTACATCATCAGGCCAAAACCTCAGTGTAAATGAGTTTAACACATGATTTCATAATGCTAATTACAGAATCAATTCAAAAGTGTAACATTTTGATGTAATACAAGAACGACCTGGGACAAGATTTTCAACTTTGAGGCGGAGGGAGTTAGGAGATTTCCCAAGGTCAGAATCCCGCCTGTAGCAGTGCTATTTTCATCCAGCAGAGATGGAGATGGCAGCAGCAGGCATAATGCAGAGATGGAGGTAGACCTGTGACACAGGAGCCTGGTTAAAAGGCACACCTCCATTCTTTGACAGAGATATCAACCTTCCAACCCTCACACTTTCCACCCCAACCTCTCCTCGCTCCATACTGCTCTACTCACACCCCATACACTCGTCACCCCTTCACTCCCCCATCCCATACCCATCTGGCCCTGCATACCGCTCTTCACCCCATAACCCTTTATGCTCTTACCTTCTCACTCACCTAATATAATCACCGAATATCCACTATGAACAGACTCACGAGCCGAGCCGCATAATAAGCTCATAAATCTGTCAAAACCAATAAGTAATTTGTGATTCACCACTAAAAAACATTATCCTATTTAGAAACTCATAAATCTGTCACTAGCTCAAATTCCCTTTTACAGCTCTGTAATGAACCCCTGCTGATAGGAATTTTGATGGCTTGCAAGGAAGCCAGAAATTCATAATGACATTCCTCCAAATAAATGTATTAATAACCACTACTGTGCAGGATCTTTAGTGATTTTAAATGCAGTCAAGCATTTTCAATGACATTCCACTAAACAACTCTGTCAACAACCCTCCTGAGCAGATTCCATTAATAATAGTAATAATAATAATCGCCTATTGTCACAAGTAGGCTTCAATGAAGTTACTGTGAAAAGCCCCTAGTCAACACATTCCGGTGCCTGTTCGGGGAGGCCGGTAAGGGAATTAAATCTGCGCTGCTGCCTTGTTCTGCATTACAAGCCAGCTATTTAGTCGACTGTGCAGCCTTTGAAGAGAGCCAGCAACTCAGCCACCTACCAAAGATATTAAACAGCCAAACAAATGGCTGAGATGTATGTCAAAGAGAAAATAAAAGTTGTGGATTTTCACGCAAACAGATATAGATTTCAATATTAAGCAAAGCAGTACTTCATCCAGTGGATAATGTATTGTAATTGTTGTGAGATTCATGACTCATGTTCGTATTTTAAAGATATTGTTTATTTCTGGGAAGACTAATGTTGTGAAGGTAAGGTACTACTGGCCTTGAGTTTTGCCAGAACACATAAAAAATTAGTTGAAAATGTTAGTCAGATTTGTTTACAGAGTCAGAATAAAAAAAATATAGCAAAGGGCAGCACGGTAGCATAGTGGTTAGCACAAATGCTTCACAGCTCCAGGGTCCCAGGTTCGATTCCCGGCCTGGGTCACTGTCTGTGTGGAGTCTGCACGTTCTCCCCGAGTCTGTGTGGGTTTCCTCCGGGTCCTCCGGTTTCCTCCCACAGTCCAAAGATGTGCAGGTTAGGTGGATTGGCCATGCTAAATTGCCTTTAGGGTCCAAATTGCCCTTCGTGTTAGGTGGGATTACTGGGTTATGGGGATAGGGTGGAGCTAGGGTGCTCTTTCCAAGAGCCGATGCAGACTCGATGGGCCGAATGGCCTCCTTCTGCACTGTAAATTCTATGAAAACAACAGGTGGGCTTGCCGGTCTTCCTTCTAGGCGCCACATCCCTGGGGGATACATTGAGGGAGTAGCAGCTGCTTGGGGAGGACCCTGCAGCAGTGGAGCCTGCCCCAGAGGGACAGGAGGCAGCTGGTGAGGATGGAGAGCTGGCTGCCCAACAGGTTAAGGAGGAGGTGGGAAGTAGGCAACACATCAGACAGCGTCTGTCATTTGAGGACATGCAGACTGGGCATGTCGCTGAAGAGTCTGGCTGAGCAGGGGTACTGCACAGCATATCTGCCTTAACATGGTGCACCTGCCACGTCTTCCTTCCAGGTACTGAGTGGAGGCCTGTCAGGGTTCTCACAGACGTCGGTGCACAGGTGCATCCGCACCATCACGGTGACCTTATATGTTCAGTCGGCACAATATATCAGCTTCAATGTGGACCGAGCCCACCAAGCTGCCCAGGCTGCGCAGTTCACCACTGTTTCTAGGCTACCCCTGGTTAAGGGGGTGATCTTCAAGATGCATGTCCCCCGAAGAGCACTGGCCCACGACGGGCCAATCTTCACTAACCGAACAGGGTTCCACTCGATGAACGTGCAGCTGGTGTGTGACTATGAGCTGCACATCATGCATATTTGTGCCTGTTCTCGGGCAGTATGCATGAATCCTTCATCCTGGCACACTCAAAGGTTCCTGACACCTTTGAGGTGCACCCCAACGTGAGGAGTTGGCTCCTGGGCGACAGGGGTTATCCACTGCGATTGTAGCTGATGATGCCTATCCTGATAACACAAACGGATGCGGAGATCCATTCCAACAATGCCTATGCCACAACCCCCTGTATGATTCCTACCCGCGGATGCGGCCACTGGGTTGACAGTAACTGCGGGTCCGGTCCATGGGGTGGAGGATGGTGACCAACCGTATTGCCATGGGCACTGGTGCTCCAAATCGTTTAACTCCTGCCCACAGTAGCACTTTCTTCCGTTCACCTGGATGTGAACTGGCCATTCCAGCACACAGTTCCACCGAACGCTTGGGCTGGCAGAGATAGGGGAAAGATGTTGGGGGAGGGGTTGGGTGAAGAGGGTTGAGAAGGGGTGGGGTACTGGGGCGATGTGTGGGGTCTGATCTGGGGGACCACCTCCACTTTCTCCTCGCGTCCATCCCACCTCTCCTTGTGCCCACTCTATAGCCAGCCCAGCCCATCCCTCACACCCTTCTGAAAGAGCACCAAGGCAGCTTAGAACTTTTGTTCACATGTGTTTATTTGCAAAGTACATGTGAACGTCACTCTTTATTTCTGTGCCTTAGTCCCTAACACTATCTTACGTGCTGCACATATGCCAACTTAACTGGTGTCTTCCTTTCTGGCCGGAATGCTACACCTAGGTGGATCCTAGGCAGTACATCAGGGGTCGAGGTGGCCTACTGCGAATCCCACCCTGTGACATGCATCCCCATGGGACACCATGGAGCGACCAGGCCTGGATTGGCCCGGCAGTTGTTTGGGTGTCCCAGTTGGCATGGTGCCATCCTGTTAAGCCAGCTGCCCATTGGATGCGCCAGGGACAGGAGGGGGGTGGTGGTGGGGGGTGCGGGGGGAGCCTGAGGCACTATGGTGTTCTGGCATCTCCTCTGCAGGAGTCACCGTCTCCTCCCTCAGGATGCCCAATCGCCCTGGGCTACTCTGTGGGATGGGGTACGACCAGAGCGAACTCCTTGGTCTCCCCCGCCACCGGCTCTCCAAGTCCTGGAGGCCTGCTCTCGTCTTGACCAGAGTCTCCATACGCGCGGCCTTGGAGCATAGGGACTTGGTCACCTGCATCTGGGACTGTTCTACATCACACAATGACTATGCCACCTCTATCCAGGACTGGCGCAGGGCAGCCAGGGCCTCGGCAATGGCGATGAGCCCTCAGCCATAACCCATTGTGACTGGGATAACCTGTGGAGTGCCGCTGCAATGTCCAGGATGCCCTGGTACATATCTGCCTGTCACAGGGCAACCCGGTTCTGTGCCTTGGCCACCACCCGTACAGAATGCATGAGGCCTTGGACATTCTGATTCTTGGCCAATATCTTTGCTTCCAAGGCCTCCACCGCGGATGACACATGCATTGTTAGCCTGGGTGGCACAGATGGTTAGCACTCCCTCCTGCCCCTGAACATCATTGGACTCCTCCAAATACACCTGCAGGCACTGGATGGATGCTGGAAGAGCCTCATGTAGTTCATGGCTCTGTGTCACCATCTCCATTATCGATAGGACTGCCCTTTCCAGAAGCCCAAGACCCATCTGGATGGCAGGTAGTCCCTGAGGTCGGGCCGCCCTCCAACCGTCAGCCCCCTCAGGGTTCCTATCCCCACCTGATGTACTGCAGCATATGGCTGATGCGCACCGGATAGTGCCCCAGGAGCCTCTTCACTAAAGTGCCCAACTGAGGTGTCTCTGGGATGGTGGAGTATGCTGGTGACAGCTGTGACAGGATGTCAGTGTCGTCCCCAGACTGGTGGTCTGGGGTGTCTTTGGCTGACATTTGGGGGTTATCTTCACTGTCCATTGCCTCCTCATCGCTAGAATATTCTTCAGGGGCCACCAGAAGAGCCCGCCTCATTGCCAGATGATCCCACAAGACATGACGTGTGGTTGGATTGTGGGTTTGGGTGGTGAGGGGGTGGTGAAGGGTGGTGGTGTGTGGGGGGGGGGGGGGGGGCGGTGTGGGGTGTGAGTCAACCTACATATGCCATGGGAAACTGCAATGCAGCAGGATGCCAGCCTCCACCTCAGTGATTGCCCTCTCTCGGGCCCACTGACTGGTGACAAGCCACAGGTCCGGTGGTCCCTCCCGGTCTCCTCTCTCTCTCTCTCTCCAGTTATGCGGCATCTTTTCCTGGGAGGGGCAGGGGGTGACAGAAAGCACACAGTGTTAGGCATTCGGGCGCAGGCAGCACAGAGGGTGGGCAACTGGTGGCCTTTGTGGCTAGGGCATCTGGCCACGGCAGCTGGTATGGGTTCTGGCATGTGATGCAGGGTGGGGAGGGCGCACCCTGCTGGCATTTAATCACCTTCTGGGTGAAGTGGGGGGGACATGGGTGTTTGGGATGGGGGTTGTTGCCAGGGGCATAGTGCTGCCTACGCACTCTGGCCGCCAGGAGGTCGTGCAGTTTCTTGCGACACTGTCGTCCAGTCCTTGCGGTGGGGCCCACGGCATCTGCCATCAGGCCCAGACCCTGCAATGGGTGGCAGCCTCCTCCAGGGTGCCCCGCCTGTCCTTCACAATGTCCAGTCGGGTCTCGAGCTCCATATCCGCGAAAAGGGGTGCCGCTCTACTTGTTGGTTGAGATGAGTGTGTGTGTGGCTGCAGCTTGCCAGCCTTTCGATTGGCAACCCCGATCGCGGTGAATCGGCCACCATTTTTCATTGGAATTGATCGAATTCTACGTGGTGCTGGTGCTCGCCCATTAACTGATCATGAATTGCTGTCAGATCTGCGCCAATTTAGTTGTAGAAGTCCACCGATTCAGTCCCAGCGTCAACACATATCTGAAACGGAGAACCCCGCCCAATGTATCTGAAGAGGTTTCCACTTTCACAATCATATTCTTCCCTTGATAGTTTGCTGGTTGTCAGAAGTAACAACATGGGCAAAATCATTTGATTGTCACTTATCTTTTCAAATAAATGCATGATCACTCACTGTAATGAATAGAGATATAAGTTATGCTGTTGTTTTTTGTTGTGACGCGTGAAGTCAGCAAAACCTTTTTGTACCTTCATTTCATATAGTTGCTGCCTCCAGATCCTGGGTCATCCATGGCTCAAAACACCTGTGTGTTGGTGTGTTTCACAACAGCCACCAAAACGCACATTCTTCCATCAAAATTGCAGAAGTTTAGAAGTGGTCACTTTCACAATGGTGCTGGCCACGTTGCGATGGCAGGATGTCGGCTCCCGATCTGCCCTCACTCCCGTGCTGCCAAAAACAGCTGGTGCTGAGACTGGGGACAGGAATCGCAGATTCTGGCTTTGACCTCATTTTTAAAGCCCATCCAACAAGCCTCAACATGTGTTGGAATGGTTCAATGGACCCTTGATGTTTTCCCCAATATCTGAAGCTCATTATTTTTTTTGGTAACAGATTTGCATTGCTGTTATTTCAACAACATACATTGAATTACACAAACACAATTGTTTGCCTTTTTTCTGATGTTGGGCTCCATTTTCCTCTCTTGCCAAATAGAATTCACAGTCGAATGATTGCTTCACTTTTTGATCTCCTTTCCCTTTCGTCATGTTTCTTTGATTTAAATGCCCAATCAAAAATGATGAACAGCAGGTCACATCAGTGCCAATTCAACCAATCAGAGGAAGGGGAAAGGTCAGATGGTCTGCTTGGGCCATGAATATTATGACAGGTTGCAGTGACCATATTTTGGGAAAATTGAGGCATTATTACTTCTTCGGAAACACATAACACATACCTGGTTTTTAAAATTCTTATCCTATTTTACTTTTTTAAAAAAATTATTTGCTTTACCTCTGAGAGTTTAACAAAGAACAAGAACAAAGAAAATTACAGCACAGGAACAGGCCCTTCGGCCCTCCCAGCCTGCACCGATCCAGATCCTTTATCTAAACCTGTTGCCTATTTTCCAAGGGTCTACTTCCCTCTGTTCCCCACCCGTTCATATATCTGTACGGATGCATCTTAAATTATGCTATCGTGCCCGTCTCTACCACCTCCGCTGGCAAAGCGTTCTAGGCACCCACCACCCTCTACGTAAAAAACTTTCCACGCACATCTCCCTTAAACTTTCCCCCTCTTACCTTGAAATTGTGACCCCTTGTAATTGACACATTTGTTCTGAAAACTAAATTAAATTGGTTTATTAAAAATAAAATAAATTAAATGGTTTCGCCTGGAGACCAGATAGCCAGGCTGAGAGTCTCTCCTACTGGTGGTCAGTCTCCTCTCTCAAAATAGCCTGACTGCCCACTTATATCCCAGTTCTCTTGTCAGACCTAATCTTTCCATACTGCCAATGATAGTTCCTTATCCATTTGTTTATATATGCCTAAAATTATGATTCCAGCTCATGTTATAACATCATGCTGATGTTTGCTCGAGTCACTCGTGAGGATTCAAACTAGTGTGGCAGGGGGTGGGAACCAGAATGTGTGCTTAGAAGGTGTAATAACTGAAGGGGAAATAGAGAACCAAAATAAGAGAACAACATCACCCTCAGGCAGAGGAAAAAAGATGACAAGTGTGAGAAGGGAGGTGGTCAGTGCAGGATTGAGGGTGCTGTACCTAAATGCTCGCAGTATACAGAACAAGGTAAATAAGCTTGTTGCACACATTGAAATTGGCCGATAAACAATGTTGTGGACATTGCAGAGACGTGGCTGCAAGGAGATCAGTGCTGGAATCTAAATATCCAAGGATATGTGTCCTATCGAAAGGAGTTGGGGTTGCATTGTTAGTAGGTAATGAAGTTATATCGATAGCAAGGACAGATATAGGATCAGAAGGCACAGAATCTGTGGGTAGAGTTGAGGAACCCCAAAGGTAAAAAGACCCTGATGGGAGTTATGTACAAGCCTCCTAGCAGTAGTCGGGATGTGGGGCAGAAAATAAATCAGGAGACAGAAAAGGCATGTAAAAAAGGCAATATTACAATAATCATGGGGGACTTCAGTATGTAGGTTGACTGGGAAAATCAGGTTGGTAGTGGATCCCAAGAAAAGGAATTTGTGGAATGTGGAAGAGATGGTTTCTTTGGAGCAGCTTGTGACAGAGATTACTAGGGAACAGGCAATTCTGGATTTGGTGATGTGCAATCAGGCAGACTTGATTAGGGAACTTAAGAACATAAGAACATAAGAACTAGGAGCAGGAGTAGGCCATCTGGCCCCTCGAGCCTGCTCCGCCATTCAATTAGATCATGGCTGATCTTGTGGACTCAGCTCCACTTTCCGGCCCGAACACCATAACCCTTAATCCCTTTATTCTTCAAAAAACTATCTATCTTTACCTTAAAAACATGTAATGAAGGAGCCTCAACTGCTTCACTGGGCAAGGAATTCCATAGATTCACAACCCTTTGGGTGAAGAAGTTCCTCCTAAACTCAGTCCTAAATCTACTTCCCCTTATTTTGAGGCTATGTCCCCTAGTTCTGCTTTCACCCGCCAGAGGAAACAACCTCCCAGCATCGATCCTATCTATTCCCTTCATAATTTTAAATGTTTCTATAAGATCCCCCCTCATCCTTCTAAATTCCAACGAGTACAGTCCCAGTCTACTCAACCTCTCCTCATAATCCAACCCCTTCAGCTCTGGGATTAATTTAGTGAATCTCCTCTGCACACCCTCCAGCGCCAGTACGTCCTTTCTCAAGTAAGGAGACCAAAACTGAACACAATACTCCAGGTGTGGCCGCACTAACACCTTATACAATTGCAACATAACCTCCCTAGTCTTAAACTCCATCCCTCTAGCAATGAAGGACAAAATTCCATTTGCCTTCTTAATCACCTGTTGCACTTGTAAACCAACCGTCTGTGACTCATGCACTAGCACACCCAAGTCTCTCTGAACAGCGGCATGCTTTAATATTTTATCGTTTAAATAATAATCCCGTTTGCTGTTATTCCTACCAAAATGGATAACCTCACATTTGTCAATATTGTATTCCATCTGCCAGACCCTAGCCCATTCACTTAACCTATCCAAATCCCTCTGCAGACTTCCAGTATCCTCTGCACTTTTCGCTTTACCACTCATCTTAGTGTCATCTGCAAACTTGGACACATTGCCCTTCGTCCCCAACTCCAAATCATCTATGTAAGGTCAAGGAACCCTGAGGGAGCAGTGACCACAATGTGATAGAATTTACGCTGCAGTTTGAGAGGGAGAAGATGCAATCAGATGTGATGGTTTTACAATAAATAAGGGTAACTACAAAGACATGAGGGAGGAGCTGGCCAGAGTTGATTGGAAAAGGAGCCAAGCAGGGAAGACAGTGGAACAGGAGGTTTTTTGGGTGTTATTCAAGAGACACAACAGAAATTCATCCCTAGGAGGAAGAAACATGCTAAGGGGAGGACAAGATATCCATGACTGAAGAGGGAAGTCAAGTGGATTGGGAAGCCTTTAAAAACGAGCAGAGGACAACTAAAAAGCAATAAGGAGGGAGAAGATGAAATATGTGCGCAAGCTAGCTGGTAAGATCAAGGAAGATAGGAAGAGTTTTTTTCAATATATAAAAGGGAAGAGAGAGGCAAAAATAGACATTGGACCACTGGAAAATGTGGCTGGAGAAGTAATAATAGGAAACAAAGAAATGTCAGAGGGAATGAATAGTACTTTACATCAGTCTTCACGTGGAAGACACCAAGTGGGATGCCAGAGCTCCAGGAGAATCAGCGGGCAGAGGTGAGTACAGTGACCATCACTAAGAAGAAGTTTCTGGGGAAACTGAAAGATCTAAAGGTGGATAAATCACCTGGACCGGATGGACTACACCCCAGGATGCTAAAGAGATAGCTGAGGTGATTGTTATGGAAGTACATGATAAAATAGGACTGAGTCAGCATGGCTTCATCAAGGGGAGGTCATGACTGACAAACCTGTTATAGTTCTTTGAGGAAGTAACAAGGCAGTTCTCCCAGTGAGCCAGAGAAGACACAGCCAGACTGAGACCAAGCTAAAAGTGAGTTTGGGAATTTGAAGCTAGGTGGGATTTGAATTAAATTCAATCAGTAAGACTTTTCCTTTTAAATTTCAGGAATTTAAATTAATCTAGAACTGTGCAGTGAAGGTTAACAAGGACTGCCCCACCCACTCACATAACTGGTTGGCAGTTAAGTGTCATTCACCTTATTCGACTTTGATCTAAAAGCAGGTGGGGGAGGGGGAGTCAACTCAGGCCATTTTAAAAAGAGCAACTTGTAAGTCACTCCCAGAGAATTCTCCCAGTGAGCCAGTGAAGACACAGCCAGAGTGAGACACAGCTAAGAGTGAGTTTGGGAATTTGAAGCTAGTTGGGGAGGAGGTGTGGATAGCACAATCGCTTCACAGCTCCAGGGTCCCAGGTTTGATTCTGGCTTGGATCACTGCCTGTGCGGAGTCTGCACATCCTCCCTGCGTGTGCGTGGGTTTCTTCCGGGTGCTCCGGTTTCCTCCCACAGTCCAAAGATGTGCAGGTTAGGTGGATTGGACATGATAAATTACCCTTAGTGTCCAAAATTGCCCTTAGTGTTGGGTGTGGTTACTGGGTTATGGGGATAGGGTGGAGGTGTTAACCTTGGGTAGGGTGCTCTTTCCAGGAGCCGGTGCAGACCCGATGGGCCGAATGGCCTCCTCTGCACTGTAAATTCTATGATAAAAATCCCTGGTAAGTGACTGGTAAGTAGTTTTTCTTTTTTCTTTTTCTTTTCGTTGGTATATTTATCTTTTTCTTCGTTTTACTTTTTAGGAATTGTAGTTGTATAAGTTAATCGAAGGTTTAAGACATGGCAGGAGAACCGAGACCCGTGTCATGCTCCTCATGTGCGATGTGGGAGCTCAGGGACACGTCCACTGTCCCTGGCTCTTTCACGTGCAAGAAGTGTGTCCAGTTACAGCTCCTGTTAGACCGCTTGATGGCTCTGGAACTGTGGATGGAATCACTTTGGAGCATCCGCGATGCTGAGGACGTCGTGGATAGCACGTTTAGCGAGTTGGTCACACCGCAGGTGAAAGTTACTGAGGGAGATAGAAAATGGGTGACCAAAAGACAGAGGAAGAGTAGGAAGGCAGTGCAGGTGTCCCCTGCGGTCATCTCCCTGCAAAACAGATATACCGCTTTGGATACTGTTGAGGGAGATGGCTCACCAGGGGAAGGCAGCAGCAGCCAGGTCCATGGCACCGTGGCTGGCCCTGCGGCGCAGCAGGACAGAAAGAAGAATGGCAGGGCTATAGTGATAGAGGACTCGATCGTAAGGGGAATCGACAGGCGGTTCTGTGGGTGCAATCGAGACTCCAGGATGGTATGTTGCCTCCCTGGTGCAAGGGTCAAGGATGTCTCGGAACAACTTCAGGACATTTTGGGGTGGGAGGGTGAACATCCAGCTGTTGTGGTGCACATAGGTGCCAATGATATCGGTAACAAATAATGGGACGAGATCCTATAAGCTGATTTCAGGGAGTTAGGAGTTAAACTAAAAAGTAGGACCTCAAAGGTTGTAATCTTAGGATTGCTACCTGTGCCACGAGCTAGTCAGAGTAGGAATATCAGGATAGATAGGATGAATTCGTGGCTCGAGAGATGGTGCAAGAGGGAGGGATTCAAATTCCTGGGGCATTGGAACCGGTTCTGGGGGAGGTGGGTCCAGTACGAACCGGATGGTCTGCACCTGGGCAGGACTGGAACCGATGTCCTGGGGGGGGGGGGTGTTTGCTAGAGCTGTTGGGGAGGGTTTAAACTGATGTGGCAGGGGGATGAGAACCGATGCAGGAAGTCGGAAGGTAGTAAAACAGGGACAGAAACAAAAGGCAGTAAGGGGGAAAGTGTAAGGCAGAGAAGCCATAGTCAAAAATCAAAAAGGGTGACAGTACAAGGTACAGTGACTGAGGGGAGCTCAGTGAATAGGCCCAGTAATACTAAAAGGAATAACACGGGAAGTAAAAACATAAATGGTAAGCGATGCGGCAGGTTGTTACATGAAGATATGGGTTCATTGACAAGGAAAATTAGGAGAAAAGTTAAAAGGAAATATAACTTAGGAGAGGTTACTGATCGAAGTATTAAGATTAAAAACAGAAGTACAAAAGCCAACATAAGTGTAGTTTACCTGAATGCTTGTAGTATTCGGAATAAGGTAAATGAGTTGATGGCACAAATCATCGTCAACGGCTATGATTTAGTGGCCATTACTGAAACATGGTTAAAGGATGGTCAAGACTGGGAATTAAATATCCGATGGTATCAAACTATTCGGAAGGACAGAGTGGATGGCAAGGGAGGTGGTGTAGCTCTGTTATTTAAGGATGACATCCAGGCAACAGTAAGGGATGACATCAGTGCTATGGAGGATAGGTTTGAATCCATTTGGGTGGAAATCAGGAATAGTAAGGCGAAAAAGTCACTGACAGGAGTAGTCTATAGGCCACCAAATAGTAACATTATGGTGGGGCAGGCAATAAAGGCCAGTGAGCTTAACTTTGGTAGTAGGGAAAATGCTGGAATCTATCATCAAGGAAGAAATAGTGAGGCATCTGGATGGAAATTGTCCCATTGGGCAGACGCAGCATGGGTTCATAAAGGGCAGGTCGGCCTAACTAATTTAGTGGAATTTTTTGAGGATATTACCAGTGTGGTAGATAATGGGGAGCCAATGGATGTGGTATGTCTGGATTTCCAGAAAGCCTTTGACAAGGTGCCACACAGAAGGTTGCTGCATCAGATAAAGATGCATGGCATTAAGGGTAAAGTAGTAGCATGGATAGAGGATTGGTTAATTAATAGAAAGCAAAGAGTGGGGATTATTGGGTGTTTCTCTGGTTGGCAATCAGTAGCTAGTGGTGTTCCTCAGGGATCAGTCTTGGGCCCTCAATTGTTCACAATTTACATAGATGATTTGGAGTTGGGGACGAAGTGCTATGTGTCCAAGTTTGCAGACGACACTAAGATGAGGGGTAAAGCAAAATGTGCAGAGGATACCGGAAGTCTGCAGAGGGATTTGGATAGGTTAAGTGAATGGGTTACAGTCTGGCAGATGGAATACAATGTTGACAAATGTGAGGTTATCCATTTTGGTAGGAATAACAGCAAGCGGGATTATTAATTAAATGATAAAATATTAAAACATGCTGCTGTGCATAGAGACCTGGGTGTGCTAGTGCATGAGTCGCAAAAAGTTAGTTCACAGGTTCAACAGGCGATTAAGAAGGCAAATGGAATGTTGTCCTTCATTGCTGGAGGGATGAAATTTAAGACTAGGAAGGTTATGCTGCAATTGTATAAGGTGTTAGTGAGGCCACACCTGGAGTATTGTGATCAGTTTTGGTCTCCTTATCTAAGAAAGGACATACTGGCGCTGGAGGAGATTCATTAGGTTAATCCCAGATCTGAATGGGTTGCATTACGAGGAGAGGTTGAGTAGACTGGGACTGTACTCGTTGGAATTTAGAAGGATGAGGGGGGAATCTTATAGAAACATTTAAAATTATGAAGGGAATAGATAGGATCGATGCTGGCAGGTTGTTTCCTCTGGCGGGTGAAAGCAGAACTAGGGGACATAGCCTCAAAATAAGGGGAAGTATATTTAGGACTGAGTTTAGGAGGAACTTCTTCACCCAAAGGGTTGTGAATCTATGGAATTCCTTGCCCAGTGAAGCAGTTGAGGCTCCTTCATTAAATATTTTTAAGATAGAGATAGATAGTTTTTTGAGGAATAAAGGGATTAAGGGTTATGGTGTTCGGGCTGGAAAGTGGAGCTGAGTCCACAAAAGATCAGCCATGATCTCATTGAATGGCGGAGCAGGCTCGGGGGGCTAGATGGCCTACTCCTGCTCCTAGTTCTTGCGTTCTTATGTTCTTATGAGTTATACAAAGGAGAACCAGTGGA
This sequence comes from Scyliorhinus canicula, assembly GCF_902713615.1. Lineage (NCBI taxonomy): Eukaryota > Metazoa > Chordata > Chondrichthyes > Carcharhiniformes > Scyliorhinidae > Scyliorhinus > Scyliorhinus canicula. The sequence goes on from NC_052153.1 coordinate 37,273,845, forward strand.
TGTGATTTATTTAGATTTCCAGAAGACCTTTGACAAGGTGTCGCATGAGAGACTTAAATAAGTTAAGAGCCCATGGTATTAAGGGTAAGATCCTGGTATAGATAGAGGATTGACTGACTGGCAGAAGGTAGAGATTGGGGATAAAGGAGTCTTTTTCAGGATGGCAGCCGGTGACTAGTGGTATGCCTCAGGGAGTGGTGCTGGCACCACTACTTTTCATAATATATATTCATGATCTGGAAGAAGGAACTGAAGGCACTGTTGCTAAATTTGCAGATGATATAAAGTTCTGGAGGGGGCAGGTAGTATTGAGGAAGCAGGTGGGCTGCAGAAGGACTTGGACAGGCTGGGAGAGTGGGCAAAGAAGTGGCAGATGGAATACAATGTGGAAAAGTGTGAGGTTATACACTTTGGAAGGAGAAATGGAGGCATAGACTATTTTCTAAATGGGGAGATGCTTAGGAAATCAGAAGCACAAAGGGACGTGGGAGTCCTTGTTCATGATTCTCTTAAGGTTAATGTGCAGGTTCAGTCGGCAGTTAGGAAGGCAAATGCAATGTTAGCATTCATGTCGAGAGGGCTCGAATATAAGACCAGGGATGTACTTCTGACGCGATATAAGGCTCTGCTCAGACCCCATTTGGAGCATTGTGAGCAGCTTTGGGCCCCGTTTCTAAGGAAGGATATGCTGGCCTTAGAACGGGTCCAGAGGAGGTTCACAAGAATGATCCCTGGAATGAAGAGCTTGTCGTATGAGGAACGATTGAGGACTCTGGGTCTGTACTCGTTGGAGTTCAGAAGGATGAGGGATAACTTATGGGATACTGCGGGAACCGGATAGAGTGGACGTGAAGAGGGTGTTTCCACTAGTAGGAAAAACTAGAAGCAGAGGTCTAAAGGGATGATCCTTTAAAACAGAGATGAGGAGGAATTTTTTTCAGCCAGAGGGTGGTGAATTTATGGAACTCTGCTAAGACTGTGGAGGCCAAATCACTGAGTGTCTTTAAGCCAGAGATAGATAGGTTCTTTATCAATAAGGGGATCAGGGGTTATGTTGAGAAGGCAGGAGATTGGGGATGAGAAAAATATCAGCCATGATTGAATGGCAGAGCAGACTCGCTGGGCCGAATGGCCTAATTCTGCTCCTATGTCTTATGGTTTTATGGTCTATAACTAGACGGGAAGATCCCAGAATGGAACCCTGGCTTAAAAGACCATAATATTTATATTTTTGTTACAAAATGTAGAGGAACAAAGTCACAAGGCAACTGGTTGATTTTAACAACAAGAAAAAAAATCGTACATGACAAAATGGCTTTATGATACAATATGGCTTTATGATACAATATGGCTTTATTTCCCCCTTAGATGAACAATTACACATAGGTTTTAGGATTAACTTTAAATACAAAGTATATCTTATGCTACAATGATCTCATTGACACAGAAAGTCACTTTTAAGTACACAAGGTTATTGTGGTCAAATGTACACACTCTGTCCTGAACCCAAGTTAGTGTCTGTAGATTTCTCCTCAGATACTCCTGGGTGACTGTCACATGAAAATTTCCAGACTCCACCCCCAAAAACACTTTCAAATCTTCTCTTATAATAATAATACTTTCCCTTAGCAGTTTGCATTCCGAAATCCAGACCAGGTTGTCCAAATTATGCTTTGAAACAAAGCTTTCATTCCACTTTTAACAATGAATCCAGTCCAGGATGTTATACCATCCCCTTCGGACTTCTTTGTCTTCACTACTGCGCAAACTGCTCACAATTGCTTAACTTCCAATTCCCTGACTGTATTAAAATTATATCAAGCATTTCATCGACCTCCGAAGTCTGTTGTCCCACTTTAAATATAGTTACTACAATTGCCTCTTCAACTCAGAACACTGTGTTTGCTCTTCCTTGAATTCTTCTGAACAATACAGTAGTCTCTGTTCTCTTAACTTCAGGTGTCTTAAATACTCTTTCTGTCCCAATTCCCTGGTTATCTGGACTGTAACTTGTACTTTAGGAAGCCTGTCTCTTTGCAGCTCCCACCCAGTCCAATCTTTCTTCTCAGTAAGAAGTCTTACAACACCAGGTTAAAGTCCAACAGGTTTGTTTCAAACACGAGCTTTCGGAGCACGGCTCCTTCTTCAGGTGAATCCTTCTTTCTTCTGAAATCTTTCTTCTGGCAGAGTTGAGAGATATTCACTGCCTGAGATTGTCGCCAATGGCAAATAAATTAGCTAAAGTAAAACTGAAATGCTCATCTACCTCACAAGATCCCTCTTGCTAAGCAACTACTGCTGGTGTATTTACTCTTCACACTGTAGCCCTCTCTAAGCACAATAGGACTGGAACTTAACCAGCCCCGACACATGCACACACCTAACTCTCGGCTTTACTCTTCTGGCACAGAAACATTAAATTAAACACACTTATTGGCGCAGCACAGTGGTGCAGTGGTTAGCACTGCTGCCTCAAGGCGTCGAGGACTCGGGTTCGATCCCAGGCCAGGGTCACTGCCCATGTAGAATTTACACATTCTCCCTGTGTTTGTATGGGTCTCACCCCACAACCCAAAGATGCGCAGGGTAGGTGAATTGGCCATGCCAACATTGCTCTTTAATTGGAATAAAAACAAATTGGGTACTTTAAATTTAAAAAGAATGTACCTTTTTTCTAATATTTACCAATACCAATATAAATCCTTTAAATCTTTGTTTCCCAAACATGAATAATAATATTTTTAGCCAATAGCAAATCTTCAACAGCTCTGAGGAGACAAAATGCTGAGGATTTGGAAGCTAGCTGTCACCTGCAACATGACCCCAATTTAATATGACTTTCAAACTAATAGCATAACATTAATGTAATGCAATTTGGATTTATTTTTCTCTTTCTGCTGCTTGGGTACTTTTCCTTAGCTGAGAAGGACACCTACAATGAGAGTGTGAGAAATAACCCATTTAATTTTCCTCAGTGTGCATTGTAATCAGAATGAAGACTAACAGCCTTCATTTCTGACCTGATAGCTGAAATCAATTTGTTGGCTGCCACTCAGCACAGTCAGAGATAAGAACAAGAGGACTGAAGCTGCGCAACTGGTATCATTTAAAGGAATAGCCTCTTGTTTCTTGGACTGATCTACTGCACCAATTAATTGAGGCAAAAGGATGCAACGGAGGAAAACCTGCATATTTATGCTTATTTCTTCGTACAAAAAGGGGCAATCATGAAATCAAATGGTTGTGTGTTTATTCATCATGAAGCAATAATAAAATGTAATAAAGGTTTTTTCCAGAGTCAAATGTACATAAGAGGAAGAGAGAAATTCTCTCCGTGACTGGAGTTCCAGTCAGTTGTCACATACTTGTCAGCTATGTCTTTCACCTCTGTGAAAGAACTGTTGTAAAACCCAATTGCTGGTGAGATGTGTATATTTACCTTGAAAGCTCTTGCTCACTTTTGACCTGAGGTGTACGCAAGGGACAAAGCAAAGATTTGAGCTTCGTGCCCCGACAGCTTGGATTCTGGATCACCCTTGAGTTAAGTTAATATAGCTGTTCTAACATTCACAGGAAAATATTGAAAAGGTTGTGTACTAAATGTTAGTCCTTACCATTCATACAGAAAGCAAACATTCATAATAATCTGATGATGAGCAATTTTAGGTCGTAGCCCTTGAGGAGCGAGTTGAATGTGTCATCACATTTTCAGTATCTGTAAGCTTTTGGAATTTATATTGAAATTCCATTTCGGTAACTAATTCATAGTTTACAGAAGTGCTGGCGAGCAATGCTGAAAAATGTCACCTTGAAAACTATGGACATTCCTAAATTCCCTTGTCGGCCAGTTAATTGCATTTCGAGAGGAAACAAAACTGCGCATTTTTAAAAAAAAGTTTAATTTTTGCGAGGTGTTAAATATGACCATCAAATCAAAATTATAATGGGTGAACGTAAGAACAAAAGACACCATGAATTGCAATGGAGCAGTTTTCACATCAAGTCCTTTCATGACGTAAATATTCAGAAAAAAATCATCTGAACCGAATGGTAATGTCAGCTTGTTTTCCCAGCAGGAATTCTTCTGTTAATGCATTCAGATTTTGATATATGAGCAAAGTGCCAAAATCAAGGGTTATTCTAAATGTATTTCAGTGCTTTGCTTGTCGAGTGCCCTTCACCTTGGTCTATGATTACTTGTTTTATTTCCTCATTCATTGTATCTGGAAGTCACTATCTAAACATATGTCTGTCCATCCACAATTGTCCATGAGAAGGTTCTGAGCTGCCTTCTTGAACTGCTGCAGTCCATGCATTTTCGGAACACTTACAGATTTGTCGAATTTTGACCTAACGACAATGAAGGAACAGCAACATAGTTCCAAGTCAGGATAGTATGTGACTTGAAGGGGTACTTACAGCTGGTGGTGTTCGCATGCGGAGGTCATAATTTGGAACGCGCTGTCGCAGGAGTTTTGGCGAGTTGTTGCTTTGTCCTGGATGGTGTTGAGCTTCTTGAGTGTTGTTGGAGCTGCACTGATCCAGGCAAGTGGGGAGTATTCCACCATACTCCGGACTTGTAACTTGTAGATGGTGGACAGGCTTTGGGGAGTCAGGAGGTGAGATTTTCTCTACAGTATCACCAGCTTTTGATCTACTCTTGGAACCACTGTATTTATATGGCTACTCCAGTTTAGTTTCTGGTCACTGATAACCCCCACATTGATGATAGCATGGGATTCAGTGATGGTTGATGTGTTGGGTACTCTGAATCTGTGGAGGCTGCATTTACCTTAGCAGTAACATAGACAGGCTACCAACACTTGTAATAGTACAGCTCTATTTTATTTAACTAAGAGCTGTTAAACATACTTACCCTAACCCTAACTTGCACTGTGGGTCGACACTATGTTAGATTGACTGAAGACCTATGCCTAACCTGACCAGCCTATACTGCTAGCACATGGTGGATGTTTGTGCTACTGACTGCGGGCTCTGTCTGTCTCAGAGGCTGCATCCTGAATGAGCGGGAAAACTAGTGCCCTCTGGCTTTATAGTGACCGAGTCCTAACTGGTGATTGGCTGCTGTATTGTGTGTGTTGATTGGTCTTGGAGTGTGTCAGTCAGTGTGTGACTCTGCACCATCGTGTACTGATGTGTATATTATGACAATAGTAATGCTGTCGACTGTCACGGAGAGATAGTTGGAATCTATCCTGGTGAAAATGGTCATTTTTTGGCATTTGCGTGGCACAAATGTTTCTTGCAACTTATCAGCCCAACCTGTATGTTTTCCAGGTTGTGCTGCATATGGGCAAAGACTGTTTCCATATCTGAAGAGTCTTCAATGGTGCTAAACATTGTGCAATCATCAGCGAACATCCCCACTCTGACCTTATGAGGGTCATTGATGAAGTAGCTGAAGTTGACCCTAGGATACGACCCTGAGGAACTCCTGCAGTAATGTCCCTGGACTGAAATGATTGACCTCCAGTAACCACAACTATCTATGGTCTAACTCCAACCGATGGAGAGTTTTCTCCATGATTCCCATTGATTCCAGTTTAGCAGACACTCCTTGATGCCATGCTCGGTCAAATGCTGCCTTGATGTCAAGGGCAGTCACTCTCACCTCACCTCTGGTATTCAGCTCTTTTGTCCATGTTTGGACCAAGGCTTTAATGAGGTCAGAAGTGGAGTGGCCTTGGCAGAACTCAAACTTTCAGTGAGCAGGTTATTGTTGTGCATATGTCGCTCGATGACGCTGTTAACTGCACCTTCCTAATGCCGAAGATCGAGAGTAGACTGATGGGGCGTTAATTCGCCGGCTTGAATTTGACCTGCTTTTTGTGGACAGGACACTTGAGAAATGTTCCAAATTGCTGGATTGATACCAGTGCCGTAGCTGTACGGGAACAGATTGGCTTTTTTAACACTATTGCCAGAATGTTGTCAGGGCCCATGGTCTTAGCAGTACCCAGTGCCTTCAGCCATTTCTTGATGTCATCTGGAAAGAATCAAATTGACTGAAGACTCGCATTTGTAATGCTGGAGACCTCAGCTGAAGGCCAAGGTGGATTATTTACTCATAATTTGCAAATGCTTCAGCTTTGTCTTCAGCACTGATGTGCTTTACTACTCCAGAAGACCATAAGACATAGGAGCAGAATTAGGTCACTCAGCCCATCGAGTCTTCTCCGCCATTCAATCATGGCTAATATTTTTCTCATCCCCATTTTCCTGCCTTCTCCCCATAACCCCTGATCCCCTTATTAATCATTGAGAATGAGGATATTTGTGGTTCCTCCTTCTCCTGTTAGTTATTTTTTCCACCACCATTCATGACTGGACGTGACAAAGCTGCAGAGCATAGATCTGATTCAGTGTTGTGGAATCAACAAGTGGCAAGTAATATTCATGCCACACAAGTGCCAGGCCATGGCTATCTCTGACAAGAGAGACTCTAACCATTGCCCTTTGACACTTAATGGTGTTAGCACTGCTGAATCCCCAACGATCAACATCCTGGGGGTTACCATGGGCCATAATCTGAAATGAACCAGCCATTTAAATACTGTTACTATAAGAGCAGATAAGAGGCTACGAATCCTGCAGTCAGTAGCTCATCTTCTGATTCCCCAAAGCTTGTCCACCAACAGCAAGTTGCAGGTCAGGAGTGTGTTGGAATACTCCACACCTGCCTGGATGAGTGCAATCCAGAAACACTAAAGAAACTTGACACCATTCGGGACATAGCAGACCGCTTGATTGGCACTCCATCCACAAACATTCACTTGCTCCATCACCGACGCACAGTGGCAGCTGTGTAACATCTGCAAGAAGACGTCTTACAACACCAGTCGAAAGTCCAACAGGTTTGTTTGGAATCACTAGCTTTCGGAGCTCCTTCATCCAGCAGCACAGAGGTACAAGCTGTCAGAAAAATAACCTCTGGGAGTTTAAATGTTGCATCCTTTTAGAGCGCATACCTGAACGGCGGAACTTCCAGGTCAACACGCCACGCAGGTGCAGCACACCAGCGACTTAAGAGTCGTGAATCCTCCAGGAAGTTACGGTCATTAATTTTCCGTTTTAAAAGAGGCAGGACTGTGGACAGGTGATCAATCCACTTGCTGTAAGTGGGTTTGTTATTTTTTAAAAATGGGGCTTCTTGCCTTCATTTTAACATTCATTCTTTTGCACGGTGGCAGAGTGGTTAGTTCTGTTGCTTCGCAGTGCCAGGGTCCCAGGTTTGATTCCTGCTTGGGTCATTCTCTGTGCAGAGTCTGCATGATCTCCCTGTGTCTGCGTGGGTTTCCTCCGGATGCTCCGGTTTCCTCCCACAAATCCCAAAAGATGTGCTGTTAGGTCATTTGGACATTCTGAATTCCCCCTCTGTGTACCCGAACAGGCGCCGGAATGTGGCAACTAGGGGCTTTTCACAGTAACTTCATTGCAGTGTTAATGTATGTCTACTTGTGACAATAAGATTATTTTTTTTAAATATATTTATTCCTCTTTTCGGACAGTCATTTGGAAACTCAGCAGTTGAACGAAGATTTCAAGGGCTGTGGGTCAAGAGGAACTGGACTGCTTCCTCCAAGCCTAATAATCCACCCATTTTTTTTTCTACACCTCTGACCTGCACCATGTGGTGATAATGACTGCCATCTTCTTCCCTGAACACTATATGCTCCTCCCAAACAGCACAGAACCATTTCCACAGGTGGGGTACCCCTCCCCACTCACCACATGTTCGGGCATCACCCCATGAGTGGTGTACATCCCTTTGAATGGGACCCCCAAAATAAATGATAATAATAACCTGCATTAGTGTCACAAGTAGGTTTACATTAACACTGCAATGAAGTGCAATGAGGGGCAGCAGGGTAGCATGGTGGTTAGCATAAATGCTTCACAGCTCCAGGGTCCCAGGTTCGATTCCCGGTTGGGTCACTGTCTGTGTGGAGTCTGCACGTCCTCCCCCTGTGTGCGTGGGTTTCCTCCGGGTGCTCCGGTTTCCTCCCACAGTCCAAAGATGTGCGGGTTAGGTGGATTGGCCATGCTAAATTGCCCGTAGTGACCTAATAAAAGTAAGGTTAAGGGGGGGGGTTGTTGGGTTACAGGTATAGGGTGGATACGTGGGTTTGAGTAGGGTGATCATGGCTCGGCACAACATTGAGGGCCGAAGGGCCTGTTCTGTGCTGTATTGTTCTAAGTCACTGCGAACATCCCCTCATCGCCGCAGTACGGCATCTGTTCGGGTCCACTGAGGGAGAATTTAAAATGCCCAATTCATCGAACAAGCACGTCTTTCGGGGGTTGGCACAGTGACACAAGCCAGGAATCAAACCCGGGTCCCTGGCACTGTGAAGCAACAGTGCTAACCACTGGGCTACCAGCCTCATCTCCTCGACTTCAGCTTTTTGAAGTAGATTTCACACCCAAGAAACTTCTAGCATGCCAATCAGTCTAACAGCCAAAAACAGACAGGCTAGGACTTTTTTCTTTGGAGCATAGGAGTCTGCGGGGTGATCTTATCAAGGTGCATAAGATCATGAGAGGCATGGGTTGGAGAATCGACAACTAGAGGGCATAGGTTTAAGAGGGGAAAGAATTAATGGGAACCTGAGGAGCAACACTTTTACACAGAGGGTGGTACGTATGTGTAATGAGCTGCTGGAGAAAGTGGTTGGGGCAGGAACATTGACAACAATTAAAAGATATTTGGACAGGTACATGCATAGGAAAGGTTTAGAGGGATATGGGCCAAATGCAGGTAAATGGGGTTAGCTTGGATGGGCTTTTTGGTTGGCATGGACCAGTTTGGGCCGAAGGGCCATTCTCCATGTCGTAAATTCTCTGATTTCTGTGAAACATAAAACAGACTTGCACTTAAAAACTGCAGACAATCAGGAAATCTGTTATTTTTGTCTCCCAACCACCAGGTTCAAATCCAGACCAATGTTTCTAATACTATTTACATTGAAATATTTTAATTTCTGGAAGGAAAAAGACATAAGACATAAGAGCAGAATTAGGCCATTCAGCTCATTGGCCGTGAGTCTCCGCCCCCCACGACGGGTCGGAGAATAGCGGGAGGGCCTTCCCGACATTTTTCCCGACCTCCCGCTATTCTCCCCCCCCCCCCCCACGGTCGCCCCATGACACGAATCGCTGCTCGCCGGTTTTTTATGGCGAACAGCGATTCTTCCCTATCCGATGGGCCGATTTCCCAGGCCTTTACGGCCGTTTTCACGAATTTAAACACACCTGCTATTACAGTTCGTAAAAACGGCCGCAAAGTGCCGTTCTGCACAACCATGCCACCGATTGGCACGGCTGCACCACGGCCGTGTCAAGGGTGGAATGGGCCCGCGATCGGTGCCCACCGATCGCGGGCAGCGGGTTCAGTTACCGCGCACTCTTTGTCCCTCCGCCGCCCCGCAGGATCAGCCCGCGGGGCGGCTGAGCGGCATGACGGATCACGCATGCGCGGGTTTGACGCATATGCGCGATGACGTCATCCGCGCATGCGCGGGTTGGAGCCGTCCAACCCACGCATGTGCGGCTGATGTCATTATGCGCGTCAGCCGCCGTGAGTCTTGGCGGCTGGATTTAGCGAACGTTCGCTAAGCCCGCGCTGACGTTCTTCCCGGGGCCGCGATGCTAGCCCCGACCGGGGGGGTGAATCGGGTCCCGGGAGGGGATGCGGAGGCTACCGTGAAACACGGCCGGTTTCACGGCAGCCCTTACGACTCTCCGCATTTGCGGAGAATCGCGCCCATTGAGTCTGCTCCGCCATTTGATCCCGGCTGATATTTTTCTCATCCCCATTCTCCTGCCTTCTCCCCATAACCCCTGTTCCACTTATTAGTCAAGAACCTATCTATCTCTGTCTTAAAGACATTCAGTGATTTGACCTTCACAGCCTCCTGCGGCAAAGTGTCCCACAGATTCACCATCCTCCGGCTAAAGAAATTCGTCCTTATCTCAATTTTAAGGAAGGCTTATACAGCCTCAGCAGTACATCCTAGCCCTCTTGACATGAATGGTAACATTGCATTTGCCTTTCTAATTGGCAACTGAACCTGCATGTCAACCGTAAGGGAATCCTGAACTACGCTGCCTGAGTCATTGTGCTTCAGATATCTGAAGCCTTTCCCCAGGGGCTGGTTTAGCTCACAAGGCTAAATCACTGGCTTTTAAAGCAGACCAAGCAGGCCAGCAGCACGGTTTGATTCCTGTACCAGCCTCCCCGGACAGGCGCCGGAACGTGGCGACTAGGGGCTTTTCACAGTAACTTCATTGAAGCCTACTCGTGACAATAAGCGATTTTCATTTTTCATTTTCATTTAGAAAATAGTCTGTGCCTCTATTCTTCTGACCAAAGTTTATCACATCACACTTTTCCACATTGTATTCCATCTGCCATTTCTTTTCCCACTCTCCTAGCCTGTCCAATTCAATCCACAGCCTTCCAGCTTCTTCAACACTACCTGCCATCTATTTCTGTATCATAGAACATAGAACAGTACAGCACAGAACAGGCCCTTCGGCCCTCGATGTTGTGCCGAGCAATGATCACCCTACTCAAACCCACGTATCCACCCTATACCCGTAACCCAACAACCCTTTTTTTAGGACACTACGGGCAATTTAGCATGGCCAATCCACCTAACCCGCACATCTTTGGACTGTGGGAGGAAACCGGAGCACCCGGAGGAAACCCACGCACACACGGGGAGGACGTGCAGACTCCACACAGACAGTGACCCAGCCGGGAATCAAACCTGGGACCCTGGAGCTGTGAAGCAACTGTGCTGACCACTGTGCTACCGTGCTGCCCGTAGTCTACTTGGACTTCAGCAAGGCTTTTGATAAAGTCCTACATGGGAGACTGATACTGAAGGTAAGAGCCATGGGATCCAAGTAAATTTGGCAAATTGGATCCAAAATTGGCTGAGTGGCAGGAAGCAGAGGTTGATGGTCGAGAGGTGCTTTTATGACTAGAAGTCTGTGTCCAGTGGAGTCTTGCAGAGATCAGTGTTGGGACCATTGCTGTTTGTTGTTTACATAAATGATTTGAATATGAATATAGGAGGGATTATCAGTAAGTTTTCAGATAATATGAAAATAGGTCGGGTGGCAAATAGTGAGGAGGATAGCCATCGATTGCACAGATGGGCTGGTCAGATGGGCTGCTCAGTGGCAAATGGAATTCAATCCGGATAAATGTGAGGTGCTGCACTTGGGCTGGACTAACAAGGCAAGGGAATACATGATAAACGGCAGGACCCTAGGAAGTACCGAGGATCAGAGGGATTTTGGTGTGCATGTACACTGGTCCCTTAAGGTAGCAGAACAGGTGGATCCAGTGTTTAAAAAGGCATATGGTATACTTTCCTTTATTAGCCAAGACTTGGAGCGTAATTCTCCGCTCCCCACGTGGCGTGGGAGAATCGTGGGAAGGCCTCCCGATATTTTTCACGCCCCCCTGGCGCCCCCAGCGATCCCCCCCCCCCCCCCCCCCCCCCCCCCCCCCCCCCCCCCCCCCGGGCTCGGAAAACTTGCCGCTCGCCATTTTTCACGGCGAACGGTGATTCTCCAAGCCCGGTGGGTCCAGCGGCCGGCCCTTTACGCCCGTTTCACCACGGCAGCAACCACACCTGGTCGCTGCATTCATGAAACAGGCGCCAGATGCCCATTTGGGGCATCTAGGGGCCCGATTGGAACATAGAACATAGAACAGTACAGCACAGAACAGGCCCTTTGGCCCTCAATGCTGTGCCGAGCCATGATCACCCTACTCAAACCCACGTATCCAACCTATACCCGTAACCCAACAACCCCCCCCCTTAACCTTAGTTTTATTAGGACACTACGGGCAATTTAGCATGGCCAATCCACCTAACCCGCACATCTTTGGACTGTGGGAGGAAACCGGAGCACCCGGAGGAAACCCACGCACACAGGGGGAGGACGTGCAGACTCCACACAGACAGTGACCCAGCCGGGAATCGAACCTGGGACCCTGGAGCTGTGAAGCATTTATGCTAACCACCATGCTACCCTGCTGGCACGGGAACACCACGACTGTGCTCGGGAGGGGACAGGCCCGCGATCGGTGCCCACCGATCGTCGGGCCAGCGTCCAAAACGGACGCACTCTTTCCCCTCCGCCACCCGGCAAGATCATGCCAGACGGCTGAGGAAAAAGACGGCCACCGCGCATGCGCGGATCGCGCCGTCTGCGCGATGAAGTCATCCGCGCATGCTGGGTTCGAACCGGCAACTCGCACATGCGTGGATGACCTCACAAATGCGTTGTTTTGCGCATCATTTCCGGCGCGACAAGGTCGCGGCCGGGAAAGGCGGAGGCCCGCTCCTAGCCCCCCGGGTGGGGGTGAATTATGTGCGGGGAGCGGGCTCCGAGGCCATCGTGAGCCTCGGCCGATTTCACGACGGCCATCCCGATTTTTATCGGGACCGGAGAATACCGTCCATAGAGTTTAAGAGCAGGAAAGCTATGCTGGAACTGTATAAAACGTTGGCCAGGCCACAGCTGAGTAATATGTGCAGTTCTGGAATCCACATTCCAGGAGGAATGTGATAGCATGGAAAGAGTGCAGAGAAGATTTACTCAGGATGTTGCCTGGGGTGAAATGTTCTCATTCTGAAGAGAGATTGGATAGACTTGAATTGCTTTCTTTGGAGCAGAGGAGACTGATGGGGTACATGATCGAGACGTACAAAATTATGAGGGACATAGATAGATTAGACAGGCACAAAATGTTCCCCTTGGTGGAGGGATCATTGACCAGGGGGCATAAATTTAAGGTAAGGGGTAGGATGTTTAGATGGGATGTGAGGAAATATGCTTATACCCTGTGGATGTTGGAAGTTTGGAATTCGTTGCCTGAAAGGGTGGTGGAGGCAGAGATCCTCATAACATTTAATAAGTATTTAGACGTACACTTGCAATCCCATGGCCTTTTCTGTGCTGTATGATTCTATGACTCTATGATTCTACAACAGGTTTTTCAGGCATGACCTCCCCTTGACAAAGCAGTGCTGACTCAGCTCTATTTTACCATGCGCTCCCAAGTACTCTAATCGCATCCTTAATAATGAGCTCTAAAATGGTACCAACAACTGATGTCAGGCTAACCGACATATAATTTCCGTTCTTCTGCTTCTCTCCCTTCTTACACAGGGGTATTGCATTAGCCATTTTCCAATCCTCTGGGACCCTTGCTGACTCCATTAATTCCTGAAAGATCACCACCAATGCCTCCACAATCTCCTCAGATATCTTTTTCAGAACCCCGTAATAAAGTAGACCTATCCAATCTGGGTCATTTGTCCATCTTCAGACCTTTCAGCTTTCCCAGCATCGTCTCCTTAGCGATGGCCAAAAAATTCACCTCTGCCCCCTGACTCTCTTAAAGTTCTGCTATGCCACAGGTGTCTTCCATCGTGAAGACTGATGCAAAGTACCAATTCAGTTCCGCTGCCATTTCTTTGTTTACAATTACGACTTCTTCAGCCTAATTTTCAAACGGTTCAATGCCCATTATTGCCTCTCCCTTACTTATATATATCTAAAAACTCTTCTGTTAGCTAGCTTACACTCATATTTTATCTTGTGACGTGACTTTAGTTATGGAGATGGGGATGAAGCAAATGACCTCAAATGCCATGTCCAAATATGGCATAAGTCCTTTCAGAATTAGGGATAAATACCAAACGTTTATAGATAGCATGGATACATTCACCATCATCATTGCTCCTCTGCTTGCTTTTAATGGCTTCCCAACCCTCTGGCTTCCCACTAATCCTCACCACATTGTATGATTTTTCTTTTGCTTTTATGCAGGCGAGGAAGGTGTGATTAGAAAAGGCACCTAGGTGTCCTCGGGCTCGCCCGGGCAAGATGGGCCAAATGGCCTCCTTCTGTGCTGTAACCTGTCCATGATTCTACAGAGGGCAGGAGGGCAGGTGAATTCAGTCAGGAGACACTTCTAATCAATGGGAACCTGCGTCTGAGTCAGAGCCAAGATTCCATTTCCCTGAGCAGCCAATCTAAGCTGAGTTTAACACTGAAAAATTGCTGTGTTGTCTTTAAGACCAGACATGAAACTGATTAGCCTCATCTGGCTGCTTAGATTGAGGGAGCAGATTTCACAGATTTCATATCACTGATCATCACTGAATACCACCAAAATGATGACCTGATTATTCATCTCCATTTTGTTTCTTGGATCTTGTTGAATACAAATTGGGTGCTGTGTTAGCTGATGAAACAACATTTACTGTACTTAAATAATAATTTATTTGCCATTAGTCTTGAGGATATGAAAGATGGTTTACAAGTCTAAGTAAGTTCCTAATTTCTAATGAAATCTTTGGTCTGTTTTGTGCATTAAGGAAGTTTGGGAATTTTTTCAACCTGATTACAATTTTGGGCTGTTGGGGTATTTTAGTCAATTTAACTTTGTATGCCAAATCCACAACTTACACTGGTCTCACTGAGCTGGCCTACAAGGTATAATCAAATGATGGAGACAATCAGATGTAGTGGACGTAAAATACATTCAGCAAGAATGATAAATATACTTAACGAAAGGGTGTGAAAGCAGCAGTGATTAACCTCAAGGCTCCAGATCCTCCTGAGTGCTATCAGCACAGTCAAAGTCTTTCTCTTAATCCTGGTTTGAGCTGTGTCTTCAGGAGAGTTGCCACCAAAGGAACAATGATGATGGTGAATGTATCCATGCTATCTTTAAACTTTTGGTATTTATCCCTAATTCTGAATGGACTTATGCCATATTTGGGCATGGCATTTGAGGTCATTTGCTTCATCCCCATCTCCATAACTAAAGTCACGTCACAAGTAACTAAAAAACAGATGTTCCTTTCTTGTATTATTTCTTCCCATTAAGCCAAATTGCTACTTCATCACAAAATGTGGCTATTTGGCCTTCTCAAGTTGCTTTCACATATATAATGGGCCTACTCATGCAGATTCTGGTGCTTTGGTATCAGGGTTAAATGGTGTCGCTTGTGGCAAAACAGGAAAAATGAGCAAGGGAGTTATTTTAAATGGATGACTCTATTGATTAAACGTAAATGAACAATATGTGAGGAAACTATTCTAATTAAAAGGTTATGTGTGTTGCCATAGCCTTTATCACTATGGGGAAGGATTCGTACTGAGATTTATTTGGGCCTTGAGTGCGGCTTTCTGTGAACACTCCAGACAAGCAGACAAGTTCTTATCAGCAAGTTTGTCCTCTCAGCACTGACAGATTTTAGTCTCACAACTGCAATTACTGACAGCTTGACCAGTTTAACCATTTGTTTACCCTCTCTCAGCAGGCAAGAGCTTAAGCTAGTCTATTTAAAGTGCAGTTAATATGAGATCCTACATCACATGTTAGTCCTAATTAATATATAATCCGAAAATTACCATGTTATCAAAACCTTACGTGGTCAGCTTTCATCTTTAGCTCCCCTGGTGCAGAGCTGAGAATAGAAATCTGTCAGGATGACAAATTACAAATATTTGCTCATGTTCCATGAATCTCTGTGCCAGGAGCCCAAATATGGAAATTTATACACCTCTACAATGCCTTTTAAAATAGCAGAGACTTTATAACCATTTTTATTACTTTTGTAAGCCACAAACGAGTCCGAAGCGAGTTAGTAAAAAGAAAACTTGTTTATTGCAAGCAATTATATGCTTACAATACACATCAGGGGCCGGATTCTCTCAGTCCCGGGCTGGGCCAGAGAATCCCCACAACCGGCGAGAATCGCATCACGCTGCCCCAATGCACGATTCCCCGCAGAGCGGAGAATTGGTGCCATTGGCACCAGCATGGTTGGCGCAGCGCCAGTCGGGAACCCTTCTATGGCCCCCCCCCCCCCGCCGATTCATGGCCCAAGATGAAACGAGCGGCCATCGTGGAAACGCCGAGTCCTGCCGGCGCCATCCACACCTGCTCTCAGCCTGGACCTCAGCGTGGAAGGGTCGGGTGGGCGGCCTGTGGGAGGGGAAGGGGGGTCAGACCCCGGGGGGGCCTCCGATGTGGCCTGGCCCGCGATCGGGGCCCACCGATCGGTGGGTCGGCCAGAGCCTTCTTTCCTACATGCCAGCCCCTGTAGTTCTGCACCATGTTGCGTCGGGCCCGGCGCGTTGAAGGAGCCAATTGCGCATGCACACATTGGCACCGGCGCCACTATGCATGCGTGGATCCTGCGGTGCGCTGTTCGCACCGGGATCAGCAGCTGGAGCGTCGTGAACTGTTCCAATACCTTGCTGGCCCCTTGTAGGGACCAGAATTGTCGTCGGGTCGACCCGTTCATGCCATCGTAAAACGCGACGGCGTTTACAACGGCATGGACACTCTGCCGCAGGATTAGAGAATCCTGCCCCAGATCCCTGCCAGGTCTGCTCTGTCGCTTCCATGCCTGGCTAACTTTAAACAGATCTTAACCATGAATTATCTTGGGCTCTTTGTTCCCTTAGCGGAGGAGCTCGGATTCAGCAAGAGTCACGGGGAGACTGATTGTTCCAACCCCATAGGTCGTAAGCGGGTTATAATGATTTTCCATTTTTAGATAGGTTACCAAGGGCAGAATTTAATCCATGGGGTGCTGCTCCCAATGATGTAAGGGGGCTATTATGTAGCGGGGGGGGGGGGGGGGGGGTGGCGAGCGTGGTGATTCCATTCGAGGTTCCTGCATTTATCTGACAGTTCAGCAGGTCCAGGGTGAGCACGGTAGCATAGTGGTTCGCACTGTGGCTTCACAGAGCTAGGGTCCCAGGTTCGATTCCCTGCTGGGTCACTGTCTGTGCGGAATCTGCATGTTGTGTCGTTCCTTGAGTCTTAATAAAGCTCGTAGTCTTAAAGTTGAAGTAGATGCTTTATTGTAAGTTTGTTCTCTATTCAGTGCTTAACTTAAAGTTACATCGATGCTGCTTGTCTATGTCCTGCTACCAGTTCCCGTTCTGTGAAGTGTGCCCTGACTTCCTGTTCTTCTGCCTTTATATCTCTCCCGTGCTCCCTCTAGTGCTTGCTCAATTGTATTGCATCTACACAGATATACAATCACCACACATGTTCTCCCTGTGTCTGTATGGGTTTCCTCCGGGTGCTCCAGTTTCCTCCCGCAGTCCGAAGACGTGCAGGTTAGGTGGATTGGCCATGTTAAATTGTCTTTAGTGTCCAAAAAAGTAAGGAGGGGTTATTGGGTTTGAGAGATAGGGTGGAAGTGAGAGCTTAAGTGGGTTGGTGCAGACTTGATGGGCCGAATGGCCTCCTTCTGCACTGTATGTTCTATAATCTATAATCTAAGTGGGCTAGAAAAGAGCTGTCTGGACAGGCAGGGAGGTCCCACCTTTCTGAACTACTTCAGTAAAAGCAACAGTCATTCGAATAAATATAAAGTTTATTCACAACAGAAATGTATGTACACATAGGACCTGGTAAGGCCTCACTGGTCCTTTCTCTCTGAAGGTCTGTTCCAGTCAGGCAGTCCCTTGGTTATCAGGGGAGTGCATACCCCTCGAGCCAAACAGGAACCATAATCAACCCTGTCCTGTGTGCCCCATGCAGGATAATACCCTCCCCCCACCTTAGGTTTAAAGACCCACTCAGGGGAAGACAAGAAAGACAAAGACGAAGAAGAAGTCAGGTAGCAGAGGAATATTGATAGGCCGCCAAAAGAAGGGCCCTCTTCTGAATGCGGGCTGAGGCAATTGGCAATACTGCTTTGTCTTCCTGAAACAGACCCAGCAGTATATTGTGTCCATAATAATAAAAAATGACAACCATATACATATTGGTGCAAGCACTTGACGCCGAAGGTGACCGCTAAGCCCTCTTTTTCAATATGAGCATAGTTACCCTCAGCAGTTGACAGCGTTCTAGGGGCATAAGCGATAGGCCGATCGAGGTCGAGGCCCATGCAGTGTGAGAGCACTGCACCGATCCCTTAAGGTGAGGCATTGCATGTCAAGAATTGAGGCCTGGTGACGTCTAATTACGTGAGAACCTTTGAGGAGACCAACGCCCACTTCACCAATTGGAAAGCAGTGTCTTGTGCTGCGCCCCATGTCCAGGGCCTGTCCCTCTGCAGTAAACAATGGAGGGGGCCAGGGTTGTGGCCAAACTCGGTAGGAAGCGCCCATAATAATTAACTCGACCCAAAAATGGAGCTCCATGATTCCATTCAAACAAGCATTTGTGAGTATTGATTGCGAGAAACCTTCTGGAGGCTTCTTGGAGCTTGAGCTACAAGTACGCATTACACATGTCCATAAGAACATAAGAACCAGGAGCAGGAGTAGGCCATCTGGCCCCTCGAGCCTGCTCTGCCATTCAATGAGATCATGGCTGATCTTTTGTGGACTCAGCTCCACTTTCCGGCCCGAACACCAGAACCTTTAATCCCTTTATTCCTCAAAAAACTATCTATCTCTATCTTAAAAACATTTAATGAAGGAGCCTCAACTGCTTCACTGGGCAAGGAATTCCATAGGTTCACAACCCTTTGGGTGAAGCAATTCCTCCTAAACTCAGTCCTAAATCTACTTCCCCTTATTTTGAAGCTATGCCCCCTAGTTCTGTTTTCACCCGCCAGTCTGCGGCATCAACCTGCCCGCATCTATCCTATCTATTCCCTTCAGAATTTTATATGTTTCTATAAGATCCCCCCCTCATCCTTCTAAATTCCAATGAGTACAGTCCCAGTCTACTCAACCTCTCCTCGTAATCCAATCCCTTCAACTCTGGGATTAACCTAGTGAACCTCCTCTGCACACCCTCCAGTGTCAGTACGTCCTTTCTTAGGTAAGGAGACCAAAATGTCCAGTTTAGTAAAGGTGGAACCTCCCACCATCATGGCATAGATGTCCTGAATACGAGGGAGTGGGAAATTGTCAAGACGAGATGCCGTATAGGTGATGAACTTATAATCACCACAAAGATAAACAGAATGGTCTGGTCTTATGACCGGTACCACCTGCGCCACCCAATCAGCGAACTGAACCGGCTGAATGATTCCAAGTGCCTCCAAAGCCTCAATTCATCCTCAAACTCTCCTTCAAGAGCTCTCTGAAAAAAACGAAGTACGCCCTACGTGTCTACCCGGATCTTTCATAGGGTCCCTTTATCTTCCCAAAACCCGGACCAAAATCATCAGAGAACTTCTGCAAGCTGGCCTGCAAACTTCCAGATGGAAGATCCACAGTGAATCAAGGCGCAGCCGGTGTAACCAGTCACGGCCTCAAGCAGACAGGAGCCGTTCCCTTGCACCAGAAGGAGGAGGAGACTAAGAGATTGATGCTCCTCGGTCACGGGGTGAGAGTGGAGTTGCTCCCAGTGTAGGTGGCCAGACGGGCAGTAAAAGTGGACAAATGCAATTCACTCATCCCAAGGCGAATTTGGTCAAAAACCTTGCGCGGGACAACAGATACAGCAGCACCAGTGACCAATTCCCTGCAGAGGGTATGACCATTGATGTTCACCATAACACAGCTGGGAGCCACTCGGGGCATGGCCATGCAGTTCAGCTGCATTTCCTAGTCTATCTCAGCCACTTCAGATTCATTAACATGGTGGGCGCGAGCACAGGATCGTCAGCCGGCAGGACCAACGAGGGTAGGGCAGCGTCTATCACAGTGCGCCGCAGCGGGCAGTTGTGGTGGCCACACTTGGCACAGGGGGTGGTATCAGCTCCGTTGGAGTCCAGAGTGCATGTGCAACGGTGCTTCTGATCACGCGGCCATCGTCCCGCAGTCTCGCAATAGTCTGCCATGGCGGGATGGGGTTGCGCGGGGGCGACGCTTGAGGACATTGACTTCCATTGCCTGCAGATCTTGTACTCCTTGGGCTGCACGTTCCTGTGAGAGGGCAATTTGCAATGCCTGCTGAAAAGTTAGGGAACCTTCACTCAACAGTCTTTTCTGTACATCTTTTCTGTACATGGGCAGCATGGTAGCATGGTGGTTAGCATCAATGCTTCACAGCTCCAGGGTCCCAGGTTCGATTCCCGGCTGGGTCACTGTCTGTGTGGAGTCTGCACGTCCTCCCCATGTGTGCGTGGGTTTCCTCCGGGTGCTCCGGTTTCCTCCCACAGTCCAAAGATGTGTGGGTTAGGTGGATCGACCAGGCTAAATTGCCCTTAGTGTCCTAAAAAATAACGTTAATGGGGGTTGTTGGGTTACTGGTATAGGGTGGATACGTGGGCTTGAGTAGGGTGATCATTGCTCGGCACAACATTGAGGGCCGAAGGGCCTGTTCTGTGCTGTACTGTTCTAATTCTAATTCTAATCATGGTCATTAATGCCGCAGACTAAATAGTCCCTCAGCATGTCAGTTTACACAGTTCCATGGTCACAATACTCAGCAATTGTACCTCACCTGGAGATATATTCAGTGACTGACTCCCCTTCCACTCGTACCGGCATATGAAATCTGTACCTCTGTACGATGATAGAAGGTGTCGGGTTGAAGTGATTCCCAACCAGTGCAATTAATTGGTCAAACAGAGCGGTGTCCAGAGCCACTGGAAACGTAAGACCTTGAATAATCCCGAAGGTATGTGCACTACAGGCTGACAGCAGAATTACCTTTCAGGCTCCATCACTCCCCATCCTTATTGAGCTTTGTTGTCATGGGACCACCCTCAACATCTCAAAAGCCCTTCCATATCAGTTTGGAATAGCCCCATGGTTTAATGCTGCCTCTCTGCAGCTTCTCCTCCAGGCTGTCAGGGAATGCCAGGAGATGCTCATCTCAAGCAATAGTAACAGGAGACTGGACAAACGTCACAAGGGAGGTGAGAAACCGTGGGGTCCACCAGCGATCCTGGGTCCAGTGCAGGAAAAGGATCAATTACCTCGTTTGATTTGCCTAGTTAAGTGTTGAGATGGCACAATATTGTCTTTCATGTGGGCATCTGGTAGGCAAGCGATGCGTTATGAACCTTCGGGCTAAATGGTGCTTAAGGACAAAGAGTGTGACGGTTTGTCTTCAGTGAGTAAAATTGGACAGGACAGTATGTGTGATGGGGATACGTATGACCAGGAAAGTCTTTTGACCTGTGCCAAGTCCCGAAATCTCTACTTTCTCCGCAGGACAAGAAGACCCATAAATTGAATGAGAGGCTGGAGACGGGGAAAGAATGCCTGATCTGAAGGTCCTGCTGAGGAGGAAAACCTCCAGATTGTTGGGCAACAGGGAGGCTGAGCTGTTGGCAATGGTGACACTGGACTGACAAGGCAGCAGAGTGAGGAGAATACATCCAACTTGGTGCTGCCATATTGGGTACTCAGGGCCATGGGAGGAATTGTGCTGTGCTCATAGGCTAAGGAACATTAACCTGTTTCTTTTTGTTTTCCTTTCTACATGCTCACAATCCAAATTAAAGGCTTCAGCCACTGGAGACCAAAGACTCCATTCTTGCAGGAGTTTCACAGCTATTCAACCATTGTATTCCTCACTGCCCAACTGACCAGGCGACACTCAAGAGTTCCAGATTAAAAAACTTTATTCAAGTTATAGCAGGGGAGCTAACTATCTACCTTGTGGCTTGCCAGCTCCCTGAACATGAAAATACAGAGCAATTATATGTTTCGCTTATTTTCCAAACCATTAACATATAGCTTTTTTTAAACATCAAAGACACCTTTCTTCAGAGCAGTATAAGACATTTGCCAATATCACACAAGTAAGCACAAAGGAAGGTGCTGAAAACTCAGTAATAATGCCATATTCCACCCATATTTCATCCACACACATTGAGATCTGTCAAAATGGCACACTTATTCGAACATAATCAGTATCCAATCCTAACTAATAGTTTCAATTACTTCATTACTTTCCCACAGGAGGATCTGACCAATCACAGAAAAATATACACTTGCCTATTTACAATATCCAATGGATACAAAGGCAGGTACTCATAGCTACACTATCAATAAATACATGTCTAGAGTCCTTGAGCATCTGACTCCCCACAGAGCGAGTTATTGCCCTCCTCCGGACCCATTTGCCATATCTATACATCAGTGAATGTGTGGTTACAGTCCTCTCGTGTGCCATTAACGAGGCCCATTGTCCAGTGTCTCTGCAGCTGTGAGACTACAGCCTCTCTATAAGTAATACAGCGATGTTCCTTGAGTGGTACCTGGAGACAGTCTGAGCTGAAACAACTGTTTTCTCATCACTAGTTTTCTGTCTTTGAGAATTTAGCAGTGAGCAGCTTATATGATTTTTAGCTTGTATCGTTAGCTTGTTCGCCCTTTCATCACCCTGGGGAACAATGACACCAGTGACACAGAGTATGTACCAACACCTGTCTGAGTATATGAATAAGTGGCTTCTTCCTAGGAGAGGTTGGTGACTGCCGTGAAGAGCCAGGTCAGGCCCACATGTACTCTGACCCACACTCGGTCGGTCCAGCCTCCAAACAGCCATGGCTAGGTGAGATGAAACCTGGCCCTCTGTCCAGATATCCATTCTCCATAAGGAGATGGGGACTTGCCATTGCAGAGAGAAGGGAGCAAATGTTTCGCGTCTGGATGACTTCCATTGGTAAAGTCAAGGACCTGTAACAATGCAGCAGGTTTGAAGATTTTGGTCAGGATACGCTACATGGATATCTATCTCGGGTGGATCAGTTCTCCTGGGATCAGTTTCCAGTAGCAAGTTTGTTTGGGAGAGAGATTTATCCCCTTTTCTATCCTAGGGGATAGAGGATGCCATTTCTGAGGTAGCAGCTCAGAGTGTGGCGAGAAGGGTTTGGTAGACATTGCAGGCAGGCAAGCATGTCCTGGTGATAGGATAATGATTACATAGGTCCATTCATCTTTGACAGACCTCATGCATCCTGGTATCCTTGGCAGGTCTCACCATTGCCCTGGCAGCCATCAGCTCTCATGCATATTCGAGTCCGCGATCTGAGGCTCAGCCTATTCACCCTGAGTAGAAATGTTATTTTCCCTGTCGTCCTGATGCAAGGTTTTGCTGTGCTGCATGACAACATTGTGTAGTGCACAACATACCATGATTATCTGTGACTCACTCTATTGTAAGTACTGTAGAGCCCCTCAGAACTGTCAAGGCTACGGAAATGCATTTTCAGCATGTTTATGGTCTGTTCGATCATAGCTTTGCTGGAGGTGTGGGTTTCATTGTAGCGCTCTTCCACTGCACTGTGAGAGCGTTTTACTGGTGTCATCAATCAGGCCTGGAATCAGTACCCCTCATCACCCAGGATCTAGCCATCAATCTGGGCTGGGGCCTCAAAAGGCTGTCGTGAGAACATCCTGGGAAATGTTGGATGTTTAGAGAGAGCAATCCCTAGTGGTTCACATATGCCTCTGACTGTTCAGAAGGAGCTCAGGGGACAACTCGAGTACTATCAAATCCCCATTGCACTCTCGGGGAACAACTAACATCTGCGAAGGTGGTGAACTCGATGAACACATTGGCATGCCGGAAGAGTGTGTGTGGCAGCTTGTGAACTGTCATGCATTTCCCCAGAGATCCCTGGAAGAAGCCAGAGGTGGGGAAATTGAGCTCCATTGCACTTTGAGGGTCACGGGCATAGGTTTTCTGCCAAATCCACGTGGCTGCAGAACTCAGAAAATTTCGGCAACCGTTTCCCGGTCTCTCGAACATTTGTTTGTCTGTGGCTTGAGGACACAATGATGCGCCTATGAGCTTCTTCCCCAACACTTTCCCTGGATGGCTGCTTGCTGACCACCCACCCTCTCGGGTGCTGCCTCCTGCTGGCCATGCAGCATTGGATGCTGACCAATAAGAGTACTCCTTTGTTGCATCCTCTCCTCCTGCTTCCAAGGTTGTTGGAACATTCAATGTATGAGACCCAGAAATATTCTACCAAATAAACCATATGTGGTAAACACCACTAGTGATATATTGTATGTATTACAGCACTACTCGTATATTACAGGTACTACAGTAAATCCCAGCCTGCTGGCTCCTCCCAGCATGAGGCGTATAAAAGTGTTTGCTCTCCTGCGCTGCTTCCATTCTGGTTCCAGCTGCAGGAGGCACAACATCTTGTGCAATAAAGCCTTGATTGTTTCACCATTCTCGTCTCGTGATAATTGACGGTGCAGCAATTTATTGCAGAAGATTTAAAAAGTTGGACTTCCTAATCAAGCCTGATCGCCTGCAACTGAGCCCTCACGCAGCCAACACCACATCCATCTTCGCCCACTGGCTAGCCTGCTTCGAAGGCTACCTCAGAGCAGTCACTGAAGAACTCTCAGACCCACAGAAGCTCCAAGTCCTCTACTCATGGGTGAGCCCTGAAATGTTTCCCCTCATCCGGGATGCGCCCCCCTACTCAGAAGCGATGACGCTCCCTAAAGGGACATTACATTAAGTCGGTGAATCAAGTGTACGCCAGGCACCCCCTGGCCACGAGACGGCAACTCCTGCGGGAGACTCTGGATGATTTCCTGTGCGCCCTAATGGTAGGAACTGTGACTGCCAGGCAGTTTCGGCAGTCCAACACACTGAACTATTAATCAGAGACGTTGATGTCACGGGCATGAAGTCTAAGTACATCCGCCAGCGGCTATTGGAAGGGGGTACGGTCGATCTTACGGAGACGAGGCAGCTTGCTAATTCACTAGAAGTGGCCTCCCGTAATCTGGAGGCCTACACCCCCGACCGAGAGGCACTCTCGTGAGCATCGTGGGCCCCACCAGCTGCCGACTCCAGCTCACCGCAAGCCTGCACCGCGTGGCAGCCAGCCAACTCCAGAGGGCCTAAGTGTTATGTTTGTGGATAGACCCCAGGCAGCGGTGCCCGGCACGGAGTGCGACCTGTGGGAAGAAAGGACACTTTGTTTCCATTTGACAGGCCCGGTAGGTCGCTGCTGTTTCCAGGCCCGGCATTTCTACACCCGCCACGTGCGATCCAGGGGCGCCGCCATCTTCTCCTCTGCAAACCACCTGCGGCCCATGGGCACCGCCATTTTTTCCACCACAAGCCACGTGCGGCCCGTGGATGCTGCCACCTTTGATACCGCCCGCCATGTGCGCTCCATGGGCACCGCCATCTTCGGCGCCATTTTGGACCGCGCTTCAGGACCCCTGCTCATCTGGCCGTTCGCTGCCTACTGATACCTTCACTGCCGCTGATCAGCCGGGGGTCTCCCAACATCTTCCGCAGCTCGCCTCCATCACCTTGCATTAGTCTCGGCCCCGCAACCTCGTGACCGCTACGATGACGGTGAAGATCAATGGGCACAGGACGACCTACCTCTTTGACTCCAGGAGCACAGAGAGTTTCACCTACCCTGCTATGGTAAGGCGCTGCTCCCTCCCTGTACGTCCTGTCACCTAGAAAATCTCTCTGGCCTCCGGATCCCATTCCGTTGAAATCCGGGTGTACTGTGTCGCGGCCCTCACCGTTCAGGGCGTAGAGTTCAGCAACTTCAGGCTCTATGTCCTCCCCCACCTCTGCGCTGCCCTGTTACTAGGCCTTGATTTTCAATGCCATCTCCAAAGCCTTACTTTGAAATTCAGCGGATCCCTGCGCCCTCCCCTCACCGTCTGCGGCCTCATGATCCTTAGGGTCGATCCACCTTCACTGTTTGCGAACCTCACCCCGGACTGCAAACCCGTCGCCACTAGGTGCAGACGGTACAGTACCCAGGGCAGGACCTTCATCAGGTCGGAGGTCCAAGGCTTCTGCGGGAGGTGATCATTGAGGCCAGCAACAGCCCCTGGAGTGCTCAAGTAGTGGTAGTGAAGAATGGGGAGAAGCACAGGATGGTCATCGACTACAGTCAGACCATCAACCGGTACATGCAGCTCGACGCATATCTCCTCCCACACATATCTGACATGGTCAATCAGATTGTGCAGTATCGAGTCTTCTCCACAGTTGACTTGAAGTCCGCCTACCACCAGCTCCCCATCCGCCCGGAGGACCGCCAATCCACTTCCTTCAAAGCAGATGGCCGCCTCCATCACTTCCTTAGAGTCCCCTTCGGCGTCACCAATGGGGTCTCGGTCTTCCGGCAAGAGATGAACCGAATGATTGACTGCGGGCCACCTTCCCGTACCTAGATAACGTCATCATCTGCGGCCATGATCAGCAGGACCATGAAGCAAACCTTCAAAAATTCCTCCATACCACCAAACTCCTTAACCTCATGTACAATAAGGAGAAATGCGTGTTCCACACCAACCGCTTAGCCATCCTTGGCTACGTAGCGGAAAATGGAGTCCTAGGGCCGACCCCGACCACAGGCGCCCCCTCCTGGAACTCCCTCACCCCCACTGCTCCAAGGCCCTGAAACGATGCCTGGAGTTTTTCGCGAACTGTGCCCAGTGGGTCCCGAATTATGCGGACAAGGCCCATCCATTCATCAAATCCAGTTTTCCCCCTGACGTCTGAGACCCGCCAGGCCTTCAACCACATCAAGGCAGACATCGCCAAGGCCACGATGCACGCGGTCGACAAGACCCTCCCCTTTCAAGTGGAGAGCGATGCATCGGACGTAGTTCTGGCTGCCACCCTCAACCAGGCGGGCAGACCCGTGGCTTTCTTTTCCCGCACCCTCCATGCCTCCGAAATTCAGCACTCCTCGGTCGAAAAGGAGGCCCAAGCCATGGTGGAAGCTGTGCGACATTGGAGGCATTACCTGGCCGGCAGGAGATTCACTCTCCTCACCGACCAACGGTCGGTTGCCTTCATGTTTAACAATACGCAGCGGGGCAAGATCAAAAACAACAAGATCTTAAGGTGGAGGATCGAGCTCTCCACCTAAGACTATGAGATCTTGTATTGTCCGGGGAAGTTCAATGAACCCCCTGAGTGATGAGCTGCGTCAGTTCCTGCTGAGCAGGGGCATCGCCTCGAGCAGGACGACCAGTTACAACCCCCGGTGAAACGGGTAGGTGGAGAGCCAGCCTGCTGGCCCTTCGGTCTAGAAATCTCCCGGTCTCCCGCTGGCAGGAGGTCTTCCCCGACGCGCTCCACTCCATCCGGTCGCTCCTCCACACTGCCACTAATGAGACCCCTCACGAACGTGTGTTTGCCTTCCCCAGGAAGTCCACCTCCGGGGTCTCGCTCCCAACATGGCTGACAGTTCCTGGACCCGTCCTCCTCTGAAAGCATGTGCGGAGCCATGAATCGGATCCCTTGGTTGGGAAAGTCCACCTCCACCATGCAAACCCGCAGTACGCCTACGTGGCACACCCCGACGGGTGACAGGACACAGTCTCCCTCCGGGACCTGGCACCCGCTGGGTCCCCACCCATGACCCCTGACCTGACACCGCTCCTCCCCCCCCCCCCCCCCCCCCCGTTGCCTCTTTCACTCCTGTGCCACCCACCCTCCCTCCAGCAAACTTCACCGCAGCCCCCACCCCAGCAGGATCCGTCCTCCCACTGGATCCACTCAGGGGTGACGAAGGCGAGGACAACACGCTCCCGGGGTTGCATTTGACCACGTTGGCGCCCACATCACCACCAGGACTGAGGTGATCAATGTTTTCGTCACCCCCGCCGGACTCTTTTTTTAACAGGGGGTGAACGTGGTAAACACCACTAATGATATATTGTATGTATTACGGCACTGCCCGTATATTACAGGTACTATGGTAAATCCCTGCCTGCTGGCTCCTCCCAGTAGGCGGCGTATAAAAGTGTACGCTCTCCTACGCTGGTTCCATTCTGGTTCCAGCTGCAGGAGGCACAACATCTTGTGCAATAAAGCCTTGATTGTTTCATGGTTCTCGTCTCGTGGTAATTGACGGTACATCGCCATATGAAAAGGTCAGTCTGTGATGTGAGAACCTGTGTGTCCATGGGTTTCATCCATACAGCTGCTGTGCAGTGAGATGCCCTCCAGGCAGCTGGAAGTGTGACTTGTGGCCAGTGACAGTGTGCAAATTCCCCTTGAATTGTATCCCGTGACCCCCTGCAGTCCCCTGTTAGCTTGCACTTTGTCTCCATCACCCAACATCACCGTGTGCCCGCACTCTGAACCTCTATAACCTTGAACCTTGCCCATCAACTTGGATTCTGAAGTGGAGATGCAATCAATCCTACTCCTATCAAGACAGGAAGACCTTGGAAGAAGTTTGAATATTCCAAACTCAGGCTGGCCCTTATTTCCCTCCACCCCTCTTCCAATCCTCCATTACCCTGCTGCCACCCCCACCCCTCCCGTACCCCTGACCCCATTGTCTCACCATGACTCCCCTATGCCGGTCCTGACTCTCCATCCAAACTGCTATTTTCCTGCTCCACTCCGTGTGCTGCAAAGTTCAACATGGACTGTTTCTCACCACAAGTACAACTGCATAAAGCTGATTGGTGACACCAACTTAAAATAAATATGAAACGAAGGCTGCAAGATTACCATGCACTCCTGACTTAAGCTTGAAGTTAGGACTTAATTGCAAGGATTTTTAAGGTAATGCGCATTGGTGGCATGTGACTGCATTCCGAATACGATCCTATCACAGGACAGTGTGAGGCCCGACCCACCATTGGCTATGCCACTGACTTCCGACTTAGTTTTTCAGCCTGAGCTCACCAATGTAATTCTGAAACTTTGGCTGCCACATAAGAAACTCAGCCCACCCGCCATATTTCCCACTCCCAGAACCATTCGGCTCATTTAACTACCCAGACACCGCATTCACTCGGCGCCCAGGAGTCAACAGCCGTGCCTACAAGCCCTCGACAGGGCGTCGTTTGGCACTGGTTTCCACAGAAGTGGACCAGGTGCGATGGCACCTTAGGGGTCTCACAGGCTATTAGAGACCCCCGTGTGGTCAGCATCAGAGCAGTGTAGTACCCTGGCAAACCCCTATTTCTGGGGCCCCTGCCAGCCTGGCACTCTGACAGTTCCACCGTGCACCCTGACAGTACCAGCCTGACACTGCTGGGGTGACACTGTCAGCATGCCAGGGGTCTTACCAGCGTGCCAGGCTGGCAGTATCAAGGAGCCGAGGTGGGAAGCTGACACTGCCAGGTGTCAGCCCCCCCCCCCCCCCCACCCTTAGGCCTTGGCCATTAGAGTGGGTGATGGGGGTGGGGGGGGGGGGGCGGGACAGGGACGTTGAGAAGTTTGGAGGGCTGAAGGGGGGTCAATAAAGCCAGGGGTGGTATCTGAAAGTGCGGGGGGCGGGAGTAAAGAGAACGGAGCTGTCAGTCAAACTGGCGCCCCGGTCTGCATTCCTGCTGGTGAGCTCATGGCCTTCGGAGGGAGAAACTCCCTGAGGCCCAGAAAACTGGCATAGTGCCGATGAATAATGGGGTGAATCTCGGCACTGCAGATGCCGAGAAAGACCTTGCCAAACGCACGCAAAAGCGGACTTACAATTATTTCCACGGAATCGCTTCCAATGTGTTTGGGGTCAGTTTTTGGGTTGATGCCTGTGGTTTGTTAAACTAGGGCAAAAAGACCATCTCTGCCAGCAATTTATACTTAAAATTCCACGATCGCTGGTTTGGCCAATTTTGCGCAAATTATGCTGAAAGAACATACCCAATCGAGCAGAAACTTAGCTCAGCCTGTTTTCAGAATATGTTTTCACTCATTATTTGAAAAAAAAATTATCACTGCTTTAAAATGTTTTTCCTCCAGACAATATTGTCATGCAACCTAAAATGGCTAAATTGATTTTCGACTCATGGAAAATTCATTCTAATTGAAGGGTTTGTAAGACTTCACCGCAACAAAGAGGAATTAGAGAAATAGATATTTTCCTGGGAGCATAGGGAGCAACAAGACATTTAATTAAAAAAGCATGTAGGTGCAAGACCTTTCTTTCTAAATAATCTGCATACGCATCAAATCAGAAAGCAGTTTGAGTTCACAATATTTAAATTGCCACATTCTTTGTCTGAAACATCAACTTTGATTCAGAAGTGTACAAAAATCATTCCATGGCTGTGTTGGTCAGGAAGGGATTCTGCAAATTGCCTTTTCGCTGTCACAGGCAAATTAATCATTTGTTCAGCTGGAGATCTTAAAATGAAAATTCCCATCTATGTTGTTTTGACAAAGGCAGAACAGGACAGATTTTATAGCACGCAGCTATATTCAGTCTCTGACTCTGCTCTGGTATTCTGCAGCCCAACCACTTTCTCATCTCCCAATGTGCCACTTCTATCCTTTCTGGCCCGCATGTTGCATCTGTCAACACTAACCTTTCAGTCCAAAGTACCACAGAGTCTATTTTTCCACATCCTATTGATGCATTAGAGACACAGCAGGTTACACTAAGGTAACTGCGCGCTTCTGCAATATGGTCTGTAACCTTTGAGATCCAGGACAGTGTAACTGGAGGAATACTTCAAAGATGTGCTGGGGAACACATGTGCTGGGGCAGCATGGCAGTACAGTGGTTAGCACTGCTACCTCACAGCTCCAAGGACCCGGGTTGAATTCCCACCTCGGTTGACTGTCGGTGGAGTTTGGACTTCCTTCCCGTGTTTGCTTGGGTTTCCTTCTGGTGCTCCCACAGTCTAAAGATGTGCAGGTTAGGTGACTTGCCATCCAAAATTGCCCCTCAGTGTTCAAAGGTTTAGGTGGTGTTGGTATGTTACGGGGATAGGGTAGAGTTCTGCGCTTGAGTAGGTTGCTCTTTTCCTGGGCCGGTGCAGGATCGATGGGCTGAATAGCCTCCTTCTGCATTGTAAATTCTATGATTCTATGAATACCCCATCCCCAGAACTTCCCAAATAAGGGGCGAAATTCTCCGACCCCCAGCAAGGTCGGAGAATCACCTGGGGCCGCGGAAAATCCCGACCCCGCCGTGGCAGAGATTCTCCGCCACACGGGAAGTGGCGGGGGCGGGAATCACACCACTCCGATCAGCGAGGCCCCTGCGGCGATTCTCCGGCTCGCAATGGGCCGCTGGGAGGACTCTCCCGCTGCCGAGGTTTGAACCACCTCTGGTGGTGGCGGCGGGATCGGCGGTGCGACCGGGCCCCCGGGATCCTGGGGGGGGCGCGGGGCGATCGGACCCCGGAGGGTGCCCCCACGGTGGCCAGGCCCGCGATCAGGGCCCCCCGATCAGGGAGCGGGCCAGTGCCCTGTGGGCACTCTTTCTCCTCCGCCGCTGCCACGGCCTCCGCCATGGCGGAAGCGGAAGAGAAACCCACAGCGCGCATGCGCCGGTGGTGACGTCAGGGGCAGCTGGCCGCTGACGTCACCGCCGGCGCATGTGCGAACCGGCGAAAGCCCTTCGGCCAGCCCCAGCGCCAGGCGGCGGGCCTGAAAGGCCGCTGGCGCCGGTTTTTGTGGCAGTCGGCGTGGTGCCAACCGCTCCAGCGCGGGGCTAGCCCCCAAAGGTGCTGAGAATACCACACCTTTGGGGAGGCCCGACCCCGGAGTGGTTGGCGCCACTCCCCTACGCCGGGACCCCCCGTCCCGCCGGGTAGGGGAGAATCCCGCCCAAGGTTTGCACAGCAATTAAAACTTCCGATGGGTAATTGCCCTTCACTGGGAAACACCCGAAAATATGATCTAAATTGCAAACTTTGGATGGTTCCATTAACAGCTACCCAGAGAAAGTTACAGAAATTAAAACTGTTTCTAGCTTTTAGGTAACTATTGCACTGACTCACAATAGACCCCATATGACATTCCCCCCTCACCCTCATCCCCAAGGGACTTCCCTCATCCATGCCTCCCACTAAACCGTTTCCAAAGGACTCTTCAACTCCCCCCCCCCCCCCCACCCTGGGACTCCTCCCCCAATCACCAACAGCTCTCAGGCCTATCCTAACCTCCCCTTGCCAATGACTGCTGGACCCTCCTCCACCGACTGACTGATCTCCCCACTGCCCCCATCCAATTCACCACTTTCCTCACTGACAGCACCCACCGACTGTCTGACCCCCATTGACTGTCTGCCCCCCCCCCCCCCACCAACTGTCTGACCACCACCCTGCGTCTCTACCTGAAACATTCTACCCACACACCTGACAAACCTACTTCTCCCTGGGTTGAAACAAGCTAGGCCTGTAAACCTGCCTGACTCATGAATTTACAGCAAGCTGGACATCACCATCTCACGCTGACAATGCAAAGGTGCTTTTGAAAGTTCCAATTCTTAATTTCCTTCTGCATTTTTTTACCATTTGAATTATTAAATACATTTCACGAGGTAGCACTTTTGTTTAAGAAATTGCGTCCCTAGTAGCCCGGCGAAGGATCTTGCTACAATGGAAGGATGCGAGGCCCCCAAGCGTGGAGACCTGGATCAATGACATGGCGGGTTTCATTAAGCTAGAGAAGATCAAATTCATCCTGAGAGGGTCGGTACAAGGGTTCTTTAGGCGGTGGCAACCTTTTCTCGACTTTCTGGCTCAACGATAGGGTACGGGGACAGTAGCAGCAGCAACCCGGGGGGCTGGGGGGGAAGGGGGAGGGAAAAAGTGGGGGGGGGGGGGGCGGACGATGACTATGTTTGTTTATTTAATTTAAATTTATTTTTAAGTTCTTTTGTTGTTCATTGGGGTTGGGGGGGTGGGGGATGGGATACATGCGTCGATACGGTCTGGGGGTGTTACAGTTATTATGGGTTATTTTGTTGCATTTCATTGTTTGTCTTTACGTTTTATATTTTCTGTTAAAAATGCCAATAAAAATTATATTTAAAAAAAAGAAATTGATATTGGTTGGAAATCGTATATTTCTGAGACACTTTGATTTGTTCAAACATTGCAGACAGGGTCATTGAGTCAGCCAGCCAGACATGGGGAATAGCAAGTGATCATCGTGTCATTGTGCTGGTCATTAGAGGCTTGGAAGTGAGAAAAGTCACACTGATATAGTGCCAGTATAGGAATAAGCGGAGCCCATTCAGCCCCTTAAACCTGAATCCCATTCAATTAGATCATTGCTGACTTGAACCCCAGCATATTTACTTGCTTTTGCTCCATATCCCTTGATAGCTTTACTTCACAAAAGTCAATCTTAGGTTATAAGACCAACTGTTCAGCACTCAGTTTCCTGGGGAGATTTTATAATCTCTACTTCCCTCTGTGTGACAAATGTAATTATTCAGGAAGTAATGGAATATAAAGGTAAATTTCTAAACATGTTAGTAACAAACAAAGTGCAAGAAGTACATACCAATAAAGAACATTTTTACATCTGCATTGTGGAAGGTGGTGTCATTTTACAAAAGATTAGCATTCACAGGATTGAGGGAAATATTAATGAATGATTGGGATTGATGTATGCAAATGTTCAAAAAAGAGCAGAAATAAAGAATGCATTTTCTGGATGGCAGGGAACAATTAATGGGGGCCGGTTTAGCACAGTGGGCTAAACAGCTGGCTTGTAATGCAGAGCAAGATGAGCAGCGCAGGTTCAATTCCCGTACCAGCCTCCCCGAGCAGGCACCGGAATGTGGCGACTAGGGGCATTTCACAGTAACTTCACTGAAGCCTACTTGTGACAATAAAATGAAAAATTGAAAAATGAAAAATGAAAATAAGCGATTAGTACTATTAATGGGCTGCTGCATGGATAAACCTTTGGCCGTATCTATTTGCAATGTGCACCAATGACTTAACTGAGGGGACCTCAGGTTGGAGGGTGTTGGTTACAGTTTGATAGATCTGAAGAAGTCTTCATAGTTATGTGCAGGTGAACTATAAATCTTTATTGACTTAGAATTACTTGCAAATATACAATAAAGAGTACAAGACAGGTGCTATCTCCACACTTTCCTCTGCCCAACACTTAACTGGCTTTGGGTGTGGGTCATGTGCTCTCTTACATCACTGAATGGGTAGTGGTGTACTCGGGTCAAGACAGGTCGAGGCAGTGGCCATCCGACCTGACTGTCTGGAGATGTGCTCGAATTCATGGAGCCCCCAAGAAGCACATACAATTCTTACAGGAGATGAACAAGGATTGACAGACAGGAATAAGAAGTATGGGGAGAGTGTCGAAGCTCAAGTTGGATTACATCAAAGATCTGCATTGAGCCCTTTCCTGTTTTTGATTGTCATGGATATTCTA
Source organism: Scyliorhinus canicula (assembly GCF_902713615.1). NCBI lineage: Eukaryota > Metazoa > Chordata > Chondrichthyes > Carcharhiniformes > Scyliorhinidae > Scyliorhinus > Scyliorhinus canicula. The sequence goes on from NC_052153.1 coordinate 37,307,902, forward strand.
ACTAAACAAGCGAGGCAGGAAATATTATGGCCAACAATGCTTACAAATGGCATTGAGCTAAATGTTAGGAATGATGAGAACAACACCAAGTATCTGGACAGCTTGAAAAAAAAACATTGGAAGGCAGGGGTATGAAAATCAGTCAACATAAAACCCAATAGACTAAAACAGCACATGATGTATAAACTCAGCAGGTCCGGCAACATCTGTGGAGAGAGAAAACGTTAATGTTTGAGTTGAGTGACAGAGGATGCAAGTATGGAAATGTAAATTAAGTAAAGGATTAACTCTGATTGGAGTACTTGAAAGAAGTACAGTTGAGCGCATGTGATAGAAAAGTACCACTGAAACTGAAAGATATTTGTGAGACCAGCCTTGTTCTATAAAGCAGAAACGTGGACAAAATGATGAGGAGAAGAAAGACTCGATACTAAGGAGATGTGGATGCTGAGATGGATGTATAGTGTGCTGGATGGGATGAAATCTGAGCCAGCACATTAGTGGGTCAGAGGAAACTGTGGGAGCATCGAAGGGCTGGTTTAGCTCAGTGGGCCAGACAACTAGTTTGTGATGCAGAACAAGGCCAGCAGTGCGGGTTCAATTCCCGTACCAGCTTACCCGAACAGGCGTCGGAATGTGGCGACTAGGGGCTTTTCACAGTAACTTCATACTTGTGATAATAAAAGGTTAAAAAAACGATAGTAGCTGAGAAGAGACTGAAATTCTATGGGCACCTGTTGCAGAGAGAGAGTGAGGACACGTGGTGATGGAGGTGGGACTGCCAGGAAGAAGGAGAAGGGGAAAGCCGAAGAATAGGTGGAATGATGAGGTGGCAAAAGATTTTTATGTAGAGGGATTAAAAGAGGAATAGGTGATTCAGAGTAGGACATGGAGAAGGGGGATCAACCCACATTGTAGTGACACCAAGTGAAATGGGAGAAGCTAAAAGAAGAGAAATTTTTATTCATTTTTATGTTTGTTCATTTATGGAATGTGGGTGTCATTGGCTCGTCCAACATTTGTTACCCATCCCTAAATGCTGTTGAACTGAATGGTTTGTTTGACCACTTCAGTGGGCATTTAAGAGTGAATCACATCGCTGTGGATCTGGAGTCACATGTAGGCAAGACCAGGTAAGGGTGACAGGTTTTCTTCCCTCAAGGACATTAATGAACCAGATGGGTTTTTACGACAATCGACATGGACATCATTAGACTTTCAATACCAGATGGTTTATTGAATTTAAACTCCAGCATCTGCTGTGGTGGGATTCAAACCCAGGTCCCCAGAGCATTATTCCGGCTCTCTGCATCACTCGTCCAGTGAAAATGCTGAAAACGTGGTCCTGAATTCCTGATGGGCAGGCCTGTAAAATGCCCTGACCTGTTCAAAACTCCATTGGTTTTGGCAGGATTTGAATATCCCACCAGCAGGAGGGGCCTTAAAATTCCACCCCAAGGGTTTTGAAAAAAACACTTACTCGCAGACACAGCTAGAGAAGTTTGTATCTCTCTAGGACATCAGCATGACTTGGACAATGAGCAGAGGTCATTCAAATCAAGAGAAAATGTTGAAATAGAGAATAATGAACAGGTTGAGGAAGAGAAGAGCTTGTGCCAAGTGGCTAGATGTACCTAGGGCTTCAGGAAGCAATTCTTCCACCTTAACCTCAACATGGAACATAAGGACATGGGTATTAGGAACACACTATGAGCACTCAGTTCTTTGAATCTGCTCTGCTAATCAATAAGATGACAGAAGGAAAAGTGAAGGAACCGGATAAAGGAATAGTGTGTCAAATAATTTGTCTTCATTGGGGAGGTGGTTACTGTATTCTCTTTACCCGACAAGGTACATTTATTCAAACTTACTTTTAGTTTGATTTCTTAAACCAAAAAAGATAGTTACGCTAGCCATGAACTTGCCCTTAAGAAAAAATGTCTCGTCTCCCAGCAGTATCTGGACCATACAAAAATATTTCAGAACAAAACATACTCTTCACTGATATTTTATATCAGAAATGTATCTCTTTAAAAGTTTTATCTCTCCCAGAACTGAGAATTCACAATTGTAAAATCCTAGAAGAATTAAGCAGCAGGATTGTCTGACTCTGGGATGTCCAGAATGCCTTCCCTGATGGGACGGAGAATTGGGTATCGAGGCAAATTCAAGATTAGCGCCGACCAAAACGCGATGCTCTGACTCCTCGCTGGTAGCGTGAATGAGTTCCTTGCCATATGCAGCGGGAGGATGGAAATTAATGCAAATGAGTGGTAATGACCCTTTTGCATTTAGTTAGTGGGCCCAGTGCCCTATGCTCCGCCCTCCCATGATTCTCCCGATCCCGCAGTCGGAATCCCGTGGGCAAGGTTCACTTGTTTCTGTACAATCACAGCCCTGACATGGTGTACCTTGGGATATAAGTTACACGAAGGGCATTTCAATCACTCAAGCGTGTGATTTCACTGCACTTACCTCTCTTTGATGTGTGAAATGTTTTAAAATATTGGGGTTTCACCACTTAGGCCACTGAAGCGTGAAGGAATATGAATGGATCAAAGTGGCAGATGGTTTTTATGAGCTGTCAACCACAAACCACTACGCGAAATTCATGAATGCATTGCAGATAGTGACTCTGGCGAACAACTTTCAGGCACAGCAGCTCTCCTTTGAGGAATGGACTCGTGGAACTGCAAAACATGTATGACAGCTATAATGCTACCCACAGCCCCTCTCTGGACTGTTCTCTAGCTTCCAGACAGGAGTCCGTCTTCTGGGTGAGGGGTCTTTGTTGAAGAGTTGGTGTGTGTGGGGGGACAGGATTGTGTGTGTGGGGAAGAGTGTGTGAGGGGTTCCTTTGGGCTTGAGGGACCCTGGGGGGTCCAGAAATTGTACATTTCTGCTGTTTGTTTCTCAGCTTGAAAGGAAACCCCATTAGTTCTTGGATCTCTGATGATTCTGTGAAATCTGACTGACTTGTCACCTAAATTTCTAATTTAAAGACAATCTGTTGATGTTAAATAATATGCCTATCATCTGTTATACTTCTAAGGCTCTTTGTTTGAATGAGAATTCCTGAGAGTAAAAATATGTTTTTCTGTGCACTGCAGCTGCAATGTTGTCAGCTTAAGCCTGTCTCCCTGTATGGAAAAGCCTTTCCCAAGTCCCTGCATCTCCATGTCTAGGTGAAATCAATGTTGTCTCTCTCTGAAATAATTTTTGGCTGTGCTTTTAGCTGTGTTAAATTTTTTATCCTTTCATAAACTGAGTCAAATCCTTCGTCACTAAAGTCTGCAACCTGCTGCAGAACAAAAAAATCATTGACAAGAGCTGTGAAGGTGAATGCTGTTATATTATATATAGTAATATATTGTTACTCATTTGTATACTTCCAGAATGGTCGGATGGTTGATGTTCAGTAACACTCAAAGTCTTCAAATTAAGCAAATACTGTTTATTGAGTAACAATTATAAATTACTGTGAGTTTGTTCACTCTTCTACAACTATAACTGAAGATTAGATAAAGAAGATTAAGTATATATATATATTGTTTAACTATACTTTAGGGCAGCAGGGTAGCATGGTGGTTAGCATACATGCTTCACAGCTCCAGGGTCCCAGGTTCGATTCCCGGCTGGGTCACTGTCTGTGTGGAGTCTGCATGTCCTCCCCCTGTGTGCGTGGGTTTCCTCCGGGTGCTCCGGTTTCCTCCCACAGTCCAAAGATGTGCGGGTTAGGTGGATTGGCCATGCTAAATTGCCTGTAGTGTCCTAATAAAAGTAAGGTTAAGGGGGGGGGGGTTGTTGGGTTACGGGTATAGTGTGGATACGTGGGTTTGAGTAGGGTGATCATGGCTCAGCACAACATTGAGGGCCGAAGGGCCTGTTCTGTGCTGTACTGTTCTATGTTCTATACCCGCTCACTAAGTTATATCTCTGACACTCTTTTCACTAGTCACTCCTGATACAAAGAGACGGGAAACCTCTCTTAGTGGAGCTTACATATGTACATCTGGTGCTGCCATCTAGTGGTTGTCTAGCACTTACTTACAAAACGCTTACATACCTGCAGATATACAGATCACACCATCCCCCTTTTTTTAACACATTTTCCATGCTATCGAGAAAATTGTATAACAATTAAGTATTAACTGTGAGATGTATATCTGTACAAACATAAATGGAATGATGACTACACACAATAGAATAATATTTATAAGTCCAGTATTTATAAGTTCAGTCTGTTAGGTTTTTGTCGCCTTTGTGTTGATCTTCTCAAGTGAAGTGGTGAGTCTGAAACTTTGGCCCTTTTGTGCACGTCATCTGGTTTTGAGTATGCAGTAGATGTTCTTTAAACTGTGATTCATTGAAGTTTAAGATTGGAAATATTGGTTGTTGAAACGTAATTTTCTGCAAAGCTGCTGCTTCGAAAGTTTGCTCCTTTGGCAGATTTGGCGATATATGATCGTGGAGCTGCTTGCCTAATGATAGTAGCTGGAGCAGACCTTCCTCCTTCTGGATTCTTGATTCTGACAATGTCGTCTTTTGTCAGTGGATCTAATTGCACTGTACGTTGGTCATAGTACAATCTTTGTTTTGAATGTTGTTCTTTGATTTTCTTTGTAACTGGTAGATGATCTGGATTTTGGAATCTGATTGCTGGTAAGGTAGTTCTGAGATCCCTATTGAATAACAATTGAGCTGGTGATAGTCCTGAAGATAGAGGGGTAGCTATGTATGATAATAAAGCTAGTTGAATGTCTGATATCGAGTCATTTGTTTTAGTTCTCAACTGTTTGATTATGTGAACACCCTTTTCTACCTTTCTATTGGATTGAGGGTAGTGAGGACTGGATGTCAGATGCCTGAAGTTATATTTACTCATGAATGGGGTGGCACGGTGGCACAGTGGGTTAGCCCTGCAGCCTCACAGCGCCGAGGTCCCAGGTTCAATCCCAGCTCTGGGTCACTGTCTGTGTTGAGTTTGCACATTCTCCCCGTGTTTGCATGGGTTTCGTCCCCACAACCCAAAAGATGTTCAGGCTAGGTGGATTGGCCACGCTAAATTGCCCCTTAATTGGAAAAATTAATTAAATGAATTGGGTACTCTAAATTTATAAAAATATATATTTTCTTGAGAATGCAGATCATTCCAAACTTGAAAACATGGACCATTGTCCGACATTACTGTTTCCAGAATTCCATGTCTTGAGAATATTTCTTTGCATGCTTTGATTGCTGAATATGATGTTAGGTCTGGAAGTTTCATATCATCTGAGTAGTTCTAATAATAATCCATTACTAGAAAATAGTCACAACCAGGTGTGTAGAAGAGGTTGATCCCTACTTTTGTCCAAGGAGATGTGCTCAGTTTGTGCTGTTGAAGTATCTCCTTACATTGTGCAGGTTGATGTCTATGACAGCTTTCACAGGTTATTATCATGTCAGGGATATCCTTGTTTATCCCCAGCCAATAGACTGCCTGTCTTGCTCTTCTTTTACTTTTTTCGATACCGAGGTGTATAGAGAAATACAGCACAGAACAGGCCCTTCGGCCCACGATGTTGCGCCGAACTTTTGTCCTAGGTTAATCATAGAATTTTGGACAATTTGTCATGGCCAATCCACCCAACCTGCACATCTTTGGACTGTGGGAGGAAACCGGAGTACCCGGAGGAAACCCACGCAGTCACGGGGAGGATGTGCAGACTCCACACAGACAGTGACCCAAGTCGAAATCGAACTTGGGACCCTGGAGCTGTGAAGCAATTGTACTATCCACAATGCTACCGTGCTGCCCTTAAGAAGTTAACCTACACTCCCTTATTCTACCCTAATCCAAGTACCTATCCAATAGCCGCTTGAAGGTCCATAAATTTTCCGACTCAACTACTACCACAGGCAGTGCATTCCATGCCCCCACTACTCTCTGGGTAAAGAACCTACCTCTGACATCCCCTCTATATCTTCCACCATTTATCTTAAATTTATGTCCCCTTGTAATGGTGTGTTCCACCCGGGGAAAAGGTCTCTGACTGTCTACTCTATCTATTCCCCTGATCATCTTATAAACCTCTATCAAGTCGCCCCTCATCCTTCTCCGTTCCAATGAGAAAAGGCCCAGCACCCTCAATCTTTCCTCGTATGACCTACTCTCCATTCCAGGCAACATCCTGGTAAATCTCCTCTGCACCTTTTCCAAAGCTTCCACATCCTTCCTAAAATGAGGTGACCAGAACTGCACACAGTACTCCAAATGTGGCCTGACCAAGGTTTTGTACAGCTGCATCATCACCTCACGGCTCTTAAATTCAATCCCTCTGCTAATGAACGCTAGCACACCATAGGCCTTCTTCACAGCTCTATCCACTTGAGTGGCAACTTTCAAAGAACAATGAACATAGACCCCAAGATCTCTCTGCTCCTCCACATTGCCAAGAACCCTACCATTAACCCTGTATTCCGCATTCAGATTTGTCCTCCCAAAATGGACAACCTCACACTTGTCAGGGTTAAACTCCATCTGCCACTTCTCAGCCCAGCTCTGCATTCTATCTATGTCTCTTTGAAGCCGACAACAGCCCTCCTCACTATCCACAACTCCACCAATCTTCGTATCATCTGCAAATTTACTGACCCACCCTTCAACTCCCTCATCCAAGTCGTTAATGAAAATCACAAACAGCAGAGGACCCAGAACTGATCCCTGCGGTACACCACTGATAACTGGGCTCCAGGCTGAATATTTGCCATCCACCACAACTCTCTGTCTTCTATCGGTTAGCCAGTTTGTTATCCAACTGGCCAAATTTCCCACTATGCCATGCCTCCTTACTTTCTGCATAAGCCTACCATGGGGAACCTTATCAAATGCCTTACTAAAATCCATGTACACTACATCCACTGCTTTACCTTCATCCACATGCTTGGTCACCTCCTCAAAGAATTCAATAAGACTTGTAAGGCAAGACCTACCCCTCACAAATCCGTGCTGACTATCCCTAATCAAGCAATGCCTTTCCAGATGCTCAGAAATCCTATCCCTCAGTACCCTTTCCATTACTTTGCCTACCACCGAAGTAAGACTAACTGGCCTGTAATTCCCAGGGTTATCCCTATTCCCTTTTTTGAACAGGGGCACGACATTCGCCACTCTCCAATCCTCTGGTACCACCCCTGTTGACAGCGAGGACGAAAAGATCATTGCCAACGGCTCTGCAATTTCATTTCTTGCTTCCCATAGAATCCTTGGATATATCCCGTCAGGCCCGGGGGACTTGTCTATCCTCAAGTTTTTCAAAACGCGCAACACATCTTCCTTCCTGACAAGTATCTCCTCAAGCTTATCAGTCTGCTTCACGCTGTCCTCTCCAACAATACGGCCCCTCTCATTTGTAAATACTGAAGAAAAATACTTGTTCAAGACCTCTCCTATCTCTTCAGACTCAATACACAATCTCCCGCTACTGTCCTTAATCGGACCTACTCTCACTCTAGTCATTCTCATATTTTGCACGTATGTGTAAAAGGCCTTGGGGTTTTCCTTGATCCTACCCGCCAAAGATTTTTCATGCCCTCTCTTAGCTCTCCTAATCCCTTTCTTCAGTTCCCTCCTGGCTATCTTGTATCCCTCCAGCGCCCTGTCTGAACCTTGTTTCTTCAGCCTTACATAAGTCTCCTTCTTCCTCTTAACAAGACATTCAACCTCTCTTGTCAACCATGGTTCCCTCACTCGACCATCTCTTCCCTGCCTGACAGGGACATACATATCAAAGACACGCAGTACCTGATCCTTGAACAAGTTCCACATTTCACTTGTGTCCTTCCCTGACAGCCTATGTTCCCAACTTCTGCACTTCAATTCTTGTCTGACAGCATTGTATTTACCCTTCCCCCAATTATAAACCTTGCCCTGTTGCTCGCACCTATCCCTCTCCATTACTAAAGTGAAAGTCACAGAATTGTGGTCACTACCTCATGAATTTTTTGTAAAATTTCAAATCAAAGACTTTGTGGGATCACAATTTGATCTTGTCGTAACAATAGACCATTAACTACTGTTAAATCTGTTTGTATGTTGCGGTATTGAGGACAACGCCCCTTCGGCCACCCATACTGTAGATGGTGCATTACCCTCTGAAGAGTTGCGTCCTTCTTTGTTTTTTGCTGTATTAACTGCAGTTTTCCATCTGAAGCCGCAAGGTTTTCCATGGATAGTTGAGTCTCAGCTTCTATATCTCTTATGACTTCCATCGGTGTGCGCTCTGTTGCAATGGAATGTGATAGAGTATCTGCAATTATAAGCTCTTTCCCAGGTGTGTAAATTAAGTTGACGTCATACTTTCGTTATTTCATCATTATGCGCTCGAGTCTGGGTGTCATGTCGTTTAGATTTTTGTCAATGATGTGGACCAACGGCCTGTGATCATCTCCACAGTGAAGGTTGGAAGTCCAGTGAAGGTTAGACGCAGTCATGGATTTTGAGTATTCCTGTCAATAATCCTAGACATTCCTTTTCTATTTGTGTGTATCTGAACTCAGTTGCAGTCATAGCTGTTGAAGCATATGCTACAGGAATTCAATCAGAGTGTGCATCTTGCTGTAAGAGCACTGCGCCTATTCCATCCTGACTTGCATCAGTGGATATTTTGGTTGCTCTTTTCGTGTCGAAGAAATCGAGTATCGTTGCAGTCATAAGTTGTTGTTTTAGATCTGTCCACTCCTTCTGTTGATTCTGTGTCCATTCAAAAATAGTTGATTTTCTGATTAAATGTCTTAATGTGATGTTCTTGATGACAGGTTTGATATAACTTTGCCCAAAAAATTGGCAAAGCCCAGACACCTCAGAACAGCTTTCTTGTCTTCGGGAGTTTTCATGTGTTGAATAGCTGCTATCTTTGTATCATCAGGTTTGACACCTTGATAAGAAATGGTATCTCCCAGCAATTTCAATGAGGATTGTGCAAATGTGCACTTTGCATGATTCAGTTTGAGTCGCAACTCGTTGACTCGCTCAAATACTTTTCTTAAGCGTTTGGTTGTGGACCAAATGATGATGTTGCCAACGTACACCCTCACACATTTAATTCCTTCTGTCATTTGTTCCATGATCCTGTGGATTATCTCAGATACGTGGCATACGGTTGAAGCAAAATCTTCCAAAAGGAGTATTGAAAGTACATAATAATCTGCTCGAATCGTCAAGTTGCATTTGCCAAAATCCTTGTGACGAGTCGAGCTTTGTTAAGATGCAAGCATTCGCCATCTCACTTGTGATTTATTTGCGCTTTGGTATGGATAGTGTTCCCTTCGTATATTCTTATTGAGATCTTTAGGATCATTACAGTTGCGAAGATCTCCAGATGTTTTTTTTTACGCAAACCAATGAGCTGACCCAGTCAGTCGATTGTGTGACTCGAAATATAACACCTTGTGATTGAAGTCGGTCAAGTTCTAGTTTTAACCTTTCTCACAAAAGAGCAGGAATTCTCTTGGGTGGATGGATAACTGGCTTGGCATCCTTCCTGAGTAAAATGTTACACTGGAACGTAATGTTCCCATGCCTCTAAATACATCAGGGTAAGATTTGCTGGATTTCTTCATCCATACTTGGTGTATCTTGAGTTGTTGTGTATATTCTTTGTACAAGCTGCAAATCTTTGCATGCTTGTGCACCTAACAATGAGGATTTTTCATCAGTAACAATCTCAAATCGTAGTGTCTCCTTAATTTGTTTGTTGGTGTCTTTCAGATGGCATGACCCGATTGAAGTGATCTGATTCCCATTGTAGTCCTTCAGTCTACATGCAGCTGGAAGCATCTCAGGTTCTCCTGGAATCTTACTGAGATCTAATCTTGACAGTAGATTTGCTGAAGCTCCTGTGTCAAGTTTAAACATTATGGAATAACCGTTAACTTGTTAACTTGTGCTCGTGTTGATTGTGTATATTTGATGAGGATTGTTTGTCGTTGCTTTAGCTTCCTCACATCTGTCTATGATTCCCACGAAAAATGTATTTTCAAGTGAGAAATTGTCTTCTTCTGATGAATAATTCTCTTTGGTTTTTCTTTCCGCTGAATCCACACTTTGAACGTTAATATTCCTGTGTTTTTGTTTAGGATTTTGAAATTGGAATGAAGATCTACACTGTGATGCATAAGATTCAGTTTTCCACACTTTAAACATTGTTTGCCTTGAGCTGGGCATTTCCTTTTTAAATGCATGGTTCTACATCGGTAACACGTCATGATGTCATCTTTCTGATGCATGAGACACTTCCGCGCATGCGGTTTTCTTCTGTCTCGCATTTTCTGAAGAAGTGGGGATGTGCAGGGTTCGAGTGCGCATGTGCAAGATGGCTGCCATCCAAAACGTGCCTCTTCATCGATTGCAACACCATTTTAACACACCCCTCGTGCTGGACTTTTGTGCCTTTTTCTCGGTTGTTGTATTCATTTAAGTGGTTTTTATTTTGTTCATGTGCTAAATATATTTTCTATAGCTAGCTGTAATGTAAGAACTTGGGGCGGGATTTTTCAATAATGGGGCTCTGACCCCACTCCAGCGTGAAAACACGCGCCAATCACTTTGGACTTTCCTGAAGAAAGTCCAGAGTGATTCTCCTACCTGGAGGGGGCCAGCAGGGCCCCGGAGTAGTCCTCGCAGCTCCGGCTGTCGATACGGGCCCTGCACTTCCAGTCGGGGGTCCGCGCATGTGCACGGCAGCGGCTGCATCGCGCGACATAACGGACCGGCACCAGAAAGATAGCACACACCCCCCCCCCCCCCCCCCCCCCCGGAGATCACAAGGTTATTTAATTGATCAATTGTGTAACCATCCATTATCCTATATTTGTAAGTTAATTGCTTTTGTAGCCACCGAAGTTGGCCATTCCCTAAATACAAAATGGAGGAACGCAAAGCTTGCAGGTTAAAATGGACAATGTTTGCAGCACAAGCAGGCTGCACCAAGCAAATGTGTATTCTGTCTGCTAAGAGAGCAGACAGCACCGAAACGAACATTCCGCATACTAATGAGGCAATCTCTGGGATAGTTAACATAGCAATGGAACGATCCCAGGGACAATGGACACAAATAGAGAAGTGATTGCAACAGTGTATGGGAAACCAGACACCCCGGCACCAGCGGGGTTCATAAATAAAGCACCTGAAGGCCCGCCCAGTAGCCGAGAGATAGTCTCAGTATTGGGGGGATTCAAACAAATCGATTGGGAAGAGACCCAACCGATTCCCAGCAGGAAAAGGGTCCACCCAAAAGGGCGCGAAGCCCTAGGACCTATAAAAAGACAGGTCCCACACTGAGTTCATTCTTCTTGACCAGCCCTCCTCTCTGGTACCGATGGTACCAATATTACTCAACTATTTGATTACCATAGTTGTATCCATCCTTGCTGAAATTCAAAATTAGTACAACTGTTGACAAAAAGATGATGGTTATGACTACAGGAATACATAAGGTAATTTCCTTTATTGCATTCTGACACCAAGATTGGACGCTGAGATTTGATTATGTGCTATAATTGATGGTTTACCAACCTATCAAACTAAATGGTCAGTAATGTTAACCTGTTCAGCCTTGCCTATCTCTATCTGGCATATGTCTAACAACAGGAAAAGCACAGGAGGCAGAAAGTGTTTTGCATGTCCAGGTATGGGTAATGATAGGAGTAGTTGTGATGCTACAAAACAAGTCTAAATACTCATTATTTGTGCCAGACACTGCAGTCCCTTGGAGAAAATGATGGTAGGTTCGATTACCCGCCCAGTAGCTTCACAATCAACAGACTGCTGAGATCATTAGTTTTGCCACATTCACAGATGAAAACTATCGTGAGACAGTCAGGAAATAAGGATCAGATTAGCAGTGACATTGCCCTGGATTGGTTATTTGCTCCAGTAACCTTGAGTTTTGATCTTTTTAAAGGAGATTTGATCAACAAAATCACACAGATTAGCTATCAGTGAGTTTAATTCTTTTTGCATTTGCAATTGGACTTTTTGGGCCCGATTTAATGGAAGTGGAACCAAGTCCCGTGTCGGGTGCATCAAGCCGGGTGTTTCCCAGTGCTGGCAGCGCCAGGAACGACCCCGCTATTAAACTGGACTCTGCTTCATTTCTGGGCCTCGGCAAGGAACACACCACCAGGGCCGCATTTAATCCCATTTCCGTCATTTATAACCCCGATCTTGAGCCGATTTCAAGCCCCACCCCCACACCCCACTCCCCCCACCACCACCACCACCGTGGCCTCAGGACACCCTCCCAATGCCCCGGCTTTCCAATTAGGGGGTCATTGAGCCCCCCCCGCACCTTACCTCATCAGGGCAGGGCACCCCCGGGCCTGATCCCCTGCAAGAGCCAGATATCTTGGCACTGACAGCCTGGCGCCCTGACAGTGACCTTGACAGCCTGGTGGCACTGCCAGGATGCCAGGCTGGCAGTACCATGATACCCAGGTGTCATCGGGAGTGCCACGGTACCACTGTGCGTAGGTCCGACCATCCAAAGGCCCCCGATTGCCTGGGAGAACCCACCAAGTGCTGGTATATCTGGGAAAGCAGTGCTTAATGGTGCCTGCTCGGGGTCTCCGAGGCAAGGCCGTTTGATCCCGGGAAGTGGGTATATCCGGCGTCGACATATTCAAGAGAGACTAACTGTTCACTTGAATACGCAAATACACATACCAACCTCAAAGAGCAGGTTCCAGATCATGATGCTTTGTGAAGGTCTCATTATGGGTTTCTTGCAAGATTCATCTGCCTTGCCGTGTCCTGGGTCAGGCACAATGAGGCCGATAGATTGCACCCTCTATTTGTTCAACGGCTGCCTGCAGATGTGTTTCATCGTTAGAGCTCTGTGACACTCGATTATCATGAAAAATGGCAAGCTACCAACAAGCTGATGGTTAGCTTTTATTTCCTCCTACTCACCGAACTCAAATCCTGAAATGTATGCTAAATTAAAATCCAATTCTATTTAACTTATGCTGCTCTATGAGGAGTTACTTTCAGAAAAAATATGTAACTAAATTATTGTTGCAATACAATTTAAAATATCATTAATTCTGGCTCCCCAAAGTCTCAGTGGGCAAAAATGCATTGCATGGTAAGGTAGTAATCATCAAGACCTGGAAGGCTGGCTCTCTGATTAGCTCATCTCAGGAGATCACAGAGCAATAGCCTGCATTGCCACTGCTGATTGCAACTGAATGTGTGTGTGGGCATCAGATGAGTGCAGAATTGGGTGTCACAGCGACAACTTCTGTGTTAATAGACTGCCAAAAGTCAGTGGCCCACACAAGGGAAAAACTGGCAATTTGCCAACAGTCAAGGGAATGGACCTAACTGCCTGAACAACGTGATGTTTTTTGTAATACTCTACCAGCTTCATTATCAAAAAGGGGTGAGAAGTTGAATGATGCAGCATTTCCATAACTCTCTATCTCAATTCAGTGCCACCGCTTTGTGGAAATGAGAGATGGAAGACTCGACTGACAGACAGACCATTCCTAATATGCGGCTCAGCTGTTGCTTCAACAAGAAAATAGGATTTATAGACAGAAATCTCCTTGAAATTCTGAATTTACATTTGGATATGATATCTGCGAGAAGCTCCCTGCAGAATATTAATTTGTACCTTATTGGCATACTATTTTAAAATAATATATTCATGATCAGATCTCAATTAGGTTTCGCAGATTCAATGCTATTCTTCTAATTTAAGAGAGCTTACTGCCTGATGGGATCATCTTTTAAATTTGTTGCTGAACAGATTGATCTTTACATTGCAATTTCTGGATGCCATCCAATTTTCCGGTCTCATTATCATTGGTTTAAAATGGATTACAGAAGGAGGCTCATCATCTGCATGCTTTTTGGATGTATTTTTAATATTCCTACAATGCTGCCATACAGATAGAAGCTGATGGGAGTGTTTGAATGCTACAATACTCTGAAAGATTAAGTCTGCAGCTTTGTTTAACATTTGTGATTCTGATTCATGACTCGTGACATTGCAACTAATATATATAGTTTCTTGGAGCTGTTTCTTGTGGCTGTTTAAGTTACATAGTGAACTGCTTATCACCAGATAGGATATGCACCACCTGATTGTATATCTAATCTATAATTTGAGGCAACAGGCAATTATTCTTACTGATGTATTGAAGATTTATAATGCCAAAACTTTCACAATGCTTTTCAATCAATAATTGTTGTGACAAAGGGGATTAGAATGCGGTGCATGAATCAGTTTCACTGAATGAAGGCTGTTTCAAAATGCACCAAGTTCCATTATATTTGGTTACTAAGAGAGGATAGCATTGCCCCTACACTCGTACAAACGTGTAAATGACAGAACACTGAGAGACAAAGATGCTGTCCCATAAATTCCACCGTTCACATCGCAAAGCACCTGACTTAAGCTGGTCAAACCTGAGTAACTTAACTGCCTGCCTTGATAAACCAAAAATGTGGTTGAGTTCATCGACATTGGTTCTCTGCAAATTTTGCATGTGCAGCCAATCCATCAACAAGAATGCATTCAACTTTGCGAGCCAGCATTTAAAGTTTAGGCGACGGTATTAAAGCTGAAAATTATACAGAAAGCTATCACACTATTACTTCCAATATCTTTGGGTGAACACCCAAATTCCTTGGAAGAGTTAATCCCAAAAACTGTTTCACTATAGTGAAATTTAGGGTGAGATTTTCTCTGATTTGGGTAAAGGACAATGGCGGGCTGGAAAAGTGGTGCTGAAGCCGTCAATGGCAATGAAGGCTCCCTCCATGGAGAGCGGCACTAGGTACAGGTTCCACACTGTATTGCTGGCAGAGCATTGCAATCATCGGGGCCCCACATTAGAGGCCACCCAGCATACTGCAGCCACACTTCACAGGTCGCCGGGAAGTGATCACTGCCAGGAAATCTGACATAAAATGCCCCGACACCCCCCTGGAGAGACTCCTCTATGCTGCTGAGGCCCACCTTGATATAATCTCCCAACGTTCAGGAAGAAAACCAGCCAGCAAGGTCACTAATTCAACATGGGAGGTGGATGACTGCAGCTGTGAGTGCCAATGCACTGCAGAAGAGGACAGCCATTTGTGCAGGAAGAGGATAAAGTATCTCCTCCATTCTGCAAGGGTAAGTCACTCTTCTCATCACCCTCAAGTCATGCATTCACACACCCATCACACATTCACAGGAATTTCACTCACTGCCAACTCAAGGACACCACCACTCATTGTCTTACACATATCATCATCTCCCTCACGGGTCGTGTCCTCATCACTTTGCTGGTCCCACTCAACATCCACACATATCAGGCATCCTTATCATCTACCCTAGAACATAGAACATAGAACAGTACAGCACAGAACAGGCCCTTCGGCCCTCGATGTTGTGCCGAGCAATGATCACCCTACTTAAACCCACATACCCGTAACCCAACAATCCCCCCCATTAACCTTACACTACGGGCAATTTAGCATGGCCAATCCACCTAACCCGCACATCTTTGGACTGTGGGAGGAAACCGGAGCACCCGGAGGAAACCCACGCACACACGGGGAGGACGTGCAGACTCCACACAGACAGTGACCCAGCCGGGAATCGAACCTGGGACCCTGGAGCTGTGAAGCATTGATGCTAACCACCATGCTACCGTGAGGCCCCAAAGACCCTGGTACGAATCCTGCTTGAACTTCCTCCATCTGTTTTCATGCAGGAGAAGCTGGCACATAACACAAGGGTGAGATCCCAGATGGGCGGAGGGATACCAGAACTCAAGGTCTACATGGACTTCGAGGACTGAGCCATCCAATTGGTTGGCGAGGACATTGACTGCTCCTGTAGTACTGGTGAAGTAAGCAGTGACAAACCAAGTGAGATCCAGCACCATATTATCTATCAGACATAATGTTGTGAGTTATGTCTGCTGTTTCCCAGGACCCTGCAATGCACCAACGACATCTCCTTTCCAAAAAAGAAGAACCAACGCAGCACTCACCCAAATCCTCCACCAGCACATAAACACCTACCTCGATGGGACCGAGTTCGAGAGCAGCTGAGAGAATCCACCAACCAGGTCCATGGCTCCAGCCCCAACATCAGCACAGAGGAGAGATTCAAGGGCCCCAATATTGAAGTATTGTCACAGCACTCACCCACACCCTCCACCAACACATAGACACACGCTCGATGGGACCTAGTTCTAGAATAGGCTCGGGATCATAATCACACGTTCTGATCCACAGCAGGCGAAGGCAAGGATTATCTGAGGGCGCCGGCACTTGGAGGATTGCTGGAGGGCTGGAATCTGCAATGTCCCAGTCAGATGATGAGCCTCTGGTCTTGGTCATGCCTCAGTTGCTGGAGTTCAAGGCAAACTGGGGAAAATCAGGAAAGGATGTCTGGTACATTACTTCAAAGACTGCATGGATGATCCTGTTCACCTTATGTCTGAGGTGATTGTGCTGTGGTGAAGACCTTGGTGTCAGACCTTTGACCTGAATTACTGCAGGGCATGCACTTCATGGTGCAGGTACTGCTGGGATACATCAGTGTCAATGCCAGAGGATGGTGGGTCTTCTCCAACTCACTCCAGCTGCTCCTTTATCCCAGGGGTCCTCAGCACCAGTAAGAAGAAGGATCAGCTGGTTCATATTCCGGGACCATCCACGCAGGTAACTCTGGGAGTATCCCGCCAATCTGAATCCCCTCTTTCTGTGATCACTTCAGATCCACAGGCCAAGGAGGGTGGCACTGCCACACATCAGGAACCCAAAACAAGGCCAGAGCCACTCGGGTCTCAGTCCTCCAGAGGATGCCTGCCAAGGTCATCACTGGCAACAAGGAATGGCAGAAGCAGTCTACTTCCACCTCTGCTGACATGTTGGGAATGCACCAAGACGTAGCAGCAGAGTTAAAAAGGTTAAGAATCTTTGTGTGGGCACAATGTGTTGAGCACTTGTACATAACATTCACAATTGGTAAGAAACTCTTACTAATTGCACACTTTCTCTGGCTCCTTATTCAGATGAGCTGTGTTTCTATTATCCCAACCTGAAAACTGGATTTCTGCACAAAATAAAGACAGGATGCTCAGTGCTTCCTACATGTGCTTTGTGCAAGGTTCCCAGCACATTGGGGCCTGCTTTCACAGTGACTGAATACATCAGTCATGCTTCTACCTCCTCGGGAATGAGGATGCACAGGGCTAGTGTCACTCATTCCCATCATTGCCAATGTGCGCTGTCTGCACCGTTGAAGTGTGGCTGCCACCCCCTGCCGCCCCATTCCCATCTGCCTCCAGTATGGGGGGGGGAGGGTGGCCCTCCGACAGAATTTGGGGCTAACTCCCTTAGAGTGTTACCTCTTTGGCCCCGCGAGGTCCACCATGTCAGGGCCACGTTTATCGAAACCTGTACCAATATTTGCCCAGATGAATCCCGGCCCAGAAGACCGGAGAATCTCACGGACCAGGAGAATATGGGGCTGGATTCTCTGCCCCACCGCACCACATTTCCGATTCACTCTGCTGGCGGGATGCTCTGTTACGCCGGCCGGTCAATGGGGTTTCCTATTGTGGGGCAGCCCCACCTCTTTGGGAAACTCCCGGCCTGCCGGCAAAACAGAGCACCCGCCTTGGTGTCTGGTCAATTAATGGGATGCAATTGGACCTTAAGGACCCTGGTGCAGTGTGTGAACCTTGATGCTGATGCCAGTGAGAGACCAGAGCATTGGAAAACACCAATTCCATTTTGTGCTTGACGTTGGATTGTCCGACTTCCGCCTCCAGTAGCGGATTTCCCTATGCAGCAGAGAATCCAGTGCATTATTTCATTGGAGGCTGTTCAGAGAAGGTTTGCTGGGATGGCCCCCAGTTTGGAGGGATTGTCTTATGAGCAAGGGTTAAACAGGTTGGGACTCTACGTATTGGAATTTAGAAGAACGAGAGGTGATCTTATTGAAACCAAAGAACCATAAAATTGCTGCAATGCAAAAGAAGGCAATTCAGCCCATCGGGTTTGCACCAACCCTCTGAAAGAGCACCCTACCTAGGCCCAGTCCCCCACCCTATCCTTGTAAACCAATCTAAACTGCATATTCCTGGACTCTAAGCGGGCATTTTAGCATGGACAATCCTCCTAACGTGCCCATGTTTGGACTGTAGGAGAAAACCAGGGCACCAGAGCAAACCCACGCAGGCACATGCAAAGGAGAGAGAAAGGAAAGAAACATCTAGACGGTGACCCAAGGCTGGAATTGAACGTAGGTCCCTGTAAGGCAACAGTGCTAACCACTGTGCACATACGATTCTTAAAGGGAATGGTAGGTTAAATGCAGAGAGGATATTTTCCCTCAGAGGAAAGTCAAGGACCAGACAGTATAGTCTCAGAATAAAGGGGTACCAATTGAAGACTAAGATGAGGAGGAATTTCTTCTCTCAGACAATGTGAGTCTTTGGAACTCTGAGCCGTAGAGAGCTGTGGGGCAGAGATCTTGCATTTATTTGAGGCTGAGTTAAATAGATTCTTGATCAGTAAAAGAATCACGGGTTACGGAGAAGGATGTGATGAATGTCGGATCATCCATGATCCTATCGAATGGTGGAGCAGGCTCGAGGGGCTGAGCAGCGAACCCCTGTTCCTATTTCTTCAGGTCTAATGGAGCGCAAGTCTTCAATACTAAAGTTTGCATGATGTCAGACTCAGTGGCCCTTGCCCCATCAAATGGTGGGCAGCATGATAGCACACAAGTGGTTAGCACAGTTGCTTCACAGCTCCAGGGTCCCAGGTTCGATTCCCGGCTGGGTCACTGTCTGTGCGGAGTCTGCACGTTCTTCCCGTTTCTGCGTGGGTTTCCTCCGGGTGCTCCGGTTTCCTCCCACAAGCCAAAGATGTGCAGGTTAGGTGGATTGGCCATGCTAAATTGCCCTTAATGTCCTAAAATAAAGTTTAGGTGGGGTTACTGGGTTATGGGGATAGGATGGAGGTGTGGCCTTAATTGGGATGCTCTCTCCAAGGGCCGGTGCAGACTCGATGGCCGAATGGCCTCCTTCTGCACTGTAAATGTTATGATTCTATGAAATAACTTCAGCCATTTCTTTATATTATGTGTTATGTATTAAATTGACTGACTGTCTTCTGTGATACTGGGAAGATCAGAAGGAAGCCAAGATGGATCCAGCATTTCTGCCTGAGGATGGTTGCAAATGCTTGAGCTTTGACTTTTTCAGCGACACGCTAGGCTTTGTCGCCATTGGGGATTGGGATATTTTTGAAGCCATCCTATCTGTTTAGTTCTCCACCACCCTTCACGGCTGGATGTGAGAGTATAGCAGAGCTCTAATCTGACCTTTTGATTTTGGGGTCGCTTTGGTCTGCCTGTAACATGCTGTTTCCGCAATTTAGCATGAATGTAATCCTGCGTTGCAATTTACCAGGTTGGCACCTATATTTTAGATAGGCCTGGTGCTGCTCCTCGCATGCTCTCCTGCACTCCTCATTGATTCAGGGCTTTGTGACAACGATAGAGTGAATGCTATTGAGAAATGGAATTTCAGTCATGTGAATCTGCGTGCTCCATCTTCATAATTGGGAAAGTATGATTTGGGTGGAATTTTACCTGTAGTTTCCAGAGAGCGACAGGAAAGGGCAGGAAAGGTTCTCCAGTGTATTGATGGGGCCATAGAAAAAATAGACTTCATGGGGCGGGTCCCACAATATCATACTGGCAGGGCGGGCTATGAGTGAACCTGCCCCACCAGGAACTTTGTTTAAAAAAGGACAGGGCACCATTTTAAAAGCTGCCCTAGTACAAAAAGGTTCACCAGGACCCCCTATCTGTCCATTATGCACCTCCCCCCCCCCCTCCCCCCCCCCCCCCCCCCCACCACTCCTCACATAGCCCCACCCTCTCCTTGCTACCCGGGTACTTCTCCTGGCACTACCACAGCACTTCCTGGGCAGAGTCAGGGAGCTGTCCTTGGGCAGTGCCCAGACATGACCCTCGCCCCCCCTAAGTGACCTGAGTTCCTCTGGGAGGTTTGCACACTAGGTGTATGCATGAGGGATCAGTCATAATTCCTGCCAGTCTGTCCTCACGTGAATGGACTTTTGTTGAGCTCACGGAAGTGGTCAATGTATTACAATGATGTTGTTGTGAATTATTATTCCTGTTATAACACTGGCAAGGGGCAGGGACAATGGCATCATGCTTTTACTTCGGCATGAAACGCGGGTTGGGCTTCTCATGACATTTTCCAACCCCATCGCCGAATCGCCCCGAAAGGAACAGGAGCAGAAAATCCCCCCTTTGATCTCAGACTCTGATTTCATATTGTTTCAGCTGAGGAGAAGGAAGGCTATTGAGAATGCAGAGAACAGGATGTCCAATTCAGCATTATCTAAAGTGGGCTTTTAATTTGCAGCCAATCACCAATTGACAGGCCCCTAGAATATTCACGCTGACATGAGTAATTAGCACTTATCTCTGTGACAGCAATATTCCTGGAATCAAATATTATCTTTCCACCCACTACGGGTGGGATTCTGCGGCCTCCCAGCCATGTGTTTCTTGGTGGCAGGCGGTGGCGCACTGTTTGCTGTTCGGAAACCCACGGGAGGAGGTGCACTGCTGGCGGGATGGGAGAATCCCGTTGGCTTGAATGGCCGAAGAATTCTGGCCTAAGTTACAGCAAACCTGTTCACAAAGATCACTTATATGACAGAATATTATACTAATCATCACTTCGGAGTACAGAACTTGAGTATTGCTGAAAAAAGAGACATGTTGTCAAAGCTTTTAGCTTTGCACTCATCAGCAGAGATGCAAGACTGTCAAAACTCAAAGGGAGCAACAATTTATAGAGCATGAGAAAATGGTGCTGATTGGTTGACTCTGATTGTTCGAGATATTGCCAGGGAGAATGCACCACGGAAACACTGTCCCCACTTTTACTGAATTAAAAAACAGCAATGCCTGAATACGTTCCTTTTGACTGCAGAGATCACGTCCCTTCTTATGAATATATGTCTTTTCAGAGTCATAGAACATAGAACAGTACAGCACAGAACAGGCCCTTCGGCCCTCAATGTTGTGCCGAGCAATGATCACCCTACTTAAACCCACGTAACCCATATACCCGTAACCCAACAATCCCCCCATTAACCTTACACTACGGACAATTTAGCATGGCCAATCCACCTAACCCGCACATCTTTGGACTGTGGGAGGAAACCGGAGCACCCGGAGGAAACCCACGCACACACGGGGAGGACATGCAGACTCCACACAGACAGTGACCCAGCCGGGAATCGAACCTGGGACCACTGGAGCTGTGAAGCATTGATGCTAACCACCATGCTACCGTGAGGCCCCTTTGTGGGTCTGACTGATAATCTTAAATGGTTACTAGTGGAATTCCGAGCCTACTCCGGATTGTTCAGCAAGTGCTGCCTGCTCATGGAATCACATCTATTATTAGATAATATGGTCTGAGTTTTGCCTGCATGAGTTGGCTGAGTATGATCAGTACTCTTGCTATTGTGTACAACTGAAGGGAGATGCTGTTTCATATCATCTGCTAGTTGTTGGGGCATATGGTCGACATATCTCGCACCACACCAGCACTGAAATTCATTTCCCACATTCCTCATTTTATGTGGTAGGCAGAATGTCTTTTTGGATTGCCAGTGGCATCCTGTTGGTGGAAAATATATGTAGTTTCTGAGTCACATTGCGGGCCCGATTGCTAATCTTCAATGGGTTGTTAGAGTTCTTAACATACTCTGGATTGTTCAACAATTGTTGCTACTGCATAGTAGCAGTATGAAACAGCTGGTTCACTTATTGCTCAAATTTTTGAAATGCATTACACTTCCATGGTAATTTGAGATAGCCTGGGCACTTATCAGGTCTGGAAGTGATGGCCTTTGAACCTTTAATGAGTAACATGATACACAGTATTGTGGTAAAACCACCACTCTGAATGTAAATATGGGCTTTATTTAACAAGCACACGCTCGGGAGAGTCAGAGCTTGCCTTGGTGCCTCTCTCAATGAGACAGGGTTTGAAATACATATTCATAATCCTTATCTTCCTATTTTTCATTATGATGGTTCGCATTTCTTAATTAACCATACTTTTCAATCAATAGATGTTCCCACTATCCCACTGCTCAGCCTTGGGTATGACCTTCAGCTCCCCATTATCTCCTTCTTGTCCTGTTCAGCATTGGATGTCTTTGAAAGCTGCTACTGTTGTAACTACTGGCTAGCCGTGCCAGCCAAGGATCCCATCATGCCAGAAAGACCTCTTGCAACTACCTTTGTCTATTCTAAAGCTAGCAATGCACATTTTAATATTAATCTTTGTAAAATCATTTAATTTATCCTACTTTTAATTATCTGATCTGGGTAGCCATTTTGGTGTCAAGTTCGACTCAGGCCCTACTTATGCGATTGCGGATAAGATTGTGGAGCTGTAGGAATCCCAATCTGTATATTGAGACTCGAAATGTTAGCTCTTTTCTCCCCCAAGGTAAGATATAATGCTTGCTATGTATCATGCGTACTCCCAAGTGCCGTTCACCGCCACTTTCTCAAAGGCAATTAGCGGTGGCAGTAAATACTGGCCATGTCCCTTAAATACATTTGTAAAAGGCACAACGAGGCAACTCTTCAAATGGAACATTTGGTCTACTTTTACTTTATCAGTCCCTTTCAGTATTTTATACACCTCGGTCAGATCTCCTCTCATCATACTAAACTCCAGAGAGTATAAGCCCAAACTGTTTAATCTCTCCTCATATTCCAACCATTTCATTCCTGGAATAAAATCTGGTCAACCTCCTCTGAACTGCCTCAATGCCACCACATCCTTCCTCAAATAAGTGCCGGAATTCTCCCCTACCGGCGTAGTGGAGTGGCGCCAACCACTCCGGCGTCAGGCCTCCCCAAAGGTGCGGAATTCTCCGCAACTTTAGGGGCTAGGCCCATGCCGGAGTGGTTGGTGCCACGCCGTCTGGCGCCAAAACCGGCGGCAGCGGCCTTTGACACCCGCCGCCCGGCGCCGGGGCTGGCCGAAAGGCCTTCAACGGTTCACGCATGCACGTTGGGGGATTCTCTTCCGCCTCCGCCATGGTGGAGGCCGTGGCGGCGGCAGAAGAAAAAGAGTGCCCACACGCCAATGGCCCGCCCGCCGATCGGTGGGCCCCGATCACGGGCCTGGCCACCGTGGGGGAATCCCCCGGGGTCCGATCGCCCCACGACCCCGGGGCCCACTCGCACCACCAATCCCGCCACCACCAGACATGGTTCAAACCTCGGCGGCGGGAGAGGCCTCCCAGCGGCGGGACTTCGGCCCATCGCGGGCCGGAGAATCGCCGCAGGGGGCTCGCCGATCGGCGCGGAGGGCATGCCGATCGGCGGGTGTGATTCCCACCCCTGCCAATTCCCGGGTGGCAGAGAATTACTGCCACGGCGGGGGTGGGATTCTCGCCGGCCCCGGGCGATTCTCCGACCCTGCAGGGTGTCGGAGAATTTCGCCCAAGGAGACCAAAACTGGACACAATACTCCATGGGCGGGATTCTCCGACCCCCCACCGGGTCAGAGAATCGCCGGGGCTGGTGTCCATCCCACCCCTGCCGTGTCCCAAATTCTCCGCCACCCGAGATTCGACAGGGGCGGGAATTGCGCCGCGCCAGTCGGCGGGCCCCCTGTGGCGATTCTCCAGCCTGCAATGGGCCGAAGTCCCGCCGCTGACAAGCCTCTCCCGCCGGCGTGGATTAAACCACCTACCTTACCGATGGGATTGGCAGCGCGGGCGGGCGCCGGAGTCCTGGGGGGGGGGCGCGGGGCGATCTGACCCCGGGGGATGCTACCACGGTGGCCTGGCCCCCGATCGGGGCCCACCAATCGGCGGGCAGGTCGGTGCTGTGGGGGCACTCTTTTTCTTCTGCCTTCGCCATGATCTTCACCATGGTGGAGGCGGAAGAGACCCCCTCCCCTGCGCATGCGACAGTATGAAGTCAGCAGCTGCTGATGCTCCGGCGCATGCACGGAGACCTACGCCAGCTGGTGAAGTCCTTTCAGCCCCGGCTGGCGTGGCGCCAAAGGCCGTTCACGCCAGCCGGCAGAGCGGGAACCACTCCGGCGTGAGCCTAGCCCGTCAATGTGAGGGCTTGCCCCTAAAGGCGCGGAGACTTCCGCACCTTTGGGGCAGCCCGACACCAGAGTGGTTCACGCCACTCCAACACGTCGAGACCTCCCGCCCCGGGTAGGGGAGAATCCCGGCCCATGGAGTTGTGAAGCAATTGTGCTAATCACTATGCTACCGTGCTGCCCAAGCTGATCTAAACTCCATTCTATGATCAGCTTTTGCCATATTAATCTTCATAACTCAGTTTTCCTCTATTTCCCTATTATTGTGTCAGTGGCGCAGGATAAGCCATTCAGATAAGCCCAATGCTTTCCACAGTGCATCTCTTGGCATTCTTCAAGGCACCTGTCACTGCCTCCATCTTGGAAATAATCCAACTTCTCTACCCTTCACTTTAAAGGTCTTTCATTAGCTGCACTTGGGGCACTTCGAAGCACTTTGAAACATCTGGTTGTCATGAAAGGTACCACATAAATGCAAGTCTTGCCTTCTCTCTTTCTCCCTCTCTCCTTCTTTCTTTCTCTATTGATTTTTCTCTCTCTCTCTTTCTTTCTCTCTCTTTCTGTCTCTCTTCCTTTCTCTCTATCTCTCTCTTTTCCTTTCTCTCCCTCTCCTGCTTTCTCGCTCCTTCTTTCTTCCTTTCTCTCTCTCTCTCCATCTCTCTTTCTTTCTCCCCTTCTCGCTTCATTTTTCTTTCCTTTCTCTCTCCTTCTCTCTTCCTTTCCTTCTCTCTCTCTTTCTTTCTCAGATTGATGATATTAATGCATGCAGCTGATGCAGGGATGTGCTGGCTGCATGTAGAAATCATGAAATTGTGGGGGCAGCACAGAAATGTCATGGTTATCCAATTTAAAATGTATTATGACCAATGCTTTATTGCAATGTCTGAGTCAAGAAATTCAAGTTCTGAACGTGTGAGGGATTTGGCAGCTCATTTAACGACTAAAGTTGTATATCACAAAAAAAGGATAAAAATTCAGTATTATTGCTTTCATGTCATTATTCTCCATCAACTATCGATTTTAAAATACTTAGGCATAATTTTAGTTTTCCAATTCTACAGCATGCATATGTATCGATTTTCTTACAACAATATCCATGCTAAAAAAATGATACAGGACAACTGATCGACAAAGCTCCGGCAGACAAAATACTGTTATTTCTCCATTGCAAGTGATCAGTGCATGTTTGGAATGCAAGACGTGACTAGTACAAACAAGTGTAGATAACCTTTCAGTGGAGAACTGGTTAAGAATACTAAGTGAAAGCTGTTCACCGTGATTTGTAACATTGTTATCAATTCATGCATACGAAAGACTTTGGAATAGAACTGAGCAAAGCTATAAGGTACAACTGGATACATTATAATAAAATGGCCTACATTTTGCAGTGCTGGAGAATCTTAACACTAATGTTCTGCCAAGGTATTTATGAATCAATCTAGCACATTGGAGACAATGTCATTTAAGCATTCAGGCAGATGGTCATACTCATAGTGGCACCACATGGACACCCATCACATGGAGACAGTCAACCATTAGACTAACATTGTACCACTAAGATGAGGAACAAAATGTCCCTCAGCTGAAACCGTAAAATAACTGATAAAATTATTTTTGAAATGACTTGATGTCTGGCCGCTGTGTCAACAGGTATTGATTCTGACGCAAGTGATTATTGTTTCCTTTTAGGATTGTCAACACTAATTCAACATAATCCTGGAGGGTTCATAATATGAAGCCTCACCTCTAACCTACTCAGAAGCATTAATTCACGATTTTAAATGTCAGCAAAAGTGTTCAAAGAAGATGAAAAATAAATCATTCTTTATCAATCTTTACAATTCACCTATGATTTTTCTGCCATTTCACTCAAAGCAATCACGCGGAAATTCCCATTTAACAAAGAATAGTACAGCCCAGGAACAGGCCCTTCAGCCCTTCAAGCCTACACCGACCATGCTGCCCGTCTAACCTAAAACCTTCTGCACTTAAGGGGTCCGTATCCCTCTATTCCCATCCTATCCATGTGTTTGTCAAGATGTATTTTGAACGCCGCTAATGTACCTGCTTCCACCATCTCCCCTGGCAGCGAGTTCCAGGAACTCACCACCATCTGTGTAAAAAACCTGCATCGCACATCTCCTCTAAACTTTGCCCCTCGCACCTGTCATAATATCCACTCATGTATATCATGAGATGCAGACAGGCAGTGATTGGCACACAGGATAACCAATGAACACACACGACACAGAACAACCAATCACCAGACAGGACACCACCACTATAAAGCCCACAGGGCATTAAGGCTCTCGCTTTCTCCCAGGACATGGCTCGGGAGATAGTCGCAGTGCACAGGCCAATGAACATCATCACCATGTGATAGAGAGCTAGTCTGGTCAAGCCAGGAGGAGGTTATCATAGAATTTTCATAGAATTTACAGTGCAGAAGGAGGCCATTAGGCCCATCGAGTCTGCACCAGCTCTTGGAAAGAGCACCCTACCCAAGGTCAACACCTCCACCCTATCCCCATAACCCAGTAACCCCACCCAACACTAAGGACAATTTTGGACACTGAGGGCAATTTATTATGGCCAATCCACCTAACCTGCACATCTTTGGACTGTGGGAGGAAACCGGAGCAACCGGAGGAAGCCTCTGCATACACGGGGAGGATGTGCAGACACCACACAGACAGTGACCCAAGCCGGAATCGAACAGGGGACCTGGAGCTGTGAAGCAATTGTGCTATCAGCTAGGTTAATAGAGTGTCAACCCACAGCAGATTATGTACAGCAATCAACAGGTTCAATAAAACGATGTTAGACCAACACAGATAACACATCAGCACCTTACACCTATGTCCCCTAGTAATTGACTTTTCCAACGTGGGAAAAAGCTTTTGACTATTCACTCTGTCCATGCCATTTCGTAAACTTCTATCAGTTCGCCCTACAGACACTTGGTCAATTCTGGAAGGCTGACAGCCAAGCTTGGTTTAAAACTTTAGGTCCAAATTTAGTTCTCAGCAGCCATAGGGCGGATTCATAAGAACATAAGAACATAAGAACTAGGAGCAGGAGTAGGCCATCTGGCCCCTTGAGCCTGCTCCGCCATTCAATTAGATCATGGCTGATCTTTTGTGGACTCAGCTCCACTTTCCGGCCCGAACACCATAACCCTTAATCCCTTTATTCCTCAAAAAACTATCTATCTTTACCTTAAAAACATTTAATGAAGGAGCCTCAACTGCTTCACTGGGCAAGGAATTCCATAGATTCACAACCCTTTGGGTGAAGAAGTTCCTCCTAAACTCAGTCCTAAATCTACTTCCCCTTATTTTGAGGCTATGCCCCCTAGTTCTGCTGTCACCCGCCAGTGGAAACAACCTGCCCGCATCTATCCTATCTATTCCCTTCATAATTTTAAATGTTTCTATAAGATCCCCCCTCATCCTTCTAAATTCCAACGAGTACAGTCCCAGTCTGCTCAACCTCTCCTCATAATCCAACCCCTTCAGCTCTGGGATTAACCTAGTGAATCTCCTCTGCACACCCTCCAGCGCCAGTACGTCCTTTCTCAAGTAAGGAGACCAAAACTGAACACAATACTCCAGGTGTGGCCGCACTAACACCTTATACAATTGCAACATAACCTCCCTAGTCTTAAACTCCATCCCTCTAGCAATGAAGGACAAAATTCCATTTGCCTTCTTAATCACCTGTTGCACCTGTAAACCAACCTTCTGTGACTCATGCACTAGCACACCCAAGTCTCTCTGAACAGCGGCATGCTTTAATATTTTATCGTTTAAATAATAATCCCGTTTGCTGTTATTCCTACCAAAATGGATTACCTCACATTTGTCAACATTGTATTCCATCTGCCAGACCCTAGCCCATTCACTTAACCTATCCAAATCCCTCTGCAGACTTCCAGTATCCTCTGCACTTTTCGCTTTTCCACTCATCTTAGTGTCATCTGCAAACTTGGACACATTGCCCTTGGTCCCCAACTCCAAATCATCAATGTAAATTGTGAACAATTGTGGGCCCAATACGGATCCCTGAGGGACACCACTAGCTACTGATTGCCAACCAGAGAAACACCCATTTATCCCAACTCTTTGCTTTCTATTAATTAACCAATCCTCTATCCATGCTACTACTTTACCCTTAATGCCACGCATCTTTATCTTATGCAGCAACCTTTTGTGTGGCACCTTGTCAAAGGCTTTCTGGAAATCCAGATATACCACATCCATCGGCTCCCCGTTATCTACTGCACTGGTAATGTCCTCAAAAAATTCCACTAAATTAGTTAGGCACGACCTGCCTTTTACGAACCCATGCTGCGTCTGCCCAAAGGAAAATCCCTTTCCCAAAGCAAGTTTGATATTGGTGTGACAGTTAACCGGATGGAAAAGTTGTAGCTGGTGACACCTTCCATCTTCCTGCCTCTGCCCCAATTAAGTCTGTGGGGGCAAGCTCATGAATGGTCTTCCCGTCTGCCACCAAGGAAGGCAGGACACACCGGGGGTAATTTTGAGCCCACACGCTCCGTTTGTGAGGAATTCAAAATCTGGAGAGAATCAAAAGACATGATTCTCCCTGACGTGATTGGGTTTTGGAATTTTGACCCACCCCTCCCACACGCCCCTGGCCTTTCAGTGGAATAGCGAGAATTACGGAGAGGGAACTTTGTTTTAACTCATTACCATGTCATTCGCGAGACCTCTCTTCAGATCTTCCTCTCGCATGGAATATTCACTGGGCTCCAACGTGATGTCACTCTGGCATCATGCACAACAGATCTGGCCAAGAGCGAGACAGTCAAAAGTATTCCTCTGAGAGCGCAGTGTTAAGTACAGCCTCTGGGCTGGGGGGGTACAGGGACATGACAGGCTGTGCCCTAGCACTTACCCTGGGATAAGTTGGCACTGCCAGTTTGGAAGCGACCATGCAAGTGACCCTAGTGGGAGCACATGGGGGGTTGCACATCTGTCGGGTGGGAGGGGAGAAAGCGGACATTGAGGGGGGTGGGGGTCATCCATGAATGTTGGGGGAGTGGTTTGTTGGCAATGAATTTTGGTAGGTGGTGGGGAAGGAGAACGTCCGAGTCCTCTGTGATGTGGGTTGGGGACTGTTAGACTTTAGTGCTGTTTGGGTCACCGTTTAAAGATTTAATGCTGTTTGGAGCCTGTTCCCAGTTCTAAGAGATTGAGCTGCCAGAGTGATAGCATAAACCAGAACCACTCCCTTCATTTGGCAAAATTGCTTGAGAAATGTGGGCAGCACGGTAGCATGGTGGTTAGCATAAATGCTTCACAGCTCCAGGGTCCCAGGTTCGATTCCCGGCTGGGTCACTGTCTGTGTGGAGTCTGCACGTCCTCCCCGTGTGTGCGTGGGTTTCCTCTGGGTGCTCCGGTTTCCTCCCACAGTCCAAAAGATGTGCGGGTTAGGTGGATTGGCCATGCTAAATTGCCCGTAATGTCCTTAAAAGTAAGGTGTGGGGGGGATTGGGTTACGGGTATAGGGTGGATACATGGGTTTGAGTAGGGTGATCATTGCTCGGCACAACATCGAGGGCCGAAGGGCCTGTTCTGTGCTGTACTGTTCTATGTTCTATAAATCCCGTCAATGCCATCAGCATGAGTTGCACCATTTTTCTCACCGGTACTGACACTTTGCCATTTTTTGGTAAGGTTCCACCCATTATGTGGGAAGCCCAGAAAAAACTTTCTGCCATGGTTGCTTGCATGTTTCTAGCGGTGTCTTTTGTTCAAAGCCTGATATTCAGTGTCTGATTATTGGACCAGGAATCGGGAAGGAGAGTGAGGGACCTGCTGAGAACCACCTCATATGCCCTTGATGTGTAGTCTAAACTCGCAACCCATTTCCTGCCTTCACACCCCAGTGGCCTGGGATGCTTGCTGATCCTGGGCCTTGGCAGGTGCATTACTGGCGACAGTCTCCACCTACCCACTGGTGCTGCTGAGCAACGACAACCTCCAGCCCTGGGATCATTGTTCCTGGGCAAGGCCAGCTACTGTGTAATTAGATGTCTGGCTGGTACTTGATTCTGTGAGCCTTCCTCAGAGCACAAGATACCCAACACCTCCATCAAATACTGCCCAAAGATCTTTCGAGGCCTATTGAGGCACTGGAATTCCAGAGAAAGCTCTGGAATCCCTCCAGAAACACCTACAAAATGCTGCAACAATATAAAAGAGAAATAAGGAAACAAAAGCACACTCCTTGAGCAGTTAAAAGTGGCAGGAACCTGGAGGTTCTGGGTTTTGCCATAAATGCCAACTTCGGGCAGCACGGTAGCATGGTGGTTAGCATAAATGCTTCACAGCTCCAGGGTCCCAGGTTCGATTCACGGCTGGGTCACTCTCTGTGCGGAGTCTGCACGTCCTCCCCGTGTGTGCGTGGGTTTCCTCCGGGTGCTCCGGTTTCCTCCCACAGTCCAAAGATGTGTGGGTTAGGTGGATTGGCCATGATAAATTGCCCGTAGTGTCCTAAAAGAAGTTGTTGGGTTACAGGTATAGGGTGGATACGTGGGTTTGAGTAGGGTGATCATTGCTCGGCACAACATCGAGGGCCGAAGGGCCTGTTCTGTGCTGTACTGTTCTATGTTCTATGTTCTATGTTCATCCCTGCAAGGGTTCCCTCAAAATTGTATAATTTCTGCACCTTATCATGGACATTCACTTTTAAATAAAGCATGGAAACCTATATTGCCGTGCTAAATTTCAAGCAGGTGTAGTTTTAGAAAAGACCATTATGGTTGATTATTTATAATTAGCACATTCCCTATGGTATTGGTCATAGCTAATCTCTGAAATAAAGCACAGTGCTTATGCTCAGATACTAACCTGATCATGCGCCATTAAGACCACTGCTCAAAATAAGCCAATAATTGTTGCTACATCTAAACTGATAATGAGTAAGTACTTGAAACCGTAAATCTTCTGGTGAATAACTACCTTTCTCTTTTAATCTTTTTTTGCAGATGCAACACAGTGTGATGTCTGGTCTGCAATATTTGAAGCATAATACCTGATTTGAAATAAAACTCCAAGTTGTGAAGAATGTTTATCGATTTTAAATGTTGAACACTCAGAGCTGAATTATTCTGCTGTAGGTCAAGTAACAGGCTACCTACGGGACTCCCGTCCAATTCTTAACAGCAGCCCATTCCCAAGAGCTGATCGCCCATCAATGGGCCAGCAGCTCAGCAGGCTTTGAAGCACGGTGGCTCATAGTGGCCAGTGCAGAGGCTGCAACTACAGATTGTGCCAATGGCGAAGTGACCTCAAAGATCCATTAAGTTCCTGTGGCTAAGCCAGGTCTAGACAGGCAACCCCTGGAAATCAGGGTGAAGGGATAAAGCAGGGTTATAGGACACCAGTGGTATCATTAGCATAGGGGGCATTTGTTGTGGCCATGGAGTGCCTATGAAAGAAGGCTTCCCCACTGGAAACCCATTGGAAGGCAGTCAGACCTGATTGTGTCCCCACACAGCAGTAGAACACTCTAATGCAGGCAAATACCTGAAAGGAGAGTGTGGACCTTAATTGGGCTCTGAGTGGCTACACTGGTCACCTAGTAGATGGCCATGGTGGTGGAAAGATGTCAAGTTCCCCACCCAAGTCCTTCTCACACCATATTATCCAGCCTTCACATACGTCAGGCCATCCCCAATGAATCTGGAAAATTCAGCCTTTGCTGCACCTGCCGTTTTAATTTAAATTTTGCCATGCTGTATAACTGGAGTCCATTTGACTTCTAACAATTTAAATGGCCCGTTCACTATTTTCAACCTCGTTGGTCAAGGTCTTGATGCAGAAATATTTGTTGAGGCTAACAACGCTCAGAGTTTTCAATGTGGAAATTGGACAGCAAATTCCGGCAATCACTCTTGAACAAATAAACGTGAAAATTGTGAAGTGCGTGTTCCAAGTGCACAGAGAACATAGAACATAGAATAGTACAGCACAGAACAGGCCCTTCGGCCCTCGATGTTGTGCCGAGCATTGTCTGAAACCAAGATCAAGCTATCCCACTCCAACATTCCTTCAAACGATTCCAAAAAAGGTACCTTCTCTGCCCAGATCCCCAATCATTGAACCACAGTGTGTTTCCATACTTATTTCATAGATACAGACTAAAATGAATGGAAACAGTTCGGGACCATCCACTCACCCTGTGTAACAAGGCTTTTAATGGTGTGATAGGTTTTAATGATTTAGTTTTTATTCAACCAAACCTTTCTGTCTCTTTCATCTCCCTGAGTCCAATTTTCCCCCACTCTTTGTTTGAATTTCTGTACCATCATTCATCATCCACAAGGCACAAGTCAAGAGTGTGATGGAATACCTTATATATGTCTGCATGAGCGCAGCACTAAAAATATTCACGAAACTCAACACCATCCAACACATCACCACTCTTTCTGTCAGTATTCAATATTCAGAATGGGCAATAAATCTTGCCTTGCCAGTGATGCCCACATCCCATGAACAAAAATAATAGTTTTTTTTATTGATGTATGAACCTCACTGGCAAGGCCAGCCTTTAGTGCTGCCTTTAAATGCTCTTGAGAAGGAGGTGACCATCTGTTGATTGGAATGACTGCAATCCATGTAGTGAATGTAACCACACAGTGCTTTGGGGTAAAGAGTTGCAGGGTTTTGATCCAACAATGATGAAGAAACAATGGTATGTGTTTTCTAATGAGGGTGGTATGTAACTTGCAGGGGAATTTGCACCTTGATCGGATGCTAGAGGTCTTGGGTTAGTGAAGTGCTATTGAAGAAGCGAGTTGCTGCAGTCAATCTTTTTTTTAAATTTAAAGTTCCCAATTCTTTTTTTTCCAATTAAGGAACAATTTAGCGTGGCCAATCCACCTACTCTGCACATTGTTGGTTTATGGGGGTGGCAGCCACGCAGACACTGTGAGAATGTTCAACCTCCACAGTCAGTCACCTGGGGCCAAGATTGAACCTGGGTCCTTGGTGCCTTAGGACAGCAGTGCTAACCAATGTGCCACTGTGCCCCCCCCCCCCACTACAGTCAATCTTGAAGATGGTACACATGCTGCCATGGTATGCCAGTAATGGAGAAAGTATCTGTTTAATATAATGGTGTGCCACTCAAGTGGGCTGCATTGTCCTGGATGCTTCTGAGTTTCTTGACTACTTTTGGAGCTGCATTCAAGACAAGTGTGAAATCTTCCATCTTACTACTGACTTGTATGCTGTGGATGGTAGACAGGCATTGGGGGTGAGACATTCACAGCAGAATTCCCAGCCTCTGACCTGCTCTAACCATAGAACATAGAACATAGAACAGTACAGCACAGAACAGGCCCTTCGGCCCTCGATGTTGTGCCGAGCAATGATCACCCTACTCAAACCCACATATCCACCCTATACCCGTAACCCAACAACCCCCCCCCCCCCCCCCCCCCCACCCCACCCCCCAACCTTACTTTTTAGGACACTACGGGCAATTTAGCATGGCCAATCCACCTAACCCGCACATCTTTGGACTGTGGGAGAAAACCGGAGCACCCGGAGGAAACCCACGCACACA
This sequence comes from Scyliorhinus canicula, assembly GCF_902713615.1. NCBI lineage: Eukaryota > Metazoa > Chordata > Chondrichthyes > Carcharhiniformes > Scyliorhinidae > Scyliorhinus > Scyliorhinus canicula. Next base: position 37,341,694 of record NC_052153.1, read on the forward strand.
GGGGGAGGACGTGCAGACTCCATATTTCTATGGTTGCTCCGTTTATGTTCTGCTCAATGGTAACACCCAGGATGTGAGGAATTCATGACAGTAATGCTGCCAAATGTCAAGAGGTAGTTAAACTCTCTTTTGGAGGGGATGAGTTCCTTGGGATTCAAGTGGTACCTGTACAAACCTTACTTGTCATCGACCAGCTCAAACATGAATGTCGTTCAGGTCTCACTATGCATGAGCATGAACTGCTTCTTTAACTGAGGAATTATGATTAGGACTGAATACTTTGCAGTCATCAGTGAACACTAACTTCTGACCATAGGTTGGAGGGAAGGTCATTGATGAAGCAACTGATGAAGATTGGATCCAGGACACAGAGGGTAATGGGTGCCTGGAACTCACTGCCGGAGGAGGTGGTGAAAGCAGGTATGATAGTGACGTTTATTGAGCGTCTTGACAAATACATGAATAGAATGGGAATAGAGGGATACGGACCCTGGAAGTGTCGAAAGTTTTAGGTTGGACAGGCAGCATGGTCTGTGCAGGCTTGGAGGACCGATGGGCCTGTTCCTGTGCTGTACTTTTCTTTGTTCTTTGTTCTTTGTTCTTTGATGTGGGGACTCCACATCAACATCCTCAAGCTGAGATAATTGGTCTCTAGTAACCTTTCGGGAGGAAATGATTCTGACCAGTGGAGTGTTTTCCCCAATTTACTGGGGCACCTGGATGCAGTACTTGAACAAATGCTTTTTTGATTTCAAAGACATTTTCTCTCCTTTCATCTCTGTAATTCTGCACTGTGGTCAATGTTTGCGATGAGACCATCAATTCACACGACACATGGTTAGAAGCGAACAGTGGTTTTAATCGTCTTACAACAGAGCCTGCCTGTGACGAGATGAACTCTAGATGAACTGGCAGGCAGGCTCACAACAGCAACCTTTATACTTCCGGTTAGGGGGAGGAGCCATGAGTGGAGCCAAGGGTGGAGCCCAGTACAAGCTCCTCATCGCCCCCATATGGGTAGAGCCCCGCAACTACACATGATCTAGTACAAGGTACAGGCTCAACACATGTTGTACAACACAGTGTGGATTGTTAGTGTTTATAATTCACCACATTCACCCCCTGTGAAAACATCAAGTCCAGTGGGGGTGATGGCTTACAAATTGAGTCGGTCCAGTGGTCATGTTGTCCGTTGTGATCGGCGGAGCACCGGGGTTGCAGCCTCTTCTGGTGCTTGGACTGTCACGGTTGGTTGGGGTACGATGGCGGAATCCGGGGGGGATTCTGTCCGAGCTTCGTACCTGTCTGGTTCGACTGTGGACTGGGGGCGCTGGAAGCTTGTGGGCACGGGTGCGCGGAACATGTGTAGCGACCTGGTAGGTGCGGGGACGAGGGGCGCGATGAGTTGGGTGGGGTGTAGTGTGAGGGGTACCTCGGCGGTGGTAGTGGTGGGATTCGATCCTGCTGGCGCTAGGTCCCGGAGGGATACAGTGTCCTGACAGCCGTCAGGGTACTCTATGAAGGCGTATTGGGGGTTTGACTGTAGTAGAAGCACTTTCTCTATGAGCGGGTCAGTTTTGTGTGCCCTGACATGCTTCCGGAGGAGTACCAGGCCCGGTGTCTTTAACCATGCTGGGAATGAAGCCCCCATGGTAGTGCCCCTGGAAAAAGCAAAGAGCCGCTCATGAGGGGTCTGATTGGTGGCGGTACATAGGAGGGATCTAATAGCGTGGACCACGTCGGGCAGGACTTCCTGCCAATGGGAAACAGGGAGATTACTGGACCGGAGGGTCTGTAGGACCGTCTTCCAGACCGTCGCATTCTCCCTTTCCACCTGCCCGTTCCCTCTGGGGTTATAGCTGTTAGTCCTGCTCGAGGCGATACCCTTGTCGAGCAGGTACTGACGCAGCTCGTCGCTCATGAAGGACGAACCCCGCCAAACAGAGTGAAGATACTATGCAGGGCCCTAATGACTGTGTGGGAGGTCATATCGGGGCACGGGGTAGCAAAAGGGAAGCGGGAGAACTCGTCGATGACATTCAGGAAGTACACATTCCGATTATTCGAGGGAAGTGGCCCTTTGAAAGCGAGGCGTTCAAATGGCTGAGAAGCCTTGACCAGGTGGGCCCTGTCTGGTCTATAGAAGTGCGGTTTGCACTCCGCACAGATCGGGCAGTCCCTGGTGATGGCTTTTACCTCCTCAGTGGAAAAGGTAGATTTTGGGCTTTGAAGTAGTGGCGAGTCGGGTGACCCCCAGATGGCAGAGGTCATTGTGGATAGCTTTCAGGCGGTCGCTCTGCGTGCTGGCGCACGTGCCGCGGGACAGGGCATCTGGGGGCTCGTTGAGCTTCCCCGGTCGATACATGATATCGTATTTGTAGGTGGAGAGTTCGATCCACCACCTTAAGATTTTATCATTTTTAATTTTACCCCTTTGCGAGTTGTCAAACATGAAAGCAACCGATCTTTGGTCGGTGATGAGGGTGAACCTTCTACCTGCGAGGTAGTGCCTCCAGTGACGTACTGCCTCCACAATGGCTTGTGCTTCCTTTTCAACCGAGGAGTGTCGAAGTTCTGAAGCAGAGAGGGTTCGGGAGAAAAATGCGACTGGTCTCCCTGCCTGAATTAATGTGGCTGCAAGAGCTACCTCTGAGGCATCGCTCTCAACCTGGAAAGGGACGGATTCATCCACCGCCCGCATGGCCGCTTTGGCGATGTCCTCCTTGATGCAGTTGAAGACCTGGCGAGGCTCAGCCGACAGGGGGAAAGTGTGGCCTTAAATAATGGGCGGGCTTTGTCCGCATATTGAGGGACCCACTGGGCATAGTATGAAAAGAATCCCAGGCACCGTTTGAGGGCCCTGGGACAATGAGGGAGAGGGAGTTCTAAGAATGGGGCGTATACGGTCCGGGTCGGGGCCCAGGACTCCATTTTCCATGACATAGCCGAGGATGGCTAGCCTGGTTGTGCGGAAAACGCATCTCTTGATGTTGTAAGTGAGGTTGAGTTTCTGGGCCATCTGGAGAAATCGATGGAGGTTGGCATCGTGGTCCTGCTGGTCATAGCCGCAGATGGTGACGTTATCCAAGTACGGAAACGTGGCCTGCAGCCCGTACTGGTCCACCATTCGGTCCATTGCTCGTTGGAACACCGAGACCCCGTTCGTGACGCCAAAGGGAACCCGGAGGAAATGGAAGAGGCGGCCATCGGCCTCGAACGCCGTGTAGTGGCGGTCCTCCGGGCGGATTGGGAACTGGTGATATGCAGACTTCAGATCCACCGTGGAGAAAATACGATACTGGCCGATCTGATTCTCCATGTCTGCAATCCTGGGGAGGGGGTACGCATCGAGGAGCGTGAACCGATTAATGGTCTGACTATAGTCCATGACCATGCAGAATTTTTCCCCGGTCTTGACGACCACCACCTGAGCTCTCCAGGGGCTGTTACTGGTCTCTATGATCCCCTCACGTAGGAGCCTCCAGACCTCGGTTCTGATAAACACCCTGTCCTGCAGGCTGTATCGCCTGCTGCGAGTGGCTACGGGTTCACAGTCCGGAGGGATATTGGCAAAGAGTGGAGGGGGGGGAGATTCGCAACGTGGCTAGGCTGCAGATGGTGAGTGGGGGTAGGGGTCCGCCGAAGCTGAGGGTGAGACTTTTGAGATTACACTGGAAGTCGAGTCCCAGTAAGAGTGGGGCGCAGAGTTCAGGCAGGACGTATAGTTGAAAATTAGAGGAGCTAGTGTCTTGGATCGTTAGGGTCGCGACGTTACACCCTTGGAGATGAACAGAGTGGGAGCCTGAAGCAAGGGAGATCGTTTGCTGTGCAGGGAAAATAGGGAGCGAACAGCGTCTTACCAGATCTGGGTGTACGAAGCTCTCGGTGCTCCCGGAGTCGAAGAGGAACGGTGTACTGCACCCGTTGATTTTAACGGTCATCATGGAGTTGCGGAGGTGTTTCGGACGCGACTGGTCCAATGTGACCGCGCTGAGTTGTGGGTAGTCGGCGGCTCGTTCAGCTGTGCTGGAGTGGCCCCGTGATGAATGCCCGCTGAGGTCGCAGTCTTCGATCTGGGTTGCTGAGTTTGGAGAGGATGGAGCCCAAGATGGCCGCCCCCATGGAATGCACGTGGTGGGCGGCGAGGAAGATGGCATCCAAGATGGCGGCCCCCATGAGTCGCACGTGGCCGGCTGCGTGGTGGTGGTTTGCCAAGATGGCGGCCCCCATGGGTCGCACGTGGTGGGTGGGGGTGGAGTCGGAGTACAGGCCGCGGCGTTACGGGGCCTGTGGGCCTTCGAATTCAGGGACCGAGTGCTCTGGGCTGCGGGAGGGTTTGAGGCTGGAGCTTTCTTCGCCAGACATACTCTGGCATAGTGTCCTTTGCTACCGCAGCTGCTGCAGGTTGCGTTGCGGGCCGGGCAGCGCTGCCGCGGGTGCTGGGGCTGGCCACAAAAGTGGCAGGCTGGAGTAGGATAGTGGCTGGGTGGCCGCACGGCGCAGGCCTGGGGTAGTCGCGGGTCAGGGGCCCATGACCGGGTTGCGGAGTCCGCGGGGAACGAGGTGAGGCTGCGGAACGAAACCTCCATAATAGTGGCGAGTTCTACAGTTTCTTCTAAGTTTTGGGCCCCCCTCTCAAGCAACCGCTGGCGCACGTAATTAGACCTGAGGCCTGCAACAAATACATCGCGGACAGTGAGTTCCCTATGTTCTGCAGCATTTACAGCTTGGAATTACAGTCCCAGGATAAGGTTTTTAAGTCTCTTAGGAATTCTTCTAGCGATTCTGTGGGGCGCTGGTGGCGAGTAGTAAAAACGTCGCCCGCAGAGACCTCATTGATGGGCCTCACGTACATTCTGTTGAGGAGGGCCAGGGCCTCTGTATATGAGCCGGTACAATTAAGTTGAGTAGATATACGATGGCTCACCCTTGCGTGCAGTAGGCTGAGTTTCTGCTCCTCCATAGTTTCTGTAGTGCTTGCTTCAGCCAGGTAGCTGAAACATCGGAGCCAGTGTGAAAAGATTTCTTTCGCCTATGCATCCTGTGGGATGAGTTCCAGTCGATCAGGTTTGAGGGCTGATTCCATGGTCATTCCTTACTGTTTCTTAAGACGATTAAATTGATGAAACCATCAATTCACGCGACACGTGGTTAGAAGCGAACAGTGGTTTTAATTGTCTTACAACAGAGCCTGCCTGTGACGAGATGAACTCTAGATGAACTTGCTGGCAGGCTCACAACAGCAACCTTTATACTTCCGGTTAGGGGGAGGAGCCATGGGCGGAGCCATGGACGGAGCCAAGGGTGGAGCCCAGTACAAGCTCCTCATCTCCCCATATGGGTAGAGCCGCGCAACTACACATGATCTAGTACAAGGTCCAGGCTCAACACATGTTGTACAATACAGTGTATATTATTAGTGTTTATAATTCACCACAGTTTGGAGTAAGGCTGTGATTACATCTGGAGCCAAGTGGTCCTTGTGGAACCCAGAGGAAGAGTCAGCGAGCAGTTTATTGCTGAGTAAATGATATATGATGGCACAGTCAGTGACACTTTCCATCTTTTGTTGATGATTGAGGTTGATGAAGTATTTTCCGTGTCCTCTGTGGCATGTTCTATGTGGTAGTAGGTGGCCCACTGTTGGCTGGTGGCAGGATCTTTCGGTCCCGCCTCTGTTAATGAGATTTCCCACTTAATCCACCCCCACTGCTGGGGAACATGTGGCGGGGGTTCGCCTTGGTCAGAACCGGACGATCTCACTGGTGAGAATGGCTGGAAACCTCCCCCCGATATAGGTTGATGTGGCAGCATTTGGCTGGGTTGGATATTTGTGGCTGGGGTTCTAACTGGGCAATTTTCCATTTTGCCATGTAGACAGTTTAGTAGCTGCTGGAGTGAGGATAACAGCACTACAAAGTGCAAGTTGTCAGGGTCCATAGCCTTTGTCTTATACAGCGAGCGTGTATCATCTGCAGTCGATCAAATTGGCTGAAAACGGGTTTCTGTGAGACAGGGGACCACAGGAGGAGGCTAAGATGGATCATCCACTTGACACTTCTGGCTGAAGATAGCTGCAAATGTCTTGTGACTTCATGGACCCCACCATTTTCAAAATAAGCATGTTTCGGAAGCTTGATTCTCCCATTTAATTGCTCAATGTCATTAATCACAGGAGTGCTGAATTTTGAGTCATTGGTTGTAGATTACTTCGCACATTGATTTGACTGTTTAACGTGCATGTAGTCCTGTGTTTTAGTTGCACCAGGTCGGCACCTCATTTTTAGTTATGGCTGGTGCTGCTCCTGGCATGCTCTCTTCCACTCCTCATTGAAACATGGTGGATTCAATGGTTGATGATTATAGTAGGTGTGAGATTTGATGGGCCATGAGATTACAGACAGCAGAGAATATTCTGCTGCTGCTGGTCCATAGTTTCTCATGGATTCCCAGTTTTGAACTGTTAGATCTATTCTGAATCTATCCACCCAACGCAATGAAGTGTACACCGGATAGGAAAATGGGACTTGTCCTTACCAGGATTGTAGAGTGGTCACTCTTATGAATACTGTAATGGATAGATGCATCAGTGGCAGATTGGTGAGAATGAGATCAAGTTGAATTTACCCTCTTCACAGAATTACAGAATCTTCACAGTGCAGAAGGAGGCCATTCAGCCCATCTTCCCTGGCTCTCTGAAAGAACATTCTACCAAGTCCCACTCCCATTGCCTTATTCCTGTAACTTTGCACATTCTTTTTTTTTCAGATAGTAATCCAATTCCCTTCTGAATGCCTGAATCAAATCTGCCTTCACTGGGTTTACTTGTTGGTTTTCTCAGCACCTGCCTTGTATGGCAGATATGTTCTTTAAGACTCGGCTGGATCGGTCAACACTGACGGTATTATTGAGCCACTCTTGGAGATGGACGTTGAAGTCTCCCACCCAAAGTACACTCTGTGCCCCTGATACCCTCAGTGCTTCTTCTAAATGTTGTTCAATGGAGGGGTATTGATTCATTAGCTGAGGGTCACCAGTCGGTGGTAATCATTAAAAGGTTTCTTTGTCCATGTTTAGCCTGATGCCATGAGACTTCATGGGATATCAGGTCAATATTGAAATCTTCCAAAGACATTCCCTCCCCACAGTGTACCATTGTGCCACCATCTCTGGTGGGTCATCCTGTCAGTTGGACATTGGCTGAAAGCGATGATTGTGTGTTTGTCAGGTTGTTTATTCCCTGTGCTTTGTGACAACACTTTTGGCATTGGTCCTCAGATATTAGTGAAGAGGACTTTTCAGGGTTGACTGGACTTGTTGTGCTTTGTCATATCCAGTGCCTTGATTGATGCCAATTGATGCAGAATTTATTTTTTTACCGTCCTGTGTAGGAGATTGATATGACTGAGTGGCATGCGAGGCCATTTCGGAGTGAGGTGAAGAGTGAACTTGGCTTTGGGTCTGAAGTTACATGAAACCCTGCTCAGAATAATATCCAGCCCATTAACTCAACAAACATCCTGGGGGGTTTCCATTGACCAGAGACTCAACTGGATTAGCTATATAAATACTGTGGCTACAAGAGCAGGTCAAAGGCTGGGAATTCTGCAGTGAGTAACACACCTCCTGACTCTCCAAAGCCTGTCCTTTATCTACAAGTCACAAGTCAGGAGTGTGATGGAGTACTCTCCATTTGCCTGTAGGAGTGCAGCTCCAATGATACTCATGGTGCCTGACATCATCCAGGTCAAAGCAGCCTACTTGATTGACACCCCTTCCACAAATATATGAAGTGGGCAGCACGGTAGCATAGTGGTTAGCACAATTGCTTCACAACTCCAGGGTCCCAAGTTCGATTCCTGGCTTGGGTCACTGTCTGTGCGGCGTCTGCACGTTCTCCCCGTGTGTGCGTGGCTTTCATCCGGGGTGCTCCGGTTTCCTCCCACAGTCCAAAGATGTGCAGGTTAGGTGGATTGGCCATACTAAATTGCCCTTAGTGTCCAAAATTGCCTTTAGTGTTGGGTCGGGTTACTGGGTTATGGGGATAGGGTGGAGGTGTGCGCTTGGGTAGGGTGCTCTTTCCAAGAGCCGGTGAAGACTTGATGGGCCAAATGGCCTCCTTCTGCACTGTAAATTCTTTGAAATGAATTCACTCCCTTCACCACCGTCACACAGTGGAAGTCTTGTGTACCATTTATAAGCAGCACTGCAGGAACTTACCAAGGTTTCTGAGATAACACTTTTCAATTCCATGACCACTACCAACTAGGACAGGTTTGTCCAAGGCCAGCACCCAGTTCCTGAAGCCTCTTGCTCTGGCCTGCGGACTTGCTGTTCAAACTCCAAGTATATTGAATAATGGTTCTGCAAGAATCTGGAATTACAGCTCCTTTCTTTTCTGTGTTTGCAACTAATGTGGACCCTATCAGGAACAAATTCAGGGAGAACTGGTCTCTGATTGAGTGAGCAGCAAGTAACTTGACGATGAGTGGCTGCTCCTTTGTTTTCATAGTGTGTGCTCTCTCTTAGCTTCCTGCGCAGGGGCCTGGTTGAAGGAGCCCAGGGCCAAGATGGTGGAGGGATCAGGGATGCCATGAGGAAATGCAGAGTACAAGGGAAGCAAGTAAAGACTCAGGAGAGGAGCGCTAAGCAGGAAGCAACAAGTGTCCGGCATCGGCTCAGGGATGCCTGGAGGCTGGGCTGGAGCAGCGGCTGCTGGCTGCGTAGAATCAAAAGAAGCAGGAGGTCAGGAAGGGCCATCAAATATGAAGAGGGCCTGGCCGCCACCACCTGAACCATTCCTCCTGAATTAGCATGAAAACTTCATGGGGAAAGATTCTCTTTGTGTGAGGGAGTCTCTGTGTGTGAGACGGAGTCGCTGTGTGTGAGTGAGAGAGAGAGACTGCGTGTGAGAGAGTCTAGTGTGTGTGTGTGAGAGAGAGTCTGTGTGTGAAGGTGTGTGTGTTCATGTGAGAGTGAACCTCTGTGTATCTGAGAGAGTTTGTGTGTATGTGAGGGCATCTGTGTGTTTGTGCGAGAGAATGGCGGTGTGTGTGTCAGAGTCGCTGTGTGTGTGAGAGAGTTTACATGTGGGTATGTATCCGTGAGAGAGATAGTGTGTGAGAGAGGGTTTGTGTGTGCAGGAGAGCCTGTTTGTGTGCCTGTGAGAGAATCTGTGTACATGTGTGCTGAGGTGGGTGTTTATATATGTGGGTGTCTGTATGTGATAGAGAGAATGCCGTGTTTATTTTTATTAGTTCATGGGAAGTGAGCATCACTTGTTGGGACAGCATTTATTGCCCATCCCTAATTGCCCTTGAGGGGGAACATAGAACATAGAACAGTACAGCACAGAACAGGCCCTTCGGCCCTCGATGTTGTGCCGAGCAATGATCACCCTACTCAAACCCACGTATCCACCCTATACCCGTAACCCAACAACCCCCCCCTTAACCTTACTTTTTAGGACACTACGGGCAATTTAGCATGGCCAATCCACCTAACCCGCACATCTTTGGACTGTGGGAGAAAACCGGAGCACCCGGAGGAAACCCACGCACACACGGGGAGGACGTGCAGACTCCGCACAGACAGTGACCCAGCCGGGAATCGAACCTGGGACCCTGGAGCTGTGAAGCATTTATGCTAACCACCATGCTACCGTGCTGCCCGTTAAGAGTCAACCAGATTTCTGTGGATCTGGAGTCACATCTAGGCCAGATCAGGTAAGGATTACAGATTTCATTCCCCAGAGGACATTAGTGAACAGATGGGTTTTTACAGCAATTGGCAATTCCAGATTTTTATTGAATTCAAATTTCACCATCTGCAGTTTTGGGATTCAAACCCGGGTCCCCAGAGCATTACACTGCGTTTCTGGTTTATTAGTCCAATGACAACACGCCACCACGCCACCATCTCTGTGTGCGAGAGAGACCGTGTATGGGTGTGAAAGAGACGGAAAGTATGTGTGGGGTTGTAGGAGAGATTCTGTATGTGTGTGTGTGTATCTATCTGAGAGAGTGTTAATGAGAGTCTGTCTGTGTGTGTTTTTGTCTTTTTATGTGTGAGAGGTTCTGTGTGTGTGTAAGAGAGAGCTGTGTGTATATGAGAAAGTGTCTGTGTGTGTTTGTGAGGTGGCACTGTGGCACAGTGGTTAGCACTGCTGCCTTACGGCGGCAGAGACCCGGTTTCGGTTCCAGCCTTAGGTGACTGTCTGTGTGGAGATTGTACTTTCTCCCCATGTCTGCGTGGGATTCCTCCAGCTGCTCTAGTTTCTGCCCACATTCTAAATGTGTGCAGGTTAGGTGAATTTTCCATAAAATTGTCCCTTAGTGTCCAGAGATGTGCAGGTGAGGTGGGGTTACGGGGTTAGGGTGGGAGAGTGTGTGTGGATAGGGTGCTCTTTCACAGGGTCGGTGCAGACTCGATGGGCAGAATGGCCTCCTTCTGCACTGCAGGAATTCTATGATTCTATGATTGATTCTGTGTGTGCGTGAAAGCGAAAGTTGTGAGACCTTGAGAGGGATTGAGGGACTGTGTGTGTGAGTCTGTCTGTGCGTGTGTTTGTGTGTGTGTGAAAGAGATGGTCTGTGTGTTCATATATGAGAAAGTCTGTGTGTGTAAAAAGGTCTTTGTGAGGATGCCTGTGTGAGTGTGTCCATGTGCTGTATGTGTGTAAGAGAGTCTATGTGCTAGAGTCTGCCACTGTGGGTGGGATTCTCTGTCCCGCTACACCTCCACACCATCGGGAAATCCGCGGGCATGAGTGTGCTGTCGGCGAAGCGGAGAATCCTGCCGATGGAGAATCCCACTTTGTGTGTGTATGTGTGTAGGGGTATGTGTGTAGGGGTATGTGTGTGTGAGAATTTGTCTGTGCCTGTTTGTGTGTCTGAGGGAAAGAGTGTGTGCGAGAGTGAGGATCTGTGTGTGTTTGCATGAGAGGGTCTGTGACTGTGTGTGTGTGTGTGTGTGAGAGTCTGTGGATCTGAGATCTGTGTGTACATGTGTAAGAGAAAGTCTGTGGTGTCTTTATGTGAAGAGGTGTCTCTGCTTGATTTTGGGTGAGACTGAGAACTGCAGACTTGGACTGAACCAGGAACACACACGGTGCTTTCCCTGTCCTCTCTCCCCAAAAACCTATCAACAAAACAGGTCGGGAGAGGAGATAAATAGGCAAATAAAAATGTTTTATTGCTAAATTGCTTTTGTTTCGCACATTTTAATTGGCATTTTTATTCCTTTTTTTATAAATTTAGAGTACCCAATTCATTTTTCCAATTTAGCGTGGTCAATCCACCTACCCTGCAGATCTTTGGGTTATGGGGCTGAAACAAGGGGAGCATGTGCAAACTCCACATTGACAGTGACCCAGGGCCGGGACCGAACCTGGGACTTCAGCGCCATGAGGCTGCAGTGCTACCCACTGTGCCACCATGCTGCCTGTGCATTTTTATTCTCACTCTTTTGAAATTTATTGCTTTGGCATTAATATTTTTGAAATTCATGTTTAAAGTTGCCTGAAACCTTGTCTTACTAAAACTTGATCATCGGCATTTTGGACGATCTCCGGACAAATGTGAGGTAATGCATTTTGGAAGGTCTAATGCAGGTAGGGAATATACAGTGAATGGTAGAACCCTCAAGAGTATTGAAAGTCAGAGAGATCTAAGTGTACAGGTCCACAGGCCACTGAAAGGGGCAACACAGGTGGAGAAGGTAGTCAAGAAGGCATATGGCATGCTTGCCTTCATTGGCCGGGGCATTGAGTTTCAGAATTGACAGCTGTATGGAACCTTAGTGAGGCCACACTTGGAGTACAGTGTTCAATTCTGGTCGCCACACTACTAGAAGGATGTGGAGGCTTTAGAGAGGGCGCAGAAGAGATTTACCAGGATGTTACCTGGTATGGAGGGCATTAGCTATGAGGAGCAGTTGAATAAACTCTGTTTGTTCTCACTGGAACGACGGAGGTTGAGGGGTGACCTGATAGAGGTCTACATAATTATGAGGGGCATAGACAGAGTGGATCGTCAGAGGCTTTTCCCCAGGGTAGAGGGGTCAATTACTAGGGGGGATAAGTTTAAGATGCGAGGGGCAAGGTTTAGAGTACATGTACGAGGCACGTTTTTTACACAGAGGGCAGTGGGTGCCTGGAACTCGCTGCCTGGTGGAGGCTTAGGTAGGGTGCTCTTTCCAAGGGCCTGTGCAGACTCGATAGGCCCAATTGCCTCCCTCTGGTGGAAGCAGGGACGATAGTGACATTTAAGGGGCATCTTGACAAATATATGAATAGCACATAGAACATAGAACAGTACAGCACAGAACAGGCCCTTCGGCCCTCAATGTTGTGCCGAGCCATGATCACCCTACTCAAACCCACGTATCCACCCTATACCCGTAACCCAACAACCCCCCCTTAACCTTACTTTTTTATTAGGACACTACGGGCAATTTAGCATGGCCAATCCACCTAACCCACACATCTTTGGACTGTGGGAGGAAACCAGAGAACCCGGAGGAAACCCACGCACACAGGGGGAGGACGTGCAGACTCCACACAGACAGTGACCCAGCCGGGAATCGAACCTGGGACCCTGGAGCTGTGAAGCATTTATGCTAACCACCATGCTACCCTGCTGCCCCTGGAATAGGATGGGAATAGAGGGATACGGACCGAGGAAGTGTAGAAGATTGTAGTGTAGTCGGGCAGCATGGTCGGCACGGGCTTGGAGGGCCGAAGGGCCTGTTCCTGTGCTGTACTTTTCTTTGTTCTTTGTTCTTTGTTCCTTGGGTGTGCCACCCCCTCAGCCACAAAGATTGTAGGAGCTGAATCTGGAAGGGCAAGAGCAGCAGATACCTGGGAACACCACCACCAAGAGGTTTCCTTCCAAGTCACTCATCATCCTGACTTGGAAATATATTGCCGTACCTTTACTGTCACTGGGTCAAATTCCTGGAAGTCTCCCCCGAACAGCACTGTGGGTGTATCTATACCACATGGACAGCACGGTAGCACAGTGGGCAGCACGGTAGCACAGTGGTTAGCACAGTTGCTTCACAGCTCCAGGGTTCCAGGTTTGATTCCCGCTTGGGTCACTGTCTGTGCAGAGTCTGCATGTTCTCCCCATGTCTGCGTGGGTTTCCTCCGGGTGCTCCGGTTTCGTTCCACAGTCCAAAGATGTGCAAGTTAGGTGGACTGGCTATGCTAAATAGCCCTTAGTGTCCAAAAAAAATGGTTAGGTGGAGTAACATGGACAGGATGGAGGTGAGGGGATAGGGTGGAGGCTTAGGTAGGGTGCTCTTTCCAAGGGCCTGTGCAGACTCGATAGGCCCAATTGCCTCCCTCTGCACTGTAAATTCTGTGATTCTATGATTCTATGGACTGCAGTAGTTCAAGAAGGCAGTTCACTGCCATCATCTCAAGGGCAATTAGCGATTGGCCAAAAAAGCCATCTTTCCAGCAATGCCCAAGTCCAATGATCGTGTTAAAAAAAACAGCTGATAAATTTAATGTGTGTGGAGTTTTATCCAAAATCTCACCCAGATGTTCCAGCACATGGGACATCTGAGCCATTTGGATTTATTTTGCATAGCATACAGGATACTCAGTGAGAATCAAAAGTTTTCAAGTCATTCATAATTTCTGATCTAGATTATTCATTTACATAACAACATTCAGAACAATAAATGCTGGAAAGATTTTAGTTGTTCAATTAAAAATCTATACAACCCATCAATAAACTATTATAGCTCTTCATCAGAGTTATGAGCCGAGCTTTCAAGGCCATGAAAATATTGGCATTTTAATGTGAATTCAGTTTAAATTTATGATGTGAAGGTTGTGACACTGAAAAAATAAATCTAGTGTTTGAATTAAAAGCCCACCTTAGCAAGTTTCAAATTGAAATCAGTAAAATTTGGTAATTTATTGGCCATTATCATCAAGAATAATCGTCAATGCTACTTTTGTTCAAAAATTACTCAATTGGTTCACAAATACCTTGAGCCAAAATAACCTGGCACACCTACTGTACTTGTGCACTTTCACAGACTTCATTAGAGAACATAAAAGGTATTTATTGATAAGAATCATGGCTAGTGACTGTTCTTGCTCTAAAAATGTCTCTGTCTAATCATTTCTGCATGAGCAAAGATCCCTCCCACCCGGCTTACTCACTCTTCCAACTTCTTCCATCGGGCAGGAGATAGAGAAGTCTGAGAACACGCACGAACAGACTCAAAAACAGTTTCTCCCCCGCTGTTAACAGACTCCTAAATGATCCTCTTGTGGACTGACCTCATTAACACTACACCCCTGTATCAGAAAATAAGAACAAGGAGTAGGAGAAGGCCATCTCCTTCTCCTGCCTGCTCCACCATTCAATGAGATCACGGCCGATCTTTTGTGGACTCAGCTCCACTTTCCAGCCCGAACACCATAACCCTTAATCCCTTTATTCATAAGAACATAAGAACTAGGAGTAGGCCATCTGGCCCCTCGAGCATGCTCCGCCATTCAATGAGATCATGGCTGATCTTCTTGGACTCAGCTCCACTTTCCAGCCTGAACACCATAACCCTGAATCCCTTTATTCATCAAAAAACTATCTATCTTTATCTTAAAAACATGTAGTGAAAGAGCCTCAACTGCTTCACTGGGCAAGGAATTCCATAGATTCACAACCCTTTAGGTGAAGAAGTTCCTCCTAAACTCAGTCCTAAATCTACTTCCCCTTATTTTGAGGCTATTCCCCCTAGTTCTGCATTCACCCCACCAGTGGAAACAACCTACCTGCATCTATCCTACCTATTCCCTTCATAATTTTATATGTTTCTATAAGATACCCCCTCATCCTTCTAAATTCCAACTAGTACAGTCCCAGTCTACTAAACCTCTCATCGTAATTCAATCCCTTCAACTCTGGGATTAACCTAGTGAATCTCCTCCGCACACTAGGTTAATCCCAGAATTGAAGGGGTTGGATTATGAGGAGAGGTTGAGTAGACTGGGACTGTACTCGTTGGAATTTAGAAGGATGCGAGGGGATCTGTATGCTTCATCCGATGCTGGTGTTTATGTAATTACGTTTTGTCCCTTGTGTTGCCCTATTAGATATTTTCTTTTATTTCCTTTTCTTTTCATGTACTTAATGATCCGTTGAGCTGCTCGCAGAAAAATACTTTTCACTGTACCTCGGTACACGTGACAATAAACAAATCCAATCTAATCCAAACCACGGTAGCACGGTAGTATTGTGGATAGCACAATCGCTTCACAGCTCCAGGGTCCCAGGTTCGATTCCGGCTTGGTGCAGACTCTGTGTGGAGTCTGCACATCCTCCCCGTGTGTGCGTGGGTTTCCTCCGGGTGCTCCGGTTTCCTCCCACAGTCCAAAGATGTGCAAGTTAGGTGGATTGGACATGATAAATTGCCCTTAGTGTCCAAAAATTGCCCTTAGTGTTGGGTGGGGTTACTGGGTTATGGGGATAGGGTGGAGGTGTTAACCTTGGGTAGAGTGCTCTTTCCAGGAGCCGGTGCAGACTCGATGGGCCGAATGGCCTCCTTCTGCACTGTAAATTCTATGATTCTATGAAAACAAAAGGGAAAATGATGGAAAATCTCAGCAAGTCTGGCAGCATCTATAGGGAGAGAAAAGATTCAGATTCCAGCATCTGCTGTAATTTTCTTTTATCCAATCCAAACCAATCTAGGAGCTTTTCTCACCATGGGGTGATTCCACAACCTGAGTCCCGATTAATCGCCCAGATCATGTATCCCTTACTCAGTTGCATTGCCCTTAAAGGAACAATCATCACATCCCTCCCCCCTTTAAGTCCTTTATACAATCTTCAATAATTGATTCATTCAGCCCTAAATTCAACAAAGCATTATGCACATAATGTGGACAATTATAAATTGAGTTGCTGAAAGGTTTTTCTGTTCTTGTAATTTTGTTGTCTGAGATGTTTCCACAGGATCAACATTAATAGGAATGCAATAATGGTATTTTCTTCCACAGAGATCTCAGTTCTGTCGATAACGGGTTGAGCAGGTACTTCAGTGCTTACGGGTTTGAAAACATTTCTTGATTGCAACCCTAACTGCTGGAGCATCTCCCTACTCCTCATGTGGTCCACATGTTTATGAATGATCCGTCTCTTCACCTCCACTTGGCATGAAATGTGGTCTGAGAGACAACAATTCAAGGGATCCAACCTGATCACCACTGAGGTTTCTCACAGATACGGCTTCATTTACCATAAATGATCACGCTGTATTATGTGAATCATGGCTTGCTTTCTGATTGCTGTTGATGGTTTCTACACTCCCTCGCAAATTTGGAAACACGAGGCTCAGTCTTGTTCTGAGACGATGTTTAATTAGCAGTACTGCTGTTGGAACTCCTATTGTTGCATGTGGAGTGGTACAAGAGCTAAGGAGGAATCGTTCGATTTTGGCCCTCAAGGGGGGGCACAGTAGCACAGCGGTTAGCACAGTTGCTTCACAGCTCGAGGGTCCCAGGTTCGATTCCTGGCTTGGGTCACTGACTGTGTGGAGTTTGCACTTTCTCCCCCTGTCTGTGTGGGTTTTCTCCGGGTGCTCCGATTTCCTCCCACAGTCCAAAGATTTGCAGGTTAGGTGGATTGGCCATGATAAATTTCCCTCAGTGTCCAAAAAAGCTTAGGTGGGGTTACTGGGTTACAAGGTTACGGGGATGGGGGAGATGTGGGCTTAGGTAGGGTGATCTTTCCAAGGGCCGGTGCAGACTCGATGGGCCGAATGACCTCCTTCTGCACTGTAAATTCTATAAGGTTCCTCCTGACAATTTCTTTAGGCCAGATTTGAAAGTTTGAACAACTCTCTCGGCTAGTCCATTTGGTGCTCGGTGGTAAGGCACAGTTTTAAGGTGCTTAATACCACTAAGAACAGTGAGGTTTTGAAACTCTGCATTTACGAATATGGGTCCATTGCGTGATGCCATAACTTCAGGTAATCTGTGAGTTGAAAAGCATTGGCCTAATTTTCAATGGTAGTATGCGAGGTTGATGACTTCACTTCAAAGATTACCATCCATTTAGAGTGTGTGTCAATCACGAGCAAAAACATTGTGTCAAAGAATGGACAAACATAATCAATATGGATTCATACACATGGTCAGCCAGGCTCTCTGTCTGGTACAGGAATGCCTACTCTTGCTCCCCAGATAATAATGCCATCTTTACAACTCAATTAATTCTTGTTGGTAAAGAATGGTTTCATCTCCTCAGGAACTGGCTCATTTAACCATCCTATCAGTAGTTTGTGTCTCACTTTATATAGAACTGGATCTCAATTGGTCCAGTTCTTGATCTGCATCATCGAGACTGGCAATGTGTCTATAAAATGTAATGCCGTGATGATTTCTTGTGGTAGAGTAAAAGTGACACTTATTGCAAAGATAGGCAGCTAAGCGCATGTGCATTCGTTATGTGTGTTCCAGGTTGGTGCTTGAAAGCATATTCATAGGTGGACAGAATTAATGCCCATCGTTGAATTCTTGCTGAGGCGATTGCTGGGATAACCTTGTCCTTTTTGAAGAGACCCAAGGGAGGTTTGTGGTCAGAAACAATGGCAAAATGTCTACCATGTAAGTACTGGTGGAATTTCTTCATGTGAAAGACTATTAATAGTCCTTGCTTCTCGATTCGTGAGTAACATTTTTCGGTCTCTGAGAGGGTTCTTGACACATACCCTATCAGCCCGTCAGGGTTGTCATCCATCCCATGGAACAACACAGCACCAACACCATATGGAGAGGAATGAGCAATTGCTTTACTTTGTTAAAAGTATCCTTCTGTGGAGCCTTCCAAGATCAATGATAGTATTTCTTTCGCACAATTTGAAAGGGGAAGGTAAGCACTGTTGCTTCATAGCGCCAGGGACCCTGGTTTGATTTCCAGCTTGGTCAATGTCTGTGTGGAGTCTGCACATTCCCCTCCGTGTCTTCGTGGGTTTCCTCCGGGTGCTCTTGTTTCTCCCACAAGTTCCGGAAGATTTGCTTGTTTGGTGAATTGGACAATTCTGAATTTTCCCTCTGTGTACACGAACAGGTACTGTAGTGTGACGACGAGGGGATTTTCACAGTGACTTAATTGCAGTGTTAATGTAAGCCTACTTGTGACACTAATAAAGATTATTATTATTATTACTATTGATACGTTTGATAAAAAAACATCCATAGTAGTTTACCATCACCCAAGACAATTTTAGTTTGGTTGTGATTGTGGGAATAGGCACCTCCTTTATCACCTTGACCTTCTCTTCCACAGGGTGTAATCCTTGTGCATCTCCACAGTTGGTCACAACAATGGCTTGAAAAGTGCACATCTCTTTCTTGAGACAAACGTCAGCCTTCTGAAACCTCTTTAACACCTCTTCTAAGTTTCTACGACCCATGGTAGCCCCTATAGCAGACTCTCCAATGTCCTTTGGAATATTGTGCATGCTGAAGACACGCCAAAAAGCAGGCGGGTGACCTGGAATAGCCCTTTGTGTGTGTTTAGCGTGATATACCTCAGAAAACGTCATCTAATTCAGGTTGCTCCAATGCATGACTCCTATCTAGCTTTGTATAAGATTGACCACCAGCCAGTTTTGACTACAGATCATCAATTCTTGTGATTGGATATTTATCCAGCATGGCAGCCTGATTAACTGTTAGCTTAGTCACCGCAAATGTGGATGGTCTTGTCCAGTTTAAATACGGGGACTATAGTTCCTGCACATTTTGAGAACTGAACTGGCTGGATAATGCCGACTTCTTCCAACCTGTTTAACCTAGTATCCACTTTCTCATATTGACATAAGGCACTGATCTTGAACAAAGAACAAAGAACAAAGAACAATAGAGCACAGGAACAGGCCCTTCGGCCCTCCAAGCTTGGACCGGTCATGATAACATCCTTGGCCAAAACGCTTAACACAAAGATCCACAAAAATTGCAGCTTGTAGCCTTTGTCTAATTCATCACAGAAGATGCTCTTGTACATGCAGTGCTCCTTCCTGCGCCTAAAACATCTCTGTCCAATTCAACTTGAATTTTTTCAGCCAATCATGGCTGACAATTCTTAATCCTTCACCCATCACTATTATCATGGGGAGCTGGGTAGACTGATGTCCATTGCTGACAGGTACCATGATGGTGCCTTTCATTTTTATCACTTCTCCCGTATGTCTTCAACTTCGCAGAAGTGCTCTTCAAATTCAATACTTGCACTCCCTCTCTTCAGTACTGAAATGTATGCTCGCTCATCACAGGGGCGGATGTCCGTTTATCCACTTCCATCTTAAGAGGTTTCCCATTTACCCAGAGCATTACAGTAATAGAGTCTATTTTGCCTGTTTTTAGATTAAACGGAAAGTGAATACCAGAATAATTGATGTAAGCCTCTTCCACATTGTATTCTTGTAACATCTTGGTTGATTGATTACTTGGCATTCTTGATAACTGCTTTATCGAATGTTCTCTTTTGTGACAATAAAAATACTCGATCTCCTTAAACTGACATGATTCAGGAGTATGCACATTGGTAACATTGCATTGTAAGCATTACTGACTGATTGCCTATTCTGTACATTTTCTTTCTGTTGGTTACTGAAGTTATTACCCACTTCGTGGCTGTTTTGGCACCATGGCTAACTGCAGTTTTCTTTTCTAACGGGTGAACGGCGACATTTTGTGTGTTCTGCAGCTCTTGTGCACCTGTTTCAACACTTTCGATGACCAGCACTACCTCCATTGCTCGTTTAAAATTTATGTTGACCTCTGCAAATAATCTCATTGTTGTTCATGCCGCAGACAAACCTAGCCGATAACGTGTCACTCAGGGTGGCTTCAAAATCAGAACACTCTGATAATTGCTTCAGTTGTGAAATGTAAGTCACGATCGATTCATCTGGGGTCTCTGCCTTCAAATTACATTTGAATCTCAGGACGATGACTGACTGTTGAGGTTGCAATTGAGCATTCACTAAATCCACAAGCTTACTAAATCATTTGGAGTTGGACGTGTTGGGACTTTAAGACTGTGAATAAAGTTATAGGTCTGAGTTCAACAAAAACTGAGGAGAATTACTTTGCATTTCACCTCCTCCTTGATTCTGCTTGCTTGGAAGTAGTACCCAAGGCACTAAATGAATAAAACAAGGATTTCACAGGTGTCTGGCCAGAGGCGCTGTCAGGATAATTTATCCTCATCGCCAGATGATAAAAGATGCACTTTCACAGACTTAATTAATGAACACAAAAGATGTGTATTGTACAGCAGTCTCATAGCTGTTGCTTGTCTCTGCCTAGGAGCCTCTCTCACCGTGGGATGCTTCCACAGTCTGAATCCCGATTGGTTTCCCAGGCCATGTAACCCTTACTGCATTGTGTTGCCCTTAAAGAGCCAATCACCACACTTACCATGTTAAATGTAAAACAAGCATTACAGAAGAGTTATGAGGAAAATATCAGGCAAACATACTGCAACATTCTGGGCTTTGAATCCAGATGCAATTCAGTAAATGTCAGAATTCCTAACTAACATTAATAGCTTTACCTCGCCCTCCGCGCTCTTTGCTATGCTGCTAATCTCAAGCCCATATCTCACAGATTGAATGCAATTCCTATTATTCAACCATAACAGCAAATAGTTAGGAAGGCAAATGGTATGTTCTCCTTTATTGCAAGAGGACTTGAATACAGGAGCATGGAGGTCTTACTGCAGCTGGGTAAGAAGTCTTACAACACCAGGTTAAAGTCCAACAGGTTTGTTTCAAACACGAGCTTTCGGAGCATGGCTCCTTCTTGGCTCCGAAATGGCTCCGAAAGCTCGTGTTTGAAACAAACCTGTTGGACTTTAACCTGGTGTTGTAAGACTTCTTACTGTGCTCACCCCAGTCCAACGCCGGCATCTCCACATCATTACTGCAGCTGGACAGCGCCTTGGTGAGACCACACCTGGAGTGCTGTGTGAAGTTCTGGTCTCCTCATCTAAAAAATTATGTGCTTGCCAGAGAGGGACTGCAGCAAAGGTTCACCAGACTGAGTCCTCGGATAACAGGATTGTTGTATGAGGAAAGATTGGGTCAATTGAGCCTGATTCACTGGAATTCAGAAGAACGAGAGGGGATGTCATTCAAGCGGATAAAATTCTGACAGGGATGGACAGACAGGATGCAGGAATGTTGCTTCCTCTGGCTGGGGCATCAAGAACAAAGGGTCACAGTCTTAGGATAGGGGAAAGGCCATTTAGGACTGGGATGAGGAGGAACTTCTTCACTCAGAGGACAGTGAACTTTTCTACCACTGAAGGCTGTGGAGGCCAAGTCATAGATTATATTTAGGAAGGAAATGGACTTCTAGACTCTGAAGGTGTTAAAGAGTATAGGGAGAGTGTGGGAGTATGGTACTGAGAAAGAGAATCAGCCATAATCATGTTGAATGGCATGACGGGCTGAAAGGGCCGGATGGCCTACTCCTGTTTATTTTCCTACTTTCTATGTTTCTATCAGCCAATCTGATTGCACCACACTCATGAGGCCCAGCTCCCTCTCTTACATTAATGTAAAACTGCAGACAAGAGAAACCAACCAGACATGTTTGCATATCCTTCTCCACTATGGAGGAGATGCTGCTGGTCAATATTGGGGCAGCCATTGCTGAGGATGTAGCCAGAAGTAGAATGAAATGATTGAAGATGCTGAAATCCTCCTACTTATTACCCCTTCTCACATCCCACTTCCCCCCTCATCCTACAACTTCTTCTAATTTACTGGCTGTCCACATTACAGCCTTACCTTGTGTCTTTTTCCTTTCAGACACCGAAGAGGTACAATCTGACCAGGCAGTGGAGGAACACAAAGAGGAGAGTGATGATGGACGTTACAGCACTATCACTAGATTTCATACTCACATTCACCAGCTTGGATCTTAACTGTGCACATCTTAGGAAATAGAGGTGGGAACTGCATGTGTTTAGATATTGGGTATGACTGCGATGCTGCTATTGTGACAAAGATAACTCAGGTGCTTGTTCACCAGAATGTGAGGTCATGTGTGTTCTGCTGCAGAGGACTCAGTTAAGAACTTTGTTAGGATTGAGTACAGAAGAACACAAATGAATGGTGACAACAAAATGACTGGTGCATCGCGAATCCTGACAGGAAATGTGCAGTAAATGTCAAGAAACATGGAGGAAATACAGGATCAACTTGGGACTGGGCCTCCCTCAGAGCTTGGATTCCATACTTTCCAGAATGGCAGTGAGAGTAATCGACTATTTCCTGATAGATTTAATAGGTAAAAGAAGGCTATTTAGTGTAGATCAAGGACAAAGTAGGCACCATAGCAACATGAAGGCACCATTGTTCATAATGTGGAGAAAGCAAAGTCAGCAGAAAACCAGTAGAAACCAGTCTTGATAACAGCACAGATTTGCATTCCATAACATACACAAATATTCAAACATGAAATATTCAGAACTTAGGTTGCATGTTAAGGATTGACAGTTAGCCATTGAATCAAATCTATTTGATTCTAACCGAAAACCATTAGGACGACATAGAGGTGTAAATAGATGGCTCAAGACTGATAAGATTTCCTTTAAACATGATGGTCCGTACGGCCATCTTAATTCCGGGATCATCCTATACTTTGACCTAACTATTCGCAATCTCTATTTTTCATATTTTCACTTTTCCACTCTAACTCTTGAAGTAAATTTTTTTCCGTAAGCAATAAACCATTTCTGTATTATTTTGAAAGTTAAATTGTTTATAAGTTACTTCTCTTTAAGTTCTTTTGCTAGCCGGACTTTATTGGGAATAGATTTAAGTTTCTCTCAATTCTATGTTCTATGTTCTATGTTCTATGTTCTATGTTCAATTGTAATCAAATAGAGGCAATAAAGATTCTTGTTTGCATCCGAGACGTTTAACTCAAATGTCTACTGAGTTTTAGTGTCGCAAGACTTCACTAATTCCGCATTGTAGATCTCATCAGGTAGTAATGGCCAATTCTGACCTCAGACCTGTGGACCTGACCATGGTGCCCCATGATGCAATTTCCCTTGCCACACAGCCAGCAGCCACCCCCAATATCTGAGTGCTGCACTGGAAGTTCAGACTGTTGCCATGCAATGTCAATTGGCGACTGTGCTAATTCAAATTACTGCCATTGTGGCTGTGAATTATGGCTGCAAAGAGGCTTGAATAATGTCACTGCAGTCCAGCAATCTGCTCTCCCAACAGGTTACTCGGATGGCCTGGGGAGTGGCAATGATTCCATGGAGCACAAATGTGCTGCCCTCTCAGGAAGATGGCATTTATCTTCCCCGCACTGCCGCTCTGCCAGTTCTTTTGCTGTTGTATGTCTGCCAGTCAGCCCAGATTGCTGCTTGTGTTGAGATTATGGACCTTTCTAGGCTCAAAGTCAGCCTCCAAGGTGAACTTCAGTCTCCTCTACTTTCCGAGGATATGGCCTTCTGTTGAGAATGTTTCTTCCCCTTGTCCTCCAACTTCTGCTGCTTTGTCTTTCTCTGTGTGACCTCTGTTCATTCTCCAGGTCGTGCCATATTCCAATGAAAATGCCAATGTCTTTGCAGTTTATGTAGAAACCTTGAAGTCAGCAAAATGTCTTTCAGTACGTACCTGGAGACTTTTACATTCTCAATTACTGCTGAAGCACCAAATACTTGTTGAAACCTCGCAACAGTGAGAATAAATCAATTTGTAACTATCTTGGGAGTAGATGTTGATCCCTTTATACAGCACTGTTGAGGCCCTATCCTTCTGCTGAACCCATATTCAACTGTGCAGGTTTAAGAGAATTGGAGAATTATGTTCCCAAATAGCACCACTGGTATGAGATAAACATTACAGGCGGGATTCTCTGATCCTGAGGCTATGTGTTGACGACGTCGGAAACGCCGTTGCGTTTCTCGAAGGTGTCAATATGGACCCAGGATCAGCAATTCTGGCCCCTACAGGAGGCCAGCACGGCATTGGAGTGGTTCTGGCTGCTCCAGCTGCTGATCCGGCCATGGAATGGCTGCTGGGGAATTTGCGAATAGGCAGTGGGTCCAGCGCAAACCCGCGCATGTGCAGTCCCACCGACGTGATTTCCACGCATTCGCGGTGTCTCCTTCGTCCGCGCCGGCCCTGACCCAACATGGTGCAGGAGTACAGGCGCCGGAGCAGAAGAAAGGATGCCGGGAGACAGAGAGGCCGGTCCACCGATCGGTGGGTCCCGATCGCGGGCCAGGCCACATCGGAGGCCCCCCCCCCTCCAACAGGCCGCCACCCAACCCTTTAACGTTGAGTTCCCGCCGGCTGGGAGAAGGTTAGAATGGCACCTGTGGGACTCGGCATTTCCACGACAGCCACTCGGCCCATCCCAGCCCGAGAATCGGCGGGCCGGACCGGTGCCAATGGCACCGATTCTCCGCTCTGCAGAGAAGCGCGTGCCGGCATCGGGACGGCGTGGCGTGATTCGCATCGGTCGCGGGGATTCTCCGGCCCGGCCCCAGGCTGAGAGAATCCCACCCCACATGCTGATTGACATCATGATCTGCCTGCTCTGCATGCTTCTGGCAGTCAATTATCGTGACTGCACCCATGTGGCACACTCTGACTTCCAAGTGTGTGTGTGTGTG
This sequence comes from Scyliorhinus canicula, assembly GCF_902713615.1. Lineage (NCBI taxonomy): Eukaryota > Metazoa > Chordata > Chondrichthyes > Carcharhiniformes > Scyliorhinidae > Scyliorhinus > Scyliorhinus canicula. The sequence continues at coordinate 37,366,374 of NC_052153.1, forward strand.
CACATCAGAAATGCTATTTGGAAGCTCGAAGGACACTGAGAGCTTGCCAAGGTGTTCACACTTAGAGTGTCCCGATATTAGCGCCTCTAACTAAGTCCCAAAAATCATGTCTGCCAAACTGGCTTTGTGCCACTTGGTGTGAAAGGCAAGAGGGACATTATCCTTATCAACCTATGCATTAGAGACAGGGCCGTCCATGCTACAGCTGACTTGAATGAAGATGAAGAATTTTTGTTTACTGTGAAAACACCATCCATCTTGTGATGTGGATATATTAATATATTACCATGCTGAGGGCAACATTCATGAGGGGCTGTCGGCTATCAGTCACAGCAGAAGTACAAAGCAATAAAATCTATAACCTCACGATTGGACAAATGCTGCCCTCTTTCATCGCTACTCAGACAAGAGATCAAACCTGGTTCAATAGAAAGTCTAGAAGTGTATGTCACAAGTTGCATAATGCGCAAATCAGAATGAGTAATGGTCCACACAGGCTATCTGCATGTTAAATCCCAAAACAACAAACCATAAACAGAGTTCAAATATCCTGTAGCCAACAGATAAGAGCAGTTATCTGTAGCCAAGTTCAAACAGGATGATTTTCCTCTAACCACCTGTCTATCCACCGGAAGTGGCTCGAATTACTTTTTCTTTCAGAAGAAGTGGTGGCATATTTTTTCCAACCCTCATATTTTATGTGATCCAGTTTCACCAATAATCCCACAGCAACCTCAAATGAGGATTAACTCAGCAAAACGGAGTGTTAACGACATCCTACTCTGCATTTACACAGTAAAGGGAGGGATAGAGAAAAGGAAGTTTCATGCTACAAGGATTACAGAGAAAATGAATGTTGGTTCACATGAGTTCCAGAGTCCCAAAGTCCCAAGGAGGAAATCTTTCATGTGGGCTTTTGATAGTCGGCTGGCTGGAGGCTGATGCTGTCAGATTCACTTCTTCAGGTGGTGTTGATGTCACAAGATGAAGTAGTCATTCAAATATGGCATTACTTGGTAGGTGATGATCCAAAATGTTCTGAAAACATCTGGTTAGATGAGTTGATGGCCAACCTGGACAGATCTGTGTGGCCTGCCAATAGAATGTTAAACAGCAGCTGGTGCACAGCTCAGAAAAGTAATATCAAACTACTTAAAAGGCCAGAGGCTTAGGCCATGTGGACAGCACGGTAGCACATTGGTTAGCACAGTCGCTTCACAGCTCCAGGGTCCCAGGTTCAATTCCAGGCTTAGATCACTGTCTGTGAGGAGTCTGCACATTCTCCATGTGTCTACGTGGGTTTCTGCTCTGGTTTCCTCCCACAGTCCAAAGATGTGCAGATTAGGTTAATTGGCCATGCTAAGTTGCCCTTAGCTTTGGTGGGGTTATGGATCCACAGGGATAGGGTGGAGGTGTGGACTTAAGTGGGGTGCTCATTCCAAGAGCTGGTGCAGACTCTATGGGCCAAATAGCCTCCTTCTGCATGATAAATCCTATGGTTCTATGTGACCTTCTCGACAGTGACTTCAACAATTGATGTTTATTCAAGATCTGGAACTTTGTGTTGTTTTCAACCATTATTGGTTGAAACAGAAATTGAATTCTTGCATTACTTTTTTGAAATCGGTCTGTACTGCAGGTGGTCTGTTAGAAATTCCTGAGGCATAACGAGGTGTGACATTCCTGAAACTGAAAAGAAAATTACTTTGTTCATTTCCAGACAGAGGGGCAACTACCTTAATTGTCCCTATTCAGCAAAAAAAGCCATGTTTCAAAATCAGAAGAAGTAATTAAAATAAAGTTTTAAAATACATACAGGGTTCTCTGTGGGAGGAACTGGATTAATAAATTGACAAGAGTAGCCACGAGGGAGGTTTAATAGAGTGTATGAGGGGTTGTTTCTTCGAGCAATATGTTATGGAGCCAAACAGGGAGCAAGCTATTTTAGATTTAATATTATGGAATGAAGAAGAGTTGATAAATAGTCTTGTCATTGAGGATCTCTTGAAAGGAGTGATCACAGCATGCTGGAATTTCAAATTCAGGTTGAGCAGGAAAAGACAGAGTTCTAGAGTTCTAGCATTGGGCAAAGGTAATTATACAGGCCTGAGGAAGGAGCTGGGCCAAATAGACTGGGCACAAATAATTGAGGGTAGGACATTTGAGGAACAATGGCAGATATTCAGAGAGATATTAAATACCTCTCAATTAAAGTATATTCCTGAGAGGAAGAGGAATTGTAAAAGAGAGAAAAATATTCCATGGCTAAACAAGGAAGCCAACGAGGACATAAAGGCAAACACCAAGGCACACCATACTGCAAAAGCAAGTGGTAAGCGACACAAGTGGAAGAACTTTAAGGTTCAGAAAAGACTACTAAAATTAAACTCAAAGAAGCTAAGATGAACTACGAAAGGAAACTAACAGAAAACATGACCACTGATACAGAAGCTTCTATAATTATAATTATATAAAGAGGAAGAGAATAGCTAAAGCAAACATTGGCACTTTAGAGGACAATCTTGCTGAGGTAATAATGAGGAATGCAGAGACGCACTGAAGTAATATTTTGCCTTTGTCTTCACGGAAGAGGATGATAAAAATTTTCCAAGAATTGCAGTTAATGCAGAGGAAATAGGTACAATAACCATCACTAGGGAGAAGGTATTGAATAATCTAATGGGATTAAAGGCAGATAAGTCTCTGGGACCTGATGGCCTGCACCCTGGGGTATTAAAAGGTTGCAGTAGAGATAGTGGATGCTTTGGTTATGATATTTCGAAATCCCTGGATTCCTGAAAGTTTCTGGTGCATTGGAAACACGCTAATGTGATGTCCCTATTTAAAAAGGGAGACAGGCAAAGAGAAGACTGGTTATCTTGACCTCCACGGTGGGAAAGTTGCTGGAATCAATCATTAAGGAGGAGATGACTGAACATTTGAAAAGACAAAGCTCAATCCATTTTCAGCATGGTTTTATGAAAGGTAAGTCATGCTTGACATTGCTTGAGTTCTGTGAGGGTGTAACCAGTAATGGGGAACATATGGACGTGTGTATCTAGTGTTCCAGAAGGCATTTGACAAGGTGCCGCATAAAAGACTGGTCCAGAAGGTGTGATCGCAGGCAATTTAGGGTAGAATACCAGATTTGTTTGAAGATTGGATGACTGTCAGAAAGTAGGATCGGTTTAAATGGATTCTTCTCTGGCTGGTGAACAGTGACTAGCTGGGTGCTGCAGGAGTTAGTCCTCGGACATTGACTGTTTATAATCAATATAAATGATCTGCAAGCATGGACAGGATGTGACATAGCAAACTTTACAGATGATACTAAAATAGGTGGGAAAGCAGGCAGTGGAGAGGAGATAAGGAATTTAGAGACAGATATAGATAGGCTAGGAGAATGGGCCAAAATTTGGCAGATGGAATTTAAAGTGGATAAGTGTGAGATTATCCATTTTGGCCGAAAAAATAGAATGGCAAATTATTTGTCTACAAAATTATGAGGGGCATAGACATAGTGGATAGTCAGAGACTTTTTCCCGGGGTAGAGGGGTCAATTACTAGGGGGCATAGGTTTAAGGTGCAAGTGGCAAGGTTTAGAGAAGATGTATGAGGCAAGTTTCTTACACAGAGGGCAGTAGGGCAGCACGATAGCATGGTGGTTAGCATAAATGCTTCACAGCTCCAGGGTCCCAGGTTTGATTCCCGGCTGGGTCACTGTCTGTGTGGAGTCTGCACGTCCTCCCCGTGTGTGCGTGGGTTTCCTCCGGGTGCTCCGGTTTCCTCCCACAGTCCAAAGATGTGCGGGTTAGGTGGGTTGGCCATGCTAAATTGCCCGTAGTGTCCTAAAAAGTAAGGTTGGGGAGGGGGGGTGGATTTGTGGGTTTGAGTAGGGTGATCATTGCTCGGCACAACACTGAGGGCCGAAGGGCCTGTTCTGTGCTGTACTGTTCTATGTTCTAGAGGGTAGTGGGTGCGTGGAGCTCGCTGCCGGAGGATGATGGTGGAAGCAGGGACAATAGTGATGTTTAAGGGGCATCTTGACAAATACCTGAATAGGATGGGAATAGAGGGATACAGACCGCAGAAGTGTAGAATATTTTAATTTAGATGGCAGCATGGTCGGCGCAGGCTTGGAGGCCGAAGGGTCTGTTCCTGTGCTGTCCTTTTCTTTGTTCTATGTTCTTTGTTCTTTATTATCTAAATGGAAAGCAGATTCAAAATGCATCTGGACCGAGGGATTTGGGTGACTTTGTTCATGAATTGCAGAAAGTCGGGATGCAGGTACAGCATGTAATTAAAAAGGCAAGTGGAATTTTTGTATTGATTGCAGAAGGACTAGAGTATAAAAATAGGGAAGTCTTGATGCAATTGTATAGGATGTCGGTGAGACCACATCTGGAGTATTGTGTTCAGTTTTGGTCTCCTTATTTGAGGAAGGCTGTGACGGCAGTGGAGGCAATTTAAAGGAGGTTCACCAGATTGAGGAAAGATTGAACAGTTTGGGCACTATACTCGCTGGAGTTTAAAAGAATTAGAGAGGATCTGAGCGAGGTGTATAAAATACCAAGGGGGAATTGATCCATTTGTAGATCAAATGTTCCCCCTTGTGGGGCTGGGCGGCACGGCAGCACAGTGGTTAGCACTGTTGCTTCACATCACCAGGGACCTGGGTTTGACTCCTGGCTTGGGTCACTGTCTGTGCAGAGTCTACACGTTCTCCCAGTGTCTGTGTGGTTTTCCTCGGGGTGCTCCAGTTTCCTCCCACAAGTCCCGAAAGACATGCTTGTTCGGTGAATTGGATATTCTGAATTTTCCCTCAGTGTACCCGAACAGGCGGCGTAGTGTGGCGACGAGCGGATCACTTTAACCCGAGTTTTAGGAGGAATATATCTGCCTGTATTGTGTGGCGATGAGCGGATTTTCACAGTAACTTCATTGCAGTGTCAATGTAAGTCTACTTGTGACACTAATAAAGATTATTAGTAGCCCCAGTGGCCTAATGGATAAGGTACTGGTGTCCTAAGCCAGGGATTGTGGGTTCAAGTCCCATCTGGGGTGGAACAGATTTTAAGTGGGCAGCACGGTAGCATTGTGGTTAGCACAATTGCTTCACAGCTCCAGGGTCGCAGGTTCGATTCCCGGCTTGGGTCACTGTCTGTGTGGAGTCTGCACATTCTCCCCGTGTCTGTGTGGGTTTCCTCCGGGTGCTCTGGTTTCCTCCCACAGTCCAAAGATGTGCAGGTTAGGTGGACTGGCCATGATTGCCCTTAGTGTCCAAAATTGACCTTAGTGTCCAAAATTGACCTTAGTGTTGGGTGGGGTTATGGGGATAGGATGGAGGTGTGGACCTGGGTACGGTGCTCTTTCCAAGAGCCAGTGCAGACTCGATGGGCTGAATGGCCTCCTTCTGCACTGTAAATTCTATGAGATTCTTATTATCAAGAATGAGAGATTACAGTTGTAGGTTTTAGATTTAGATTTAGATTGATTGTCACGTGTACTGAGGTACAGTGAAAAATATTGTTCTGTGTACAGTCCTGGCAGATCGTTCCAGACACGAAAAACATAGGATATAGGTTGAGAGGCAATAGATTTAACACAGAGATGAGGAGGAACTACTTGCAGAGGGTGATGAATTTCTGGAACTCGCAGAGAATGAATCATTAATTGGTTTTCAGAAGCAGATAGTTATATTTCTGATAAAATCTTGGGTTAAAGTGATAAAGGAACAGGCATGGAGTTGAATTTCAGACCAGGAAGAGATCAGCCATGATCTTATTGAATGGCAGAGCAGGCTCGAAGGGCTGAATTGCCTACATCTGCTCCTAATTCCTATATTCCGATGTTCCTCACCCAAGAACAGACGTGAATAACTATGATTAATTAACCAACTAACTGGAAAAAAGGCATGCTGCATGAGGCCAGTAATACCGGAAGAGGCAGAGTTCCACCCAAAATACTCACAAGCTAAATACAGCACTTAATTCAAAATGACACAAAGAGGTTCCAGGAAAGTAAATTCCTGATTAAAAGTCAAAAGGCTTGAGTTTTACTTAGTACAAAGGGACAAGATTGTGCTTATTAGAGTCAATCATTGAAAACCTGAGGCATCTGTGCAAGAGTTCCTTACGGTAAAGTGTCAACCTAACCTGTCCCACCAACCTTTCTGACCACAATGAAGGCATGATAACATTCCCAGTTGCTAGGGAAGGTTAACTGAGGCCCTGGAGGAAAGGAGCTTAATAGACTGTCTCATTCTTTCTCTACAGCCTCAACCACTTATTTTGTTGAATCAGTTGAATCACAGAACCTTTACAGCGCAGAAAGAGGCCATTCAGCCCATCACTTCTGTTCTGGCTCTCTGAAAGAGCATTCCTATTATTCCCATTCCCCTGCCTCATCTCTGCAAATTTGCACATTCTTTCTTTTCACATACCAATGCAATTCCCTTTGAATACCTCCATCACACCTGCCTCCACCATCCTCTCTGGAAGTTGGTTCCAAACTCCAACCACCTCTAGGTGCAAAATGTTTCCCCTCGCATGACTTGAAAATGAAAAAATGAAAATCACTTATTGTCACGAGTAGACTTCAATGAAGTTACTGTGAAAAGCCCCTAGTCGCCACATTCCGGCGCCTGTCCAGGGAGGCTGTACGGGAATCGAACCGTGCTGCTGGCCTGCTTGGTCTGCTTTAAAAGCCAGCGATTTAGCTTGGTGAGCTAAACCAGCCCCTCAGACTTTTCCTTCTTTTTCCAATTATTTTGAATATGTGCTCTCTAGATCTTGAGTGGCAAGAATTTCTCACTATTTACCCCGTCCATGCCCCTCAGAATCTTGAATACCTGTTGAAGAAATTAATAGTCAGCACTTCGAGTTTTCGCCAAAGGTCCTTTATTTAACACGAAGTTCATGGGGGGATTAGATAGACCACAGTCATTCCAAATGTCCCCGCTTTACAGAAATAAGGCAAGCAATTTATATGATACAGTAAGCAATAGCTGGGACAAAATGCATTCTTTAGATTAGCAAAAAGACAGAAAAGCGAGCAGGCCAGAGTTAGAGTTTAATAACAGGTCGTAAGTTCCTCGCCTAAGAAAACAAATAATTGTCTGCTGTCAGCAAAACAGTGTGCAGCTGTATGCTTGTTTACATTGTATGACCTTCTGACTGTTTCATACAGAACTTCTTGACTAAAAATAAGGCTAAGTATCCATCATGCTTTGCCAAGTGCCTATTTCCATGAAATATAGTCAAGCAGCCAGTTAAAATGAATACAGAGTATTAAGGCACCTTCTACAATACCCCTATCAAGTCTTCTCCCAGCCTTCTTTCCTTCAAGGAAAACAGGCTCAACCTCTCCAATCTATCCTCTTAGGTACTGTTGTTTATCCTGGAATTTTCACCCTTTCCTTTCTGCAACTGTTCCATGACATCCTTAACCCTGGCATCAGGTAGGCAAAACACCATCATGGAGACACCTATGTTGGCAGAAATGCCTATTTCCCCTATCCCGAGAATTCCAGACCACGAGAGAACTTCCACTCTTCCTTCCCCCCTCCTCTGCAGCTGAGCCATTCGTGTTGCCATGAATTTGCTTCTTGCTACAGTCCTCTGAGGAATCATTTCGCTCACCAGCATCCAAAATTGCCCAGCAAGGTGGCCCAGTGGTTTGCACTTCTGCCTATCGCACTGAGGACTCGGGTTCGATCCCGACCCCGGGTCACTGTCTGTCTGGAGATTGCACATTTCCCCCAGTCTGCGTGGGTTTCAGCCCCACAACACAAAGCTCTGCAGGTTCAGTGGATTGGCCAGGCTAAATTGTCCCTTAATTGGGAAGGAAATAATTGGGTACTCCAAATTTGTAAGAAAAACTCAGCAGACTCCTGTGGTATAACTTTTAGATTTTATCTGTAAACTTCCAAAATCCTTAAGGCTCTACTTCGCTTGCCTCTTTCTGAAGTCTCTCCAGTCTCTCCCCCTCACACCTCTTTAGAAATTCTCTCCGCTCTCTCACTCTCACACCTCTTTATGAATTGTCTCCACTCTCTCCCTCTCACACCTCTTTATGAAGTTACTCCGCTCTCTCCCTCTCACACCTCTTTATAAATTCTCTCCGCTCTCTCCCCGTGTGTGCGTGGGTTTCCTCCGGGTGCTCCGGTTTCCTCCCACAGTCCAAAGATGTGCAGGTTAGGTGGATTGGCCATGATAAATTGCCCTTAGTGTCCAAAATTCTATGATTAACCTAGGATAAAAGTTCGGCACAACATCGTGGGCCGAAGGGCCTGTTCTGTGCTGTATTTCTCTCTCTCTCTCTCTCACACCTCTTTATAAATTCTCTCCACTCTCTCCCTCACTTCCCGGGTTCAAAAACATTATTGGGTCACTGTCTGTGTGTACTTTGCACTTCCTCCCTTTCTCTGCGTGGGTTTCCTCCGGGTGCTCCGGTTCCTCCCACAGTCCAAAAATATATAGGTTTGGTGGACTGGCCATGATAAATTGCCCCTTCGTGTCCAAAAACATGTGTAGATTAAGTGGGGTTATGGGGATACGGCGGGGGAGTGGGCCGAGGTAGCCTGCTCTCTCAGAGATTTGGTGCAGACTCAAAGGGCCAAATGGCCTTATTCTGCGCTGTAAGAGTTCAACAGTTCTATCAGATGTATTCCCCTTTTCTGACCTGGTTAGGACATTGAACTGTTTTCTACATTGCATGCTAGAGAGGGGCACAATGTTTCTGCTGTCATCCTGAGCTCCTCCTACCACACAGAGTTTGCACTGGAGTGCTGAGCTTGTTGCATTTGAGTGCTACAGTGAGAGTTTGGTGACTGAGGGAGTGCTGAGCTTGTTGCATTTGAGTGCTACAGTGAGAGTTTGGTGACTGAGGGAGTTAGGTGAGGAGAGAGTAAGGTGCTCCTTACATTTAATTTCCTATATTTATCAAAGAGTGTGAAGGGAGCCAGGAGTTTAGAGTACAGCTGACTGGAAGCAGAGTCGGAGTGCGGAGGTCTAGTTGGTCTACGGGGCAGCTAATTCTGTAAAGTAAGAGGGGATGGAGGCTAGGGCAGTTGCATGCTCCTCCTGTATGATGTGGGTGGTGAGGGATACCACTGGTGTCCCCGCTGACTATACCTGCGGGAAGTGCACCCAACTCCAGCTCCTCAGAGACCGTGTTAGGGAACTGGAGCTGGAGCTGGATGAACTTCGGATCATCCGGGAGGCAGAGGGGGTTATCGAGAAGAGTTACAGGGAGGTAGCCACACCCTAGGTACTGGACAAGAGTAGCTGGGTTACAGTCAGGGGAAATAAAACTAACAGGCAGACAGTGCAGGGATCCCCTTCAAAACAAGTATACCATTTTGGATGCTGTTGGGGGGGATGACCTACCGGGGGAAGGCCCTAGCGGCCAGGTATCTGGCACTGAGTCTGGCTCTGGGGCTCAGAAGGGAAGAGGGAGCATAGAAAAGCAATAGTAATAGGAGATTCAATGGTTAGGGGAATAGATAGGAGATTCTGTGGTTGCGAGCGAGACTCACGAAAGGTATGTTGCTTCCCGGGTGCCAGGGCCAGGGATGTCTCGGATCGTGTCTTCAGGATCCTGAAGGGGGAGGGGGAGCAGCCAGAAGTCGTAGTGCACATTGGTACCAATGACGTAGGTAGGACAAGGGGTGTGGAGGTAATAAACAAGTTTAGGGAGTTAGGCTGGAAGTTAAAGGCCAGGACAGACAGAGTTGTCATCTCCGGTTTGTTGCCTGTGCCACGTGATAGCGAGGCTAGGAATAGGGAGAGAGTGCAGTTGAACACGTGGCTGCAGGAATGGTGTAGGAGGGAGGGCTTCAGGTATTTGGAAAATTATAGCGCATTCTGGGGAAGGTGGGACCTGTACAAACAGGACGGGTTGCATCTGAACCGGAGGGGCACCAATATCCTGGGGGGGAGGTTTTCTAGTAGACTTCGGGAGGGTTTAAACTAATTTGGCAGGGGAATGGGAACCGGATTTGTAGTCTAGCAATTAAGGAAGCCGATATTCAGGACGCAAAAGCACGTAGTGATGCAGTGGGGAAGGTAACACTGACAAAGGAGAGTACTTGCAGGCAAGGAGATGGGTTGAAGTGTGTATACTTCAATGCAAGAAGCATCAGGAATAAGGTAAGTGAACTTAAGGCATTGATCGGTACTTGGGCCTACGATGTGGTGGCCATCACGGAAACTTGGATAGAAGAGGGGCAGAAACGGTTGTTGGAGGTCCCTGGCTATAGATGTTTCAACAAGATTAGGGAGGGTGGTAAAAGAGGTGGGGGGGGGGGGTGGCATTGTTAATTAGAGATAGTATAACAGCTGAAGAAAGGCAGTTCGAGGGGGATCTGCCTACTGAGGTAATATGGGTTGAAGTCAGAAATAGGAAAGGAGCAGTCACCTTGTTGGGAGTTTTCTATAGGCCCCCAATAGCAGCAGAGATGTGGAGGAACAGATTGGGAAACAGATTTTGGAAAGGTTCAGAAGTCACAGGGTAGTAGTCATGGGTGACTTCAACTTCTCAAACATTGAGCGGAAACTCTTTAGATCAAATAGTTTGGATGGGGTAGTGTTTGTGCAGTGTGTCCAGGAAGCTTTTCTAACTCAGTATGTAGATTGTCCAACCAGAGGGGAGGCCATATTTGATTTGGTACTTGGTAATGAACCAGGGCAGGTGATAGATGTGTTAGTGGGTGAGCATTTTGGAGGTAGTGACCACAATTCTGTGACTTTCACTTTAGTAATGGAGAGGGATAGGTGTGTGCAACAGGGCAAGGTTTACAATTGGGGGAAGGGTAAATACAATGCTGTCAGATAAGAACTGAAGTGCATAAGTTGGGAACATAGGCTGTCAGGGAAGGACACAAGTGAAATGTGGAACTTGTTCAAGGAACAGGTACTGCGTGTCTTTGATATGTATATCCCTATCAGGCAGGGAAGAGATGGTCGAGTGAGGGAACCATGGTTGACAAGAGAGGTTGAATGTCTTGTTAAGAGGAAGAAGGAGACTTATGTAAGGCTGAGGAAACAAGGTTCAGACAGGGCGCTGGAGGGATACAAGATAGCCAGGAGGGAACTGAAGAAAGGGATTAGGAGAGCAAAGAGAGGGCATGAAAAATCTTTGGCGGGTAGGATCAAGGAAAACCCCAAGGCCTTTTACACATAAGTGCGAAATATGAGAATGACTAGAGCGAGTGTAGGTCCGATCAAGGACAGTAGCGGGAGGTTGTGTATTGAGTCTGAAGAGATAGGAGAGGTCTTGAACAAGTAATTTTCTTCAGTATTTGCAAACGGGAGGGGCCATATTGTTGGAGAGGACAGTGTGAAACAGACTGGTAAGCTCGAGGAGATACTTGTTAGGAAGGAAGATGTGTTGGGCATTTTGAAAAATGTGAGGATAGACAAGTCCCCCGGGCCTGACGGGATATATCCAAGGATTCTATGGGAGGCAAGAAATGAAATTGCAGAGCCGTTGGCAATGATCTTTTCATCCTCGCTGTCAACAGGGGTGGTACCAGAGGATTGGAGGGTGGCGAATGTCGTGCCCCTGTTCAAAAAAGGGAATCAGGATAACCTTGGGAATTACAGGCCAGTTAGTCTTACTTCGGTGGTAGGCAAAGTAATGGAAAGGGTACTGAGGGATAGTATTTCTGAGCATCTGCAAAGACACTGCTTGATTAGTGATAGTCAGCACGGATTTGTGAGGGGTAGGTCTTGCCTTACAAGTCTTATTGACTTCTTTGAGGAGGTGACCAAGCATGTGGATGAAGGTAAAGCAGTGGATGTGGTGTACATGGATTTTAGTAAGGCATTTGATAAGGTTCCCCATGGTAGGCTTATGCAGAAAGTAAGGGGGCATGGGATAGTGGGAAATTTGGCCAGTTGGATAACGAACTGGCTAACCGATAGAAGACAGAGAGTGGTGGTGGATGGCAAATATTCAGCCTGGAGCCCAGTTACCAGTGGCATACCACAGGGATCAGTTCTGGGTCCTCTGTTTTTCATTAACGACTTGGATGAGGGAGTTGAAGGGTGGGTCAGTAAATTTGCAGATGATTCGAAGATTGGTGGAGTTGCGGATAGCGAGGAGGGCTGTTGTCGGCTTCAAAGAGACATAGATAGGATGCAGAGCTGGGCTGAGAAGTGGCGGATGGAGTTTAACCCTGACAAGTGTGAGGTTGTCCATTTTGGAAGGACAAATATGAATGCGGAAAAACAGGGTTAACGGTAGGGTTCTTGGCAATGTGGAGGAGCAGAGAGATCTTGGGGTCTATGTTCATAGATCTTTGAAAGTTGCCACTCAAGTGGATAGAGCTGTGAAGAAGGCCTATGGTGTGCTAGCGTTCATTAGCAGAGGGATTGAATTTAAGAGTCGTGAGGTGATGATGCAGCTCTACAAAACCTTAGTCAGGCCACATTTGGAGTACTGTGTGCAGTTCTGGTCACCTCATTTTAGGAAGGATGTGGAAGCTTTGGAAAAGGTGCAAAGGAGATTTACCAGGATGTTGCCTGGAATGGAGAGTAGGTCTTACGAGGAAAGGTTGAGGGTGCTAGGCCTTTTCTCATTAGAACGGAGAAGGATGAGGGGCGACCTGATAGAGGTTTATAAGATGATCAGGGGAATAGATAGAGTAGACAGTCAGAGACTTTTTCCCCGGGTGGAACATACAATTACAAGGGGGCATAAATTTAAGCTAAATGGTGGAAGATATAGGGGGGATGTCAGAGGTAGGTTGAGTCGGAAACGTTAGGGACCTTCAAGCGGCTGGGGGGATAGGTACATGGATTAGGGTAGAATAATGGAGTGTAGATTAGTTTCTTCTTAAGGGCCGCACGGTAGCATTGTGGATAGCACAATTACTTCACAGCTCCAGAGTCCCAAGTTCGATTTCGACTTGGGTCACTGTCTGTGTGGAGTCTGCACATCCTCCCCGTGTGTGCGTGGATTTCCTCCGGGTGCTCCGGTTTCCTCCCACAGTCCAAAGATGTGCAGGTTGGGTGGATTGGCCATGATAAATTGCCCTTAGTGTCCAAAGTTCTATGACTAACCTAGGATAAAAGTTCGGCACAACATCGTGGGCCGAAGGGCCTGTTCTGTGCTGTATTTCTCTCTCTCTCTCTCTCTCTCTCTCATCATAGTGAACAAGGAGGGATTAATTTTACGATCTACAAGAGCAGCAGCATTTCTGCAGCTAGTTCTAAAATACGCCTGTCTCAGAGAACTCCTCCTCCTGGTGTGATTCCCCCACTCTGAGTCCCAGTTGGTCACCATTGATGACCCTTACTGTGCTGTCCTTAAAGGGACACTCACCATAATTTCCCTTTGTGTACTGTCCCTTTAATCACGGTCTGTTGGTTTGCATTATGCCCACTATGCAATTTGGAGATGGGAGTTGCAAACCCTTGAACTCAAAATTAATAAGTATATTTCATAGAATCATAGAAAATGATGCAGCAGGGAAGGAGGGCATTCAGCTCACCATGCCTGTGACAGTTCTGTGAAGGAGCGATCAAATTAGTTCGATTCCCCAACTTTTCCCCTATAGTCCAGCTGGTTTCTCCTTTTCAAGTGTTTATACGACTCCATTTTGAAAATGGCTATTGAATCTACTTCAATCACCCTTTCATTCTACTCCTGGTCAGAAGAACTCGCCATGTAGAAACATAGTGGATCGGCTGTCAGTTTTACATGTCTCTCACTTTTCTTTCCTGCTGATTTCTATAACGAGTAAAATGGCATTTTCCTGTGTGACCCTCATTTTATCTCTGTTACTGCCGTCAAACTCCTGAAGCTATTCTTTCAAAATTCTTCCAAAAAGGCAGAAGATCAGTGTGAACATTAACTGTGCTGAAACCTGAGAGTATGAAGTAAGTAAACTGATCATTGAGGAAAATATGATCCTGTGGGTTATCACTCGAGACACACCACATGAATACTCAACTCCCAAACTCATGCTAATTTTACCCACTTGCATACAAATTAAAATCAGTGAAGAGAGTCTGAGTTCTGTCGTTAAAGTGCACTGCGCACACACGCATATTCTTTCATTGAACACAATAGTGGCAAATGTGCCTTAACTCAACATGACAAAAGATTGGCATTTATAAAAGAGTAATGGGGCTGAAGCATTGGCTTCTCCCATGAAGAACACCATGGCATAGTACAGTAAATAGTAAGAAACTCCATAGAAAAAAATCCTAATATTTGTCATTGTTGGAAGTTATGTATACTGCATTAATGGCTGTCTAACTGGCAAGCTACGATTATGATAATCCCAAAACACCATTACAGATCGCCAACTGGCTTGAGAATTGAAGTCATCTTTGGCATCAACTAATAAGAAAAAACCTTCTGTTCTCAACAGATGACTACTTGAATTGACACAAGAGTGGTAACTTTAGTTAAAGCTGTCCTGCGAAACTCTAACAGCTTTTAGTAGATAGCATTGCATGGGTCATGGGAAGTGACGATGAACATGGATACTAAGTTGCTCTATTTTGTGACTATCTTGTGACACGTTCTCCCCGTGTTTGAGTGGGTTTCCTCCGGGTGCTCCAAGGAAGAAACATACAGATTGGCCAAAAAAATAATAGGTCTGAGGATTGGGGGCAGTTTAGAATTCAGCAAAGAAGGACAAAGTGATTGATTAGGAAGGGGACAGTACAGTACGAAAGGAAACTTGCAGGGAATATAAAGACTGACACTAAGAGTTTCTACAGATATGTGAAGAGAAAGAGATTGGTAAAGCGAAATGTAGGCCCACTACAGACAGAAACAGGGGAATGCAGAATAAGGGACAAAGAAATGGCTGAGCAATTAAATACATACTTTGGTTCTGTCTTCACAAATGAGACACAAATCAGATCCCAGAAATGTTGGAGAATTAAAGATTTAGTGAGAGGGAAGAACTGAGGGAGATCAACATTAGTAGAGAAATGGTGCTGGGAAAACTCATGGGATTGAAGGAAAATAAATCCCGAGGGCCTGAGAATCTGCATCCCAGAGTGCTTAAGGAGGTGGCTCTGGAAATAGTGGCATTGGTGGTCATCTTCCAGGATTCTATAGACTCTGGAACTGTCCCTGCAGATTGGAGGGTAGCTCATGTCACTCCGATATTCAAAAAGGGAGGTAGAGAGAAAGCAGGGAACTATAGACCAGTAAGCCTAACATCGGTAGTGGGGAAAATGCTTGAATCCATTATCAAGGACTTTATATGGGGAACATTTAGAAAGCAGTGGCAGGATCAGTCAGAGTCAGCATGAAGGGAAAATCATGCTTGAAAAATCTGTTGGAATTCTTTGAAGAGGTAACCAGTACAGTCAACAAGGGGAAGCCAGTCGCTGTGGTATATTTGGACTTTCAGAAGGCGTTTGACAAGGTCCCGCATAAGAGATTATTATGCAAAATTAAAGCGCATGGGATTGGGGGAAATGTATTGAGGTGGATAGAAAACTGGTTGGTAGAGAGGAAACAAAGACTAGGGATTAATGGGCCCTTTTCAAATTGGCAGGCAGTAACCAGTGGGATACCACAGGGATCGGTGCTGGGACCCCAGCTATTCACAATATATATCAATGATTTGGATGAGGGAGCAAATGTAACATCTCAAAGTTTGCAAATGATACCAAATTAGGTGGGAGGGTGAATTGTGACAAGGATGCAGGGATCCTACAGCAAGATCTGGACAGGTTGGGCAAGTGGGCAAACCAATGGCAGATGCAGTATAATTTGATAAGTGTGAGGTTATTCATTTTGGAAGCAAAAACAGGAAGGCAGATTACTACCTGAATGGTTGTAAATTGGGAGAGGGGAATGTGCAGTGGGACCTGGGTGTCCTTGTGCAGCAGTCGCTGAAGGTAAGTGTGCAGGTGCAGCAGGCGGTAAAGACGGCTAATATTATGTTGGCATTCATTGCGAGAGGTTTGGAGTATAGAAGCAGGGATGTGTTGCTGCAATTATACAGGGCCTTGGTGACACTTGGAATATTGTGTGCAGTTTTGGTCTCCTTCTCTGAGGAAGGATGTTCTTGCTCTCAAGGGAGTGCAGCAAAGGTTTTCCAGACTGATTCCAGGGATGGCAGGACTCTCATATGAGGAGAGATTGACTAGGTTGGGATTGTTCTCGCTGGAGTTCAGAAGAATGAGGGTGATCTCATAGAGGCTTATAAAATTCTAACAGGACTAGACAGGGTAGATGCAGGGAAGAAGTTACCAATGATGGGTGTGTCCAGAACCAGGGGTCACAGCCTGAGAATTCAGGGTAAACCATTTCGGACAGAGATAAGGAGCCAGTTCTTCACACAAAGAGTGGTGAGCCTGTGGAATTCATTACCACAGGATGTAGTTGATGCTAAAACTTTGAATATATTCAAGGGGTGGCACTTGGGGAGAATGGGATTAAAGGCTATGGAGAGAAAGCAGGATTAGGCTATTGAGTTGGATGATCAGCCATGGTCGTGATGAATGGCGGAGCAGGCTCGAAGGGCCAAAAGACCTCCTCCTGCTCCTATCTTCTATGTATCTATGTATCTATGCTCCTGTTTCCTCCCACAGTCCAAAGATGCGCAGCTTAGGTAGCTTGATTATGTAAAACTGCCCTTTGGTGTCCAAAGATGGGAAGGTTGGGTGGGGTTATATGGATAGGGCAGGGATACGGTGCTGTTTAAGAGGGTCTGTGCAGGCTCAATGGGCTGAACAGCCTCCTTCTGCACTTTAGTCGTTCTATGGTTAAAATTGCAGCATATTTTCACTAAGCAAACACATTAATATTTTTTAGTATTATTACATTTTTAAACAACATATTCATTTGTAGTATTATTGAAAGAATTGGAATGTCAATCTGACCATTACAATTGATACAAAAATAGAAAATGCTGGAACTCATGAGCCAGTTAGGCAGCACCAGTGATGTTAGTTTCTCTGCAGTTACTTCCTGACCTGTTGTGCATTACCAGCATTTCCAGTTTTTATTTCCAATTTACAGTAGCTGCAGCATTTTGCTTTTCTTTTACTGTCACAGTTGATACTGTGAAATGAAGAAGACAAATTTAAAAAAATATATTTTTATTCTCTTCCTTTTTCACATTTTCACCCATGTTGCCACCCACCAATAAACAATCAATGGTAACAAATACAGTGTCAATTCCCTGGCCAACAATTCCTCCCTCCCACCAACCCCAAACAATCCCCAACATTTTAAATACAAACATCAAAGAAAAGGATTCAGGAATTCACCATCCAGCCATATATAGTCACCAACAACATATACAGAGCAACCCCTCCCCCCCAAACAACCCCCCTCCACCCCCCCCCCCCCCTTCATGTTGGATGTCATCCAACTCCTGAAAGTGCATAAACAAAGCCCATGAATTGTAGAACCCTTCCATTCTTCCCCTCAACTCACACTTCGCCTTCCCAAATGTTAAAAACTCCAACAGATCCCTCTGCCGTGCCAGGGCACAGGGTGGAGAAACTACCCCCACCCCGCCTTTGGGTGATCAGCGAGGCGAAGGCGAAAACATCTGCCTCCGCTTCCAACCCCGGTCGATCCGATACCCCGAATAGGGCCTCCAGAGGACCCGGCTCAAGCCTCACATGTACCACCTTCGAAATTACCCTGAACACCTCCCTCCAATACCCCTCCAGCTTTTGACATGACCAAAACAGATGGAGGTGGTTTGCGCCGCAACGTTCGCAAACACCCTCTACACCCTCAAAGATTCGGCTAATCCTCGCCTTTGTGAGATGCGCCCTATAGACCATCTTCAGCTGTATCAGCTCCAATCTCATGCAAGAAGTTGAGGCATTCAACCTCCAGAGCACCTCACACCACAACCCACCACCATGCCCTCTCCCAACTCTTCCTCCCACTTTGCCTTAATCCCCTTCAGCGGTGCCTTCTCTTCTCCCAGAAACACCCCATAAATCCCTGACACCACCCCCTCCTCCATTCCCCCTGTCATCAGCACCTCCTCCAACAGTGAGGAGGCCGGCACCACCGGAAAGCTCTGTATCTCCTTCTTAGCGAAATCTCGGAACTGCATATTTCCTGAAGATTTCCCCCTGCCCAACGCATATTTTGCCCCCAGCTCCTTAAAATCCTGCAAACCGGCCCCCTAGAAACAAATCCTTTAATGCCCTGACTCCCTTCTCCTCCCATCTCCAAAAACTCCCATCCCACTTCCCTGGCTCAAATCTGTGATTCCCCCGAATCGCCATTTCCCTTGGCTCCGTCCCCAGCCTAAAGAGCTGGCGCAACTTCCTCCAGATTTTCAACGTTGCTACTACAAACGGACTGCCCGAGTATTTCCCCGGGCTATCGAGAATGGCGCTGTTGCCAATGCCCTCAGCCCCGACCCCCTACACAGACTTTCCTCCATTCTAACACACTGGGAGACCCCCCTCTAACCCAGCTCCTCACCTTGTCTGCGTCCGCTGGCTTGTAATAATATAGTAAATTCAGAAGACACAACCTCCTGACCTCCCGTCCTCTCTGCAACTGCACCTTCCTAATCCGAGCCACCCCCCCCCCGAACCTTCCTAATCCGAGCCACCCCCCCCCCGCACCTTCCTAATCCGAGCACCCCCCCCCCCCCCCCCACCCCCCCGCACCTTCCTAATCCGAGCCATACAATCGGTTCCGATACATACAACAGCAAGTCGTCTGCATACAAAGATATCCAATGCTCTACCCACCCCCGCACTATCCCTTTCCACACTCCGAACTCCTCAATGCTCAATCACAAGCGCGAACAACAAGGGGAACATAGGACATCCCTGCCTGGTCCCACAGTGCAGAGCAAAATATCCTGAATTCATGTATTTCATGTGGACACTCGCCCTCGGCTCCATGTACAGCAGCCACTCTACAAATTTTGGCCCAATCCCAAACCGCTCCAGAACCACCATCAAATACCCCCACTCTCCATGACCAACGCCTTCTCGGCGCTATAACCACATTCAATACCCTCCTAATGTTTGAAAAAAGCTTCCTCCCCTTCACAAACCCTGTCTGATCTTCCCCAATTACCCTCGGGAGGCACTCCTCCAAACTACCAGCCAATACTTTCGCCAACACCTTTGCATCCGCATTCAAAAGTGATATGGGCCTATACGACCCACATTCTGTTGGATCCTTATCCATTTTGAGCAACAGGGAGATTGATGCCTGCCCCAAAGTCTGTGGCAAAACCCCCTTCCCCATTGCCTGCTCAAACATCCCGACCATCAGCGATGCCAACCTATCTTTAAATTTCTTGTAACACTTGATCAGAAACTCATCGGGCCCTGCCGCCTTCCCTGACTGCATCCTCCCAAGCGCATCTTTTATCTCCTGCTCCACTATCGCCCCCTCCAATGTGGCCCTGTCCCCCTCCCCCAACCTCGGGTATTCCAAACCATCCAAGAATTCCTGCATCTCCCAATCCTCCCCAGGTGGTACCGAAAAAAACGATCTCTTGTAAAACTCCTCAAACACCAAATTAACCCGATCTGGAGCCACCACCCACTTCCCCGCCGTACCCCCCCACCTGAACAATTTCCCTCGCTGCTGCCTCCCTCCAAAGTTAACCTGTCAGTATCCATCCTGCCTTCTCTCCATTCATGTAGAACACTCCCCTCGTCCGCCACAATTGGCCCACCACTTTCCTTGTGGACAGACGGTCAAAACTCACCTGCAATTCCCTTCTCTTGTTCATGATGTGGAGATGCCGGCGTTGGACTGGGGTGAGCACAGTAAGAAGTCTTACAACACCAGGTTAAAGTCCAACAGGTTTGTTTCAAACACGAGCTTTCGGAGCACTGCCCCTTCCTCAGGTGAACCCGCCCCTAACATTGTTGACATTGACATTGAACCCCACCCCCACAGAGTCCTGCCCCCTACACTCCCACTCAAAGAAGCCCCACGCAGTAGAAGACAACAGTTTGAAACAAATTTGACTGTGAATATGCTTTAGACTGAAATACTTTCTCAGAGACCAACACAATTTTGGCATAAAAACTTCTACAATGGAATTTTGTTTTGTTGCAAGATTCATTCACAATTTACAAAATTATAATTAGAGAGTGCAATCAGAGATTTTACGAATTTAGTCCAACTGGTTGAATATATAACTTACCTCTACATGCCTTTGGCAAATTGGATAGTTATCAATAACTATATTTCAGTTTTGCGCTAAATGTTAGAGGGAAAAGAAGCCTGAGTGTAGACCGATGAATATGGATTTATCCGCAGGTCTCCTATTAATAAAAGTTAGGAATTTGAGGAAAATTAGTAAATGGATGATATCCTTCTCTGCTGATTAAGAAATGAAGGTTAATTACAATTGTAAATTTAATTTTCCTTAAAATGTTATTTTTTTTCAACCAGTTTATGAGTATGTTTGGCTGGCTTCAATGGAGATCTCTGATACAAATTGGAAACTGTTGTTCCACAGGAATTGATGCTGCTGAAACCACTTGCAACAATTTACATAAACCCTCAGGAAACAGAAAAACAATTTCAAAATTGGTGGAAGGCACAAATTGGTTTCCAAAGATTGAGACAGAATACAAGAGGACACTAATAAGCGTGCATGTAATTGGCAAATTAATTTAATTCAAATGAAACGATGCGCACAATGTAACCAAATTGGAATAGAGTCCCATGCCGAGTGTGTTTAGTTGGGTGTTTTCCGGCACATACAGTGTCGAGACACACCACGCTCTACCTGTCAGGACTCTGTTGCAGTTCGGGGCCTGAGTGGGGAACTCCTCGCTGATGCCGCACTTCGTCTGGTTTCCTGCATTGAGAAGTTCTGCTCGTCGGAGCTCCTCAGTGCAGGAAGAGATCGGCCTGATCTGTCGACCTCCCCCTGTTATAGAACAGTAGAACAGTACAGCACAGAACAGGCCCTTCGGCCCTCGATGTTGTGCCGAGCAATCGAGCAATGATCACCCTACTCAAACCCACGTATCCACCCTATACCCGTAACCCAACAACCCCCCCCCCCCCCCCTTAACCTTACTTTTTAGGACACTACGGGCAATTTAGCATGGCCAATCCACCTAACCTGCACATCTTTGGACTGTGGGAGGAAACCGGAGCACCCGGAGGAAACCCACGCAGACACGGGGAGGACGTGCAGACTCCACACAGACAGTGACCCAGCCGGGAATCGAACCTGGGACCCGGGAGCTGTGAAGCATTTATGCTAACCACCATGCTACCGTGGTTCCCAAAGTTGAAAACTAGTTATTTAATATTGAATAAACTGTGGGTAAACTAAACTATTGCAAACCAAACTGTGGATCTTTTAAAGATGCTATTGGCAGATCCTGAAACTCTGATCAAGACTGGTTCTGCCCGGTTCCAGTGTCCTGTCCCTCTTGCATGACAGCCAGTAGGGCAGCACGGTAGCATAGTGGTTAGCACAATTGCTTCACAGCTCCAAGGACCCAGGTTCGATTCCTGGCTTGGGTCACTGTCTGTGCGGAGTCTGCACGTTCTCCCCGTGTGTACATGGGTTTCCTCTGGGTGCTCTGGTTTCCTCCCGCAGTCCAAAGATGGGCAGGTTAGGTGGATTGGCCATGCTATATTGTCCTCAGTGTCGAAGATTGCCCTTAGTGTTGGGTGGGGTTACTGGGTTATGGAGGTAGGGTGGAGGTGTGGGCTTGGTTAGGGTGCTCTTTCCAAGAGCTGGTGCAGACTCGATGGGCAGACTCGACTCCTTCTGCACTGTGAAATCTATGAAATCTATGGTCGGAGGCTACAACCACTTTTATATACACTGCTACTGCATATCATTACACCCCTCTAAGGGCCAAAAACTCCCAAAGCCCAACTCACCTTTAATGCCCCCCCCCCCCCCCACACACACACGGGACAACCCCAGGTCTGATCCCCGCCGTGGGAATAATGCCAGCCTGACACCTTGACATTGTCACCCTGGCAGTGCCCCTGCCAGCTGGCACTGCCAGGGTGGAAGGCTGACACCCCGGTGGCACTGCCAGGGTGACAGGCTGACACCCAGGTGGCACTGCCAGGGTGGCATGCTGACACCCAGGTGGCACTGCCAGGGTGGCAGGCTGACACCCAGGTGGCACTGCCAGGGTGGCAGGCTGACACCCAGGTGGCACTGCCAGGGTGGAAGGCTGACACCCAGGTGGCACTGCCAGGGTGGCAGGCTGACACCCAGGTGGCACTGCCAGGGTGGCAGGCTGACAACCAGGTGGCACTGCCAGGGTGGCAGGCTGACACCCCGGTGGCACTGCCAGGGTGACAGGCTGACACCCAGGTGGCACTGCCAGGGTGGCATGCTGACACCCAGGTGGCACTGCCAGGGTGGCAGGCTGACACCCAGGTGGCACTGCCAGGGTGGCAGGCTGACACCCAGGTGGCACTGCCAGGGTGGAAGGCTGACACCCAGGTGGCACTGCCAGGTGCCACCCCAACCCAGACAGCAACCATCTGCAGCCATACGATTCCCTGGGAGATGCCCCCAAGTGCCGTTTTGCCTGGTCCCCGTTAGTAGGGACCGACACTGAATGGCACTCACCCAAAATTTCCATGGCAAAAGGGTTAGATCCCAGGGTCTTGGTAGATTCAGTGAATGCATATTATAGTGAGGCAAGATGTCACGCTCTAATATGCAGATTTGCAAAATACTGAGGTGGGCAGCATTCAGATCGCGACGTTCTGTAAGATCGCATTAAATCTTATGAGGCATGTCGAATCAGAGGAATCTCCCGGCATCTACCAGCTTCGGGCGCAACACGGCTACTAGATCACACCTCAGTTGTTACATTTTGGTGGGAAGAATAAAGAGGGCAGGTATTGATAATAAGACTCTAAGTGGGGTGCAGGAATAAAGGGATCACGGGGAACACATATTATCACTAAAAGCAACAATGCAGATTAATAAGACCACCAAAACAAAAGAAACTCACTGAGGTGCACTTCAATAAAAGCAGAAAAGTCAAGTTAAGCAAATTAAGCATGTAATCAAAGATCCCTCCCAACATACTTACTCACTCTTCCAACTTCTTCCATTGGGCAGGAGGTACAAAAGTCTGAGAACACGCACGAACAGACTCAAAAACAGCTTATTCCCTGCTGTTACCAGACTTCTAAACGATCCTCTTATGGACTGACTCATTAACCTCTGACCCCTGTATGCTTTACCCGATGTTGGTGTTTATGTTGTTACATTGTGTACCTTGTGTTGCCCTATTATGAATTTTCTTTTATTTCCTTTTCTTTTCATGTACTTAAATATTATTATTATTATTATTATGATCTGTTGAGCTGCTCGCAGAAAAATACTTTTCACTGTACCTCGGTACACGTGACAATAAACAAACCCAATATAGAAGATTGGTTTGACCACACATTCTGCAAACGAGATATGGGGTCTGAAAAATGGTACAAAGAAGATCACAAGGATCAGGAAAGGCTGGAGCTCTTTTCTATAGAAAAGATAAAGGCTGACATAATGGAGGTCATTAGAATTGTGAAGGCATTTGATAGAGTAGACAAATAAAATATATTTACACTTATGGAGAAGAACAAAACTAGAGACAATAGATTGGGGCAGCACGGTAGCATGGTGGTTAGCATAAATGCTTTACAGCTCCAGGGTCCCAGGTTCGATTCCCGGCTGGGTCACTGTCTGTGCGGAGTCTGCACGTCCTCCCCGTGTCTGCGTGGGTTTCCTCCGGGTGCTCCGGTTTCCTCCCACAGTCCAAAGATGTGCGGGTTAGGTGGATTGGCCATGCTAAATTGCCCGTAGTGTCCTAAAAATTAAGGTTAAGGGGGGGGTTGTTGGGTTACGGGTATAGGGTGGATACGTGGGTTTGGGTAGGGTGATCATTGCTCGGCACAACATCGAGGGCCGAAGAGCCTGTTCTGTGCTGTACTGTTCTATGTCTATACCAATAAATCTTATAGGAATTCAAGAGAAATCTTTTTATGCAAAGTGGGGTAAGAATGCAACACTCACTATTCCTTGGATTAACTAAGGTGAAAAATATGAATGCTAGATAAGCACCTGAAGGTAGAGGAATATAAGGTTATGACGATAGGGTTAGGATAGAAGCAGGTTGAAAGGAGGTTCTTATTGAATATGACCACTAGCGTAGAACAGTTTGTAGCACAAAACATTGTCTGTTTTTGTGCTGCAAATTTTAGACAATTCTAATATTTTCATTATATATTTGTAGACATTTTATATAACAATGGTAATTTTTAAGTTGCAGTAATGTGCATGAAACAAATTTTCAAACATTTTTTACTGTTGTTGATTTTTTGGATAAGTATTGAATGAGAATCATAGAATTTACAGTGCAGAAGGAGGCCATTCGGCCCATCGAGTCTGCACTAGCCCTTGGAAAGAGCATCCTAATTAAGCTCACGCCTCCACCCTGTCCCTATAACCCAGTAACTCCACCTAACCTATTTATCATGGCCAATCCACCTAACTTGCACATTTTTGGACTGTGGGAGGAAACCGGAGCACCCGGAGGAAACCCACGCAGACACCGGGAGAATGTGTAGACTCCACACAGACAGTGACCCAAGGCCGGAATTGAACCTGAGACCCTGGAGCTGTGAAGCAACTGTGCTAACCACTATGCTATTGTGCTGCCCTGAGGAATGAGGATATATTCCTCAAAGAATCTATGCCAACACAAAATGGAGAGTAGGGATGGTAGTGTTGTGTGTCTGAGGCGACTAAGGGTCTCGTCAAAATTGAAAATATCAGAAAAGGTTTCTTGCAAATATTTTCTGAGCACAGCAGCCCATCAGTCACATTGTGGAAAATGGCACGGTTAACAGATTGTCAAGCCATGGCATGAACCATTTACCTCTTAAAGTGCTCTTATTTTTGGTGTTAAACCTAATTTGCTGTAATCATGACAAACTTTCATTTTCTGTGCTAAAATTACACAGCTAATGCATTCATCCATAATGAGAAAAGCACCATTGAAACCACTTAGTCGATCTAGCCACCAAAAAAACCCACAACCATTTGCATGCATAACAAGTACATCTGTAAAGCAGTGATTGTAATTTCTCACTGCTCCAGCTGAAAGGAACATGATTTAAGGATTCTTAATTATTCACTACAATGCAGAACAGATTCTGAAGCGATCTTGATTCTTTCGAAACCGGTTACAGTGAAACAAATATATACACAACCACTTAATTTTTGTAATAAATTTCAATCTGTCACTTGGACTGCTAGATATCACTCTTGCTGTTGTACTGCACAGTTTACATCTATTCACATTCAGTGGTCACTGTACTGTCAGAGCATTGATAAACTTTAAATTATAAGAACAAAGAACAGTACAGCACAGGAATAAGCATTTTGGCCCTCCAAGCCTGCGCCAATCATGATGTCTGTCTAAACTTAAACCTTCTACACTTCCAGGAACCATATTGATGTATTCCCATCCTATTCATGTATTCGTCAATATGCTACTTAAACGCCGCTACCGTACCTGCTTCCACCGCCTCTCCTGGCAGCGTGTTCCAGGTACTCATCACCCTCTGTGTAAAAACCTTGCCTCACACATCTCCTTTGACCTTTTCGCCTCGCACCTTAAACCTATGTCCCCTATTACAAAAATTACTGGACAATCTCAGAGCCCTGATAGCATCTGTGATGAGGGAAACTCGCTTCTGTCTCCCCAGATACTGGAGGAATTCTCCAGTCCGCCAGTCACGTGTTTCTCAGCTGAGCACCATTCGCTGGCCGCGGGATTCTATCTTCCTGCTGATTGTCAATGGGATTTCCCATTGTAACCACCCCACTCTGGTGGGGGTGCACTGCCGGTGGGAAAATTGAACTGTAAGGACCAGCAACGTCTAGCCGTGGTCAGACCGGCTGAGATTGTCGAGTATTTTCTGTTTCTATTTTGAGATTCCAGCATCCACAGTAATTTTTCTTTAAACTTTAAATTGCAGGGACGTGCGGTGGCGCAGGGGTTAGCACTGCTGCCTCACGGCACTAAGGACACAGGTTCGATCCCAGCCCCGGGTCACTATCCATGTGGAGTGTGCACATTCTCTCCATGTCTGCATGGGTCTCACCCCCATAGCCCAGAAGGATGTGCAGGGTAGGTGAATTGGCAATGCTAAATTGCCCCTTAATTGGGAAAAAAAGAAATTTTAAAATAAACTTTAAATTACTGTTTTCTTAGCATTTCATATTGTAGATTAGATACTCAAGTTGAAGGATCTTATTCCAAAGAATATTTGTCACTGAATAGATTAGGCAGTGGAAATTCAGGAGCCAGACACAACAGGCTGTGGGGCTTTCAAATGAATTGGAGCCGTAGGTAGAAGGCTTGTTTCTTATGCTCTAGTGACTCTTCACTAAAATTGTTTCAGAAGTGAAATTCTTCCAGATACTGCTTTTTTTCCTGTTTGATTGGGCTGCTTCAACATTTCAATGTTTGAATAACCATTTCAGTTTGCATTGTGTGGTTTATACTATCAAACGTGGTTTATACAAAATCTAAAAGGCAACATTAACAGGAGTTGTACTCTGTGCATTTCTTTGAATTATGTGTTTGCAAAAAGGCAATTTACATTTTATGTACATGGATTGACAAAATGAGATGCAGAGATAGGAACATTCAAGTTTGCCCCAGAGAAGCTGAAAGTACTGGAAAATATATTGTACTGACACTTCAAAATAACATTTTAGAGAGATTGTAAATAGACCTGCATTTCTGGCATTAAAGAAAAATAACATTTGACAGGAAAGGTTTTTTTTTTATGAAGCAATGTCGGTTTAGGCTCTCCTAACTTGTTAGCATACCACAGGACAGACTGGTCCTGCAGCCTTGGATGATTCTAAGGTTGATGTTTGATCTTCTGATTTTGGTCCGATTTTTTATGAGGCAATCTCAGCAGCCCACAATTAGCAAGTGGCTGATTCACCTAAGCTTTAAAGCCGTCTGGAAGATATACAACTATGATATTGTCAATGTTTTCTCGTTTTGCATGTTTTTCAACTTTGTTGACTATTGCATAAGGTAAGCTACATTAAACACAAGGACAGTAGTGATGGGCGGATTAGTAACAAGATAGGAAGGGAACTCAAATTATACCAGTGTGATTAATCAGACCCCTCGACTGCTATTCAGGGTGCATCGAATTTTCCTCTTTCCTAACTCTCAATTAACAATTTGAGAAAATTCCTGCCCTCTTCCTGTTGCCCGAGGTAGCAGTTGTTGAGCTTCTCTTTGGAATTTGTGGAAAATGAGTTGCTGGACTGTTAACTCCACTGTTCAGTGGTAATGTTACTTCATTAATGACAAGTCAAAACTATTTTGTGTGATAGTAGCAGTAACTTTACTGGGTGAAAACTGTTCGACATGGAACTTGGTTGCAGCAGGAGGCTCTTGGGAGGGCAGTGAGAACAATGTAGTGATGTCCTCATCATTGAAGAGGTCCAACATCCCCACCAACTCAAGGAAGCCCCTGGCTTGTGACTGAACAAAAATGGAGAAGGCTCATTTGGGATCTCACCAAACAAACCAAGTGATTTTGGGCAAAATTCTCCATTTCGGAGACTATGGGCGAGATTCTCCGTTCCCCAATGACAATTTTTTCCATGAAGAGCGCCATGGATCCTCCGCACTTAGCCTCAGAATCGGAGAATCTGGTCCTACGTTCTCCCACCGGAGCTTAATTTCACGTATTTGCATGTCTGCTGGGAGAGCAAATCACAGAGCAATTCAGTATACTTCACCATGCAATTTTATGGCGAGGAATATGAGGGATTCCCAAGGGAATCCCACTCTCAGACCACCATTTGAGCAGGTGGCCCAATAACGAAGACACGTGGCTGGCACCCCTCGTATCCGGCACCCTAAATCATCCTCCTGCTGCGTCGCAAAGCAGCCCTTCACCAGTGGAATTACTGGCTGCTCCCCACTTCCCCCAGGTACAGGGGTGACCGGACCCATCCTCCTCAGCCACCCCCAAATAGGGAGAGCCCCCCACAGGGACCCCCAAACTAAAAGAACCTCCCACATTGACTCGCTAGGTTGAGGGACCCCGCTACAGACCCTCTCCCCCCACCAAAATAGTAGGCCCGGTCTGGAAGCAAGAGAGCAGTCCAGACAAGGGCAGTGAAAAAAATTACAGTTGTAACACTAGAGTCACCATGGGCTGGATTCTCTATTATTGGGACTATTGGGGCTTGATTATCCATTATTGAGGCCGGTTTAGCACAGTGGGCTAAATAGCTGGTTTGTAAAGCAGACCAAGGCCAGCAGCACAGGTTCAATTCCCGTACCAGCCTCCCTCAACAGGCGCCGGAATGTGGCAACTAGGGGCTTTTCACAGTAACTTCGTTTGAAGTCTACTTGTGACAATAAGCGATTTTCATTTCATTTCATTTAATATGTCCCCATGCATGCGTCAAAACGGTATAGTTTTACTCCTGAAAATCCTGGGTTAAGGGACATGAATTCTCAGCCCTCCAGGGGGCGAGCAGGGACCCGCAGTAGATCTCACAGCCTTTACTCAGATACGGGTCCGCGCACTTCCAGGTCAGAGGTCGCATATGCATATGGCGATGGCCTCCAGCGGCTGCACCGTGCTCCATGGCGGACTCAGACCGCGGAGTTGGACCCGAAAAAAGATCCCCCCCCCCGATCGACCGCGTGCCTGACCCTCAACCCCCGCACAATCATTCCTCGGATGACTATAAGGCCTCCAATTGGCCCGCTCCGACCAGGCAGGACCAGGTTATTTCCACGCTGTCAGGACTTTGGCCGCTCACGAATATCCCGACCGACAGGACTAGGTTAGATCCACACCATCAGGGCTTCGGCCAGTCGGTGGCAGAGGATAAGAACATAAGAACATAAGAACTAGGAGCAGGAGTAGGCCATCTGGCCCCTCGAACCTGCTCCGCCATTCAATTAGATCATGGCTGATCTTTTGTGGATTCAGCTCCACTTTCTGGCCCGAACACCATAACCCTTAATCCCTTTATTCTTCAAAAAACTATCTATCTTTACCTTAAAAACATGTAATGAAGGAGCCTCAACTGCTTCACTGGGCAAGGAATTCCATAGATTCACAACCCTTTGGGTGAAGAAGTTCCTCCTAAACTCAGTCCTAAATCTACTTCCCCTTATTTTGAGGCTATGTCCCCTAGTTCTGCTGTCACCCGCCAGTGGAAACAACCTGCCCGCATCTATCCTATCTATTCCCTTCATAATTTTAAATGTTTCTATAAGATCCCCCCTCATCCTTCTAAATTCCAATGAGTACAGTCCCAGTCTACTCAACCTCTCCTCTGGTAGTGGGCAGCGATTTACAGGTTCCATAAACCAGCTCTGAATCTTGGAACA
Organism: Scyliorhinus canicula; assembly: GCF_902713615.1. Classification (NCBI taxonomy): domain Eukaryota; kingdom Metazoa; phylum Chordata; class Chondrichthyes; order Carcharhiniformes; family Scyliorhinidae; genus Scyliorhinus; species Scyliorhinus canicula. The sequence continues at coordinate 37,395,749 of NC_052153.1, forward strand.
TTCATCTTCTTCATGCTGAAACCACAATGTTTACAAACATCAACCACACCAAAGCGAGTTAAGTGCTGTCAATTTCCAGTTCAGCACTTCAAAACCACTCAAGCATGAAGCAGTGTACTTGGATGCACTTAGCTCTCTTTGATGTGGTTGATGTTTGTAAACATTGTGGTTTCAGCACTTAGACATACTCATCCATGGGCAGCACGGTAGCACACGTGGCTAGCACTGTGACTTCACAGCGCCAGGATCCCAGGTTCTATTACATGCTGGGTCACTGTCTCTGCGGCGTCTGCACGTTCTCCCCATGTCTGCGTGGGTTTCCTCCGGGTGCTCCGGTTTCTTCCCACAGTCCAAATACGTGCAGGTTAGGTGGATTGGCCATGCTAAATTGTCCTTACTTTCCAAAAAGGTTAGGAGGGGTTATTGGGTTACGGTGATAGGGTGGAAGTGAGGGCTTAAATGGGTCGGTGCAGGCTCGATGGGCCGAATGGCTTCCTTCTGCACTGTATGTTCTATGTTTCTATTGTGTTCCTATGAATGAAGCAAGGCTCACAACTGGTTTGTGAAAGCTGGAAATTACAGCCCACTACCAGAAATGAATGAATATTTTGTAGCTAATGGATCTGAGAGGTGTAAACATGTGTCACAGCTGTACTCTTTCAAAGTATGTGGTGCTTCCAGATGAGTGTTCAAACTGTAATTTATTTTCACTGCCCCTGTCTGGACTGTTCTCTAGCTCCCAGAGAGGTTGGACTGATGGGCCCCTCTAGGTAGAGGGTCTCAGTGGGGCGTCACTTTAGTTAGGGCTCCCCTTTAGTTAGGGGTCCCTATGGGGGGCCCATCTAGTTTGGGGGTCTTTTTGGGTGGTCCCTTTAGTTAGGGGATCCAGTGGGGAGGAGAATTCCTAAGTTAAGAGGAGCCTGGAGCGGTATTTCCTGAGTTTGGGGTTCCTAGGGTAGTCTCCCGTTTTAATGGGCGGTGTGGTGAGGGTGTGGTGGGGGAGGGATGGGCTGGTCATGCATTGTGGCAGGTGTAGCCACCTGAGTTGGCCACTTCCCGACCCAAAATGGCGATTTACAAAGGTTGCAGGAAAACTGGACAATTATAAAGAGACAAGCAGTTTGCAGAAGTTCATGTGTATTCTGGCTGCAAGGAAAGCAGACAGCACCGAAACCAGCAATTTGCATATTAATGAAATGAAAATGAAATGAAAATCGCTTATTGTCACAAGTAGGCTTCAAATGAAGTTACAGTGAAAAGCCCCTAGTCGCCACATTCCGCCGCCTGTTCGGGGAGGCTGTTACGGGAATCGAACCGTGCTGCTGGCCTGCCTTGGTCTGCTTTCAAAGCCAGCAATTTAGCCCTGTGCTAAACAGCCCCTGTGCTAAGCGATCCCCGGGAACAATGGATACAATGATTAGCTACAATTGGGACATTTTATGGCAGGTCAGACTTCCCGGCGCCAACGGGAGTCTGAAACAAAGGAGACAAACAAGCCAGGATGAACCGCCCCGCGATCGAGGGACAGCCTCAGTATTGGGGGATTCGTACCAATTGAATGGGATGACACCCAATCGATTGACAGTAGGATCGGGGTCCGCCCAAAAGGGCGCGAAGCCCCTGGGACCTATAAAAGTCAGACCTATCTTAGCTGGCCCTCCCAGCAGAACACCTTTGCAGCAGCTCTCTAAGAACTTGACCGTGAGAAGGAGAGGCCTGGCCAACAGCTACACCGACAAGTAAGTGTCCAACCAACGCACGCTACGAGAATAGACACTCCTGACCCCTTAGCCCGTACCAACTGGGAAGCCTGCAGTCTCAGGACAGAACAAGAGGCCATTGTTCCCTGATCCAGTGGGTTCCCTTATCGAAGCTAAGTATTGGCTTATAGTGGTAGGAATAGTTAAGTCCGCCAGTATTAGTTGCATGAGTATCGATTTACTGTGTAAATAATAAATGTGTATTGAGTCATTGATCTGAACTTGAATTCCCAACCCAGAGAACCGGAGACTCTTGTCCCGGGCCCGCATTGGGCAGCACGGTGGCATTGTGGATAGCACAATGGCTTCACAGCGCCAGGGTCCCAGGTTCGATTCCGGCTGGGGTCACTGTCTGTGCGGAGTCTGCACATCCTCCCCGTGTGTGCGTGGGTTTCCTCCGGGTGCTCCGGTTTCCTCCCACAGTCCAAAGATGTGCAGGTTAGGTGGATTGGCCATGATAAATTGCCCTTAGTGTCCAAAATTGCCCTTGGTGTTGGGTGGTGTTACTGGGTTATTGGGATAGGGGAGGTGTTGACCTTGGGTAGGGTGCTCTTTCCAAGAGCCGGTGCAGACTCAATGGGCCGAATGGCCTCCTTCTGCACTGTAAATTCTATGTAATTAGGGTCATCTGGACCCATCCATTATCATCCTCCCGCTGGCACATGGGGGCAAATGGTTGGAAACATGTAAAGGCAAAGTTAAGGTGTTCTTGAGAGTGCACAAATCTGCAATTCATTTACCTCACCCTCACAGCGCTACCTGCTTATCAGGTGACAGAGTTTGCAGATCATGCAGACTTTTATCAGCTTCTCAGAACCCATTAAACCAGAGTAAAAGTAAGTCATCTGTGATCCTCAGGGATATGCCGAAGAAGAAAACCAGGTATAACGTCCCACCTAATACTAATAAATTATCATTGTATAAACTACTGAGGAAAGATCATATTCAGCGAAACTTAATAAAATGATTATTAAAAAAGAACATTATCTGTCAAATGTTTCATTCAATCTGCTTCAAAATGAAATATATACCAAGAAAGGCACAATGGGTTCAGGTTAACCAGGCAGGGTTATCTGATATCAGGGATTGCAATAAGACAATATTAAAAATGCATAATTGTGGTTTATGCAGTGCTGCCTTTTCTTTTGAGAGTTTTGAATGACCCCATTGGCTGTGCTACAAAGAGGGATGGGGGAAACTTTCCTAAACTTCAGTTTGATCCTTACACTGAGTTTATCCACATGTCACATGTCTTATATAAGGGGCAAACATGATTAAAACTCTACACGGGGAATGATTTTGGAATTTTGCACTGACATATTGGCCGGAATATTCCCAAAATTTGGCTAACTGTTATTTTTGTGCAAAAACCAGAATAAATCCCACCAGCCCTGGCGACCTGATTGAGACCAGAATTGGGGGTGTGGGTGGGTTTAAACGGAAATAAGGCCACACCCGTGGTGTAAAGTGTCCGAATCACCCGCCACGGGGTCATTTGAGCAGTTCAGTCAACAAAAAAGCCAGCTGCAAGGTTCACAGGGGGTGGTTGCTGGGGAGGAGAGGAAGCAACCATTTACCCGCAGGCAGGCAGGAGACTCCAGACAGTGTTCTGTCCACTTGACACCGCCTCGCAGGGTGCTGTCACCCTTGGTCTGGCTGCTGGGCCAGAGTACCTCAGCCTCTGGAAGAACAAAGAACAAAGAACAAAGAACAAAGAAAATTACAGCACAGGAACAGGCCCTTCGGCCCTCCCAGCCTGCGCCGATCCAGATCCTTCATCTAAACCTGTCTCCTATTTTCCAAGGTCTACTTCCCTCTGTTCCCGCCCATTCATATACCTGTCTAGATGCATCTTAAATGATGCTATCGTGCCCGCCTCCCACCTCCGCTGGTAAAGCGTTCCAGGCACCCACTACCCTCTGCGTAAAAAACGTTCCACGCACATCTCCCTTAAACTTTCCCCCTCTCACCTTGAAATCGTGACCCCTTGTAACTGACACCCCCACTCTTGGGAAAAGCTTGTTGCTATCCACCCTGTCCACGCCTCTCATAATTTTGTAGACCTCAATCAGGTCCCCCCTCAACCTCCGTCTTTTCAATGAAAACAATCCTAATCTACTCAACCTTTCTTCATAGCTAGCACCCTCCATACCAGGCAACATCCTGGTGAACCTCCTCTGCACCCTCTCCAAGGCATCCACATCCTTCTGGTAATGTGGCGACCAGAACTGCACGCAGTATTCCAAATGTGGCCTAACCAAAGTCCTATACAACTGTAACATGACCTGCCAACTCTTGTACTCAATACCCCGTCCGATGAAGGCAAGCATGCTGTATGCCTTCTTGACCACTCTATCAACCTGCGTTGCCACCTTCAGGGTACAATGGACCTGAACTCCCAGATCTCTCTGCACATCAATTTTCCCCAAGACCCTTCCATTCACCATATAGTCCGCTCTTGAATTTGATCTTCCAAAATGCATCACCTCGCATTTGCCTGGATTGAACTCCATCTGCCATTTTTCTGCCCAACTTTCCAATCTATCTATATTTTGTTGTATTCTCTGACAGTCCTCCTCGCTATCTGCAACTCCACCAATCTTAGTATCAGGGCCGGCTCAAGGCACCGGCAACTCGGGCAGTCGCCCGGGGCGCCATGTGCTAGGGGGTGCCAGAGACTCGGGTCCCGCGCATGCGCAGTTGGGCAGGTGCCAACCAGCGCACGCGCGGTGGTCGCCCTCCCCCAGGGCGGCCCCCCCCTCGGTCCGCCCCCCCCGCTCGGTCCGCTCCCCCCGCCCCCCCCCCTCGGTCCACCCCCCCCTCGGTCCGCCCCCCCCTCGGTCCGCCCCCCGCCCCCCCCTCGGGACGGGTCCGCCCCCCCCCCTCGGGTCCACCCCCCGCCCCCCCCTCGGGTCCACCCCCGCCCCGCCCCGCCCCCCCCCTCGGCCCCCCCCCAAGGGCGCCGAAGTTCAGCTTGCCCGGGGCGCCAGCAACCCTAGGGCCGGCCCTGCTTAGTATCATCTGCAAACTTGGTAATCAGACCACCTATACCTTCCTCCAGGTCATTTATGTAGATCACAAACAACGTTGGTCCGAGCACGGATCCCTGTGGAACACCACTAGTCACCTTTCTCCATTTTGAGACACTCCCTTTCACCACTACTTTCTGTCTCCTGTTGCCCAGCCAGTTCTTTATCCATATGGCGAGTAAACCCTGAACCCCATACGACTTCACTTTTTCCATCAACCTGCCATGGGGAACCTTATCAAACGCCTTACTAAAGTCCATGTATACGACATCTACAGCCCTTCCCTCATCAATTAACTTTGTCACTTCCTCAAAGAATTCTATTAGGTTTGTAAGACATGACCTACCCTGCACAAAACCATGCTGCCTATCACTGATAAGTCTATTTTCTTCCAGATGTGAATAGATCCTATTCCTCAGTATCTTCTCTAACAGTTTGCCTACCACTGACGTCAAGCTCACAGGTCTATAATTCCCTGGATTATCCCTGCTACCCTTCTTAAACAAAGGGACAACATTAGCAATTCTCCAGTCCTCCGGGACCTCACCCGTGCTCAAGGATGCTGCAAAGATATCTGTTAAGGCCCCAGCTATTTCGAAGGGAGGAGTCAAGGGAGCACTGAGGAGAAGAGAAGCTCTTGCCCCTTGTTTCCGAGGTGCTGGGTCTGCCAGCCCACTCACCGAAAGCTGAGGCTCAACCTTGGATGTAACACTGTGGGCAGCTGATAGTACAAAGAGTTAACTCTTGAGGGCCAATCAGTGTCACACATTTATGCTTACTAACTGGGCATAATTCATCCCTCAGTGCTAGGTTGTGCTGATTGGAATCCTGGTAACTCCGCAGCAGCCATCAGAGAGCGCATTGCTGCCATCCCTCCATAATAAAAAACATTGGATAATAAATGCCTTCAGCCAGCAACTGACCACCCCCCCCCCCCCCACCCCCCCTCCCTCCCACCCAACCCCCACAAGAAGAGAACTCCAACAAGCATCACCATGTGGGCAATGGCATCCATCCACCCAACCGGGGAGGCTGCAAGACACAGAACAAGAGCCCCTCATCCTCCCCTCCCGGACAATTCTCTCCCCCCCTCCCCTCCGAGTACACCCACCCCAACCTCACAGACCCCGTGAACGGATTTACAGAGCCCCATGCGGTCAGTAGTAGTCTCCTGGTGGGTACTCCCTTCTTGCTTACACCAGCCCCCACCCCGCAAAACGGTCCACTCCCTCCCTTGAACTCCCTGTTGGTTAGTGGTGATGTGCGCATTCACCTCCAACCTTCCTCTCAGAAGTCATGGCACCATGTTTCCGTTTGTTAAGAGTTGTAGTGATTCACCCAAGCGTGACATCATGCTGTCTGGGAAGATATAATGAACGTGGACAATGCGTCATGATGCCTGCAATGAAATGGTAATGCATGCAAATCAGGGTAATGCCGTTCCTGATCACGTCACCGGAGGAGGGTTGGGAAGGTCACAAACTGAAATCTCACTATCGAGAATTTTCGGCATCTTACGAGAGTTAGCAGCCATTATGGGAAATGCACCCACAGCTAACATGGACGCTAAATCGTGACTGTTGGATACAAATTATAATTGGACTACTTCTGCACGTAAACCAAAATGTACGGCTTCTGTACTTTGTACATATTGGCTGGGATTCTCTCTTTTGGGGACTATGTCCCCACGCCCGCTGGAAAACGGGCGAGAATCACTCCTGGCTTTTTCCTCGAAAGTCCGAGGTGATTCTGTGTTTTCCAGGGGGCTAGCAGGGCCTCGGCGTGCGTCCCACATCTCTGGCTGCCGGTGGGGCCCTGCTATCCAGATTGTGCGGATGCACATGCACATGGCGGCTGCCAGCAGTTCCGCGCATGGCCGCGTCAGCCCACCTCAGCGCAGACGCCGCCGACATGGCGGAGCCACACAGCGGGCCCACATGGAGTAAGGTAGGTTCCCCACAGATCGCAATGGCCCGCCGATCAATGGCCCCCAATCGCGGGCCTGGCCACCATTGAGGCCCCCCCCCCACAGTCAGATATTCTCCGCCCCCACACCGGGGAATCGCCGCGGGGGCCTGCTCCAATGGTCCCTGACATGGCCGTCGACCACACATGAGTGACGGGTCCGCGGAGAATCGTGGAAGCGCCGCCGCGCCAGATTTCTGGCGTGAACAGCTATTCTCCGCCCCCGTGCCGGGCGCGATTCCGGCGCGGAGGGTCAGAGAATCCGGCCCATTGTTTTTTATAGTTCACTGGTAGAATGACCCTTTTTCATAGTGACAGCTGCTTCAGCATCTCTTCAGTAATCTTATTATAGTATGCACCTGAGGCAGAGGAATAATTGCACTGCATTGTTCAAATCCATTGAGGATTCCATGGATGTTTTTCACCAGTTCATGATGTGTTTCGGTTATATAAATAATGTTAATATAAATACAACTGCAGCAATAAGAATTGTAACTGTAGATTTTAAGTAGAGGATAAATGGATCACATGTCATTCTTTTGTTTTAGTTTGTTATTCTTTCTCAACACTGTTGGTTATCAGTTGTATGTTATGATAACTCAAATCGATGCTGGCCAATTTAAAGAGCAAAGCTTTATTAAATCTGAACTATATTTGAATTGCAAGCACGGTAGCATTGTGGTTAGCACAGTTGCTGCACAGCTCCAGGGTCCCAGGTTCGATTCCCAGCTGGGTCACTGTCTGTGTGGAGTCTGCACGTTCTCCCCGTGTCTGCGTGGGTTTCCTCCGGGTGCTCCCGTTTCCTCCCACAGTCCAAAGATGTGCAGCTTAGGTGGATTGGCCATGCTAAATTGCCCGTTGTGTCCAAAAAGGTTAATTGGGGTTACTGGGTTACGGGGATAGGGTGATGGAGGCATGGTTTGTGTAGGGTGCTCTTACCAAGGGCCGGTGCAGACTTGATGGGCCAAATGGCCTCCTTCTGCACTGTACATTCTATGAATATTACTAAATCCAGCATTTTAAACAATGTACAGTCATGGTTTCACAAGTGTGTTTAATTGATCGAAGCAAGGCCGATAAATTTACCAAGCCATTGGGATCAGACGACAAGCTGAACACATCAGGATTAACAGAGGACGAACAAAAGGATACCCAACATGCAGTGAAATTCTTCGTTGGCGGGATCTTCTGGTCCACCATCAGCACACTCATGGGTTTCCCGACGGTGTGGGGTGGCCACAATGGGAAACCCTATTGGCCGGCTCTGGGAACGGATAATCCCACTGCCGGCAGTGGCGCACCGGAAAACAAGGCTGGTGGGCCGGACAATCCCGCCCATGGGCTATATTGGAAGACTGGTCCAGAATCAGATCGAACTTCCATATTCCTACAGAATCCATGGACCACTTCATAACCAGATGCAGAGAAGAGAATGCGTATTATGATTTTTCAGGTGCAGAATTAGCAGACAAAATTGCTAAGATGGTCATTGCATCCACTGCCATGAAAGCGTTCCAAAAACGTCTGCTAGACAAGCTGAAAATGTATAGCATTGAAGAACTACTCAAGGGTGGACAAAGGTCGGAAGCAATTCTCATAGGTCGTTGAAATTTACATTTCCTAAGTAAAACGCCTATTGTTGATGGACTTACTAGAAAACGCAAACTATGCTGGGAGGGTCTCAGAGCAATTGGTCATGGCATTCTTGCGATTGTCCCAATCGCGGGAGAAGTGCTCAATGGTCGCTTCCAGGAGTTTTATTAAAATTGGTGGCTGCTGCCCCCTTTTATATGAGAAGAAATGAGGCAGTGTGCAGTCTTCTGGCCAGAAGAGGCAGCAGTGAGCAGGTCGCGACCCTGCATGTACTCTGAACATCAAGTGCCCTCTATGTATGTGCTTTTGGTGGGTGCCAAATCATGGAGTAGAACTTTTCAATTTTCCCGCTGCTAACAAGCAAGGCAAGAGGTCTGTGAAGAAGAACTGTTTTCTTCCCAGTAAGAGGTGGCCGGAGACACAAATAGGTAGTTTACCTACTGGTCAGGATCTCATTTCTGAATCGGCTGGAGTCAGCTGCACAGGAGAATCAAGGGTAGGACAGAAGAGTTATAGTGTTAGCTCTGTACAGATTTCCAGGGCCTCTGGTTAACAGCCTACAAAGAAGAAACTGATTTCTAGAATAAAGCCATATAAAGATGATTTCTTACGGTATGATTTTGTGAATTGTGCCAATGCAAATAAGAAGGCAAAGCCCATGTGTGTTATACGTAGGGAAGAACTGGCAAATGAGAGAAGTTTCCTATTTTGAAAGAGAAGTTGTGAATGAAAAATTGCTTTTGAGATTGAGACCCCAGAGTCAGTTATGAACCTACAGCTGACTCCAAATGAAAGGACTACGCTGCTACATCTAACCTGTGATAGCATATTAAAAACATGCCAAAAAGACCATGAGGCTGTCAGCATTTGGGAGTTGCATCTCCCAGAAATATCCAATGCTGAATAAAGCATTTTGTTGCGACTGCCCTTCACAATGACCTACACGTAAGAGGTTGGATTTTCTGTTCTCACAAACGTGAAGACAGCACAACAGATCTGCCGGAAGTCTGTGGGCGGAATTCTCCGCTCCCGGGAAAAATCAGGAATGCCGTCGTGAACTCGGTCGAGTTTCACGACGGCCTCGGGGGCCGTTCATTGCCCCCTATTCTCCCCTCCCGGCGGGGCTAGGAGTGGTGCTTCATAAATCTCGGCCACGGGGACGTCGCGCCGAGAATGACGCGGCCGGCGCGCCTAATGACATCAGCCGCGTATGTGCAGGTTGGCCGGCTCCAACCCGCGCATGTGCGGCTGATGTCACGACGCTGTCAGCTCGAACCCGCGCATGTGCAGTGGCCGTCTTTCCCCTCAGTCGCCCCGCCCCGCAAGACGTGGTGGTTTGATCTTGAGGGGCGGCGGAGGGGAAATAGTGCGTCCGATTGAGATGCCGGCCCGACGATCGGTGGGCACTGATCACGGTCCTGTCCCCTCCCGAGCACAGTCGTGGTGCTCTTTCCCCTGTACACCCCCCCACAAGACCCAAACGGGCATATCTCACCCGTTTCACGATGGCAGCGACCAGGTGTGGTTGCCGCAGTCGTGAAACGGTTGTGAACGGCAGGCCGCTCAGCCCATCCTTCGGAGAATCGCCATTCGCCGTGAAAAACGGCGAGCGGCGATTCTTCCGAGCCGGGGGGGGGGGGGGGGGGGGGGGGGGGGGGGGGGTAGAATCGCGAGGGGCACCAGGGGGACGTGAATTTTGTCAGGGAGCCCTCCCGCGATTCTCCCAAGCCACGTGGGGAGCGGAGAATCGCACCCTGTGAACGTGATTGGAGTGACATTGTGAGGACCAAGCAGGCTCACCTTTCACATTAAACATAGGTGAACATGCACATGTTGCAAATGTTGGCCAGTGTGGGTCGCAAAGAACGGACGGCATCGGTCATAAAGGTCAGCCAGTTGGCAAACGTGGTCCCAGGAAAAAAAAGTTTGTAAAAGACTGCACTAGATCAAAGGCTAACGCAGCTACAAAGAGATGTGCACTGACCAAACAGATTTCACACAATGGATACATTCAGCAATAAGTATGACTATCTGGTATCCCGTCAGAAACATATACATGAAGTAATTGACAAACCAGAAAATGATGATGATGTGTATAATGAAACAAAGAGCAGTGAAGACATATTTCACACTGTTAACCTCATGGAAATCAGAGATGCTGTCTAGCTGTCCAAAGTGTTTGCCAAGCCCTAAACTTGAGGGGCTAGACCTGCGCCGGAGTGGTTGGTGGGAACAGCCTTTGGCACCATGCCAGCCGGGACGGTAGGGACTTTGCCGGCCGGCGGAAGTCCGTGCATGCATCGGAGCGTCGGCGGCTGCTGACGTCATCCCCGTGCATGCGCAGGGGAGGGGGTCACTTCCCCCTCCGTCACCGTGAAGACTATGGCGAACGCGGAAGGAAAAGAGTGCCCCACGGCACAGGCCCGCCCGCCGATCACTGGGCCCCGGTCGCGGGCCAGGCCACCGTGAGGGCACTCCCCAAGGCCAGATTTCCCCACGCCCCTTCCAGGACCCATCCAGGTTATTGATTTCACTGCATACTTCAGCAGGAAACAATTCTACTGTTTTGTGTTTCAGTGAACTCTATGGTCCTTGAACATTCATTGTTGACAATTCCAGATAGAAAACTGTGAGCACAGGTCAGAATGAGGTAGGCATAACCAAGAGAATGGTTGAGGGAGTTCGTTTTGAACCAGGGCAACAGTTTCTTAACGGGATAGCATTGTTTTGTGTTTATCTTCTCCAGAATGATGGTAATTCTATTTATGTGGAAATTGACTGGCACGGTAGCACAGTGGTTAGCACTGTTGCTTCACAGCTCCAGGGTTTCAGGTTTGATTCCGGCTTGAGTCACGATGTGTGGAGTCTGCACAATCTCCCCATGTCTGCACGGGTTTCCTCCGGGTGCTCTGGTTTCCTTCCACAGTCCAAAGATGTGCAGGTTAGGTGGATTGGCCCCGCTAAATTGCCCTTAGTGTCCAAAGAGGTTAGATGGGATTACGGGGATAGGGTGGAGGTGTGGCCTTAAGTAGGATGCTCTTTCCAAGGGCCTGTGCAGACTCGATGGGCTGAATGGCATCTTTCTGCACTGTAAATTCTATGATTCCCTCAAAGGCAGATATGTTAATATTGTTCTCACATGCTAACAATGCTGTTAATACTTATATTGAAGCTGACTTAGTGAACCTCTTCCGCATTAAGTTGGTAGACTACTTTCGACAAAGCTTCTCTGTTGTTTCTCGTTTTAGGGTTTACTAAATTTTTTCACATATATATATGTGTAACATTCCTCACAGCAGGATTAGATTTCTGAAGAAATTCTCCAATCAAAAATTACAGGTCGCTTGGTACAGCTTAGGCTTCTGCTGTGGGAAAATGTTAGTCTCAGAAGGAGACAAAAGTATATAAAAGTAATACAAGAGTCTAAAATGGATTGAAATGGATTTTGAATTTTTTTTTTATTTTTGAAGCAGAGCTTTAAGTTTGATTTTATTCCTTTACATTCAATACCTCACATCATGATTTCAATGAATATTTAGTTCAAAATTTGTTGAGGACGGAGGGGAGACCATAGTCACTTTTACCACCTGTGGTACTGTCTATATTTCTTTCATCAAATTGTATAGTTTTTCTTTATCTTTGTCTGATAATTTGTTCTTGATCAGCAGGGCGTACAGTTAGTTCGACTAGCTGGTTGTTAGCTGAATCCTCCAGAACAAATATTGCTTTTACAATGATGTATTGGGAAGGCTGGGTCGATGTGGACTGCACTTGATGCAGTGTAGCGAGAGGCAGACCTCCAACACTTGCGGGCAGCACGGTAGCATTGTGGATAGCACAATCGCTTCACAGCTCCAGGGTCCCAGGTTCGATTCCGGCTTGGGTCATTGTCTGTGTGGAGTCTGCACATCCTCCCCGTGTGTGCGTGGGTTTCCTCCGGGTGCTCCGGTTTCCTCCCACAGTCCAAAGATGTGCGGGTTAGGTGGATTGGCCATGATAAATTGTCCTTAGTGTCCAAAATTGCCCTTAGTGTTGGGTGGGGTTACTGAGTTATGGGGATAGGGTGGAGGTGTTGACCTTGGGTAGGGGGTAGGGTGCTCTTTCCAAGAGCTGGTGCAGACTCGATGGGCCGAATGGCCTCCTTCTGCACTGTAAATTCTATGTAAACTTGATAAGATGCAACACGATTTTATTTAACGTCTAAACTATTATACATGTTCAACTGTGGGTTGACACTATGCTGACTTGACTGGTGACCTGATACTAGCCTAACCAGATTTACTAGCTACCACATGGTGTTTGCACTGGCTAGCTCACAAGCTCTGACTGTCTCAGAGGCTGGGTCCCGAGAGAGCGGGGAAACTGGTGCCCTCTGGCTTTATAGTGGTAGTGTCCTGTTTGGTGATTGGCTGCTCTGTTCTGTGTGCTTACTGGTCATCCTGTGTGTCAATCACTGCCTGTCTGCACTCCATTATATACATAGATGTATATTATGACATCTCCCCCCCTTCTTTTTTGTTTGTGTTTAGATAATAAATATTAAGGTGCATGTGCGTGTGGATGTGTATATGTGCGTGACTATATACAGAATTTGCTAAAATGAACTTATATACATAGGAAGGTGTCGCTAGTGCAGATATAGGGCAGATGAAACAGTAAAACAATATTCACAGAGGTCAAAACGATGAGGCAACAAGATGTGCAAACGTTCAGTCTATAAGTTTAGTCTTTGTGGCGGGCGACGAATACTGGTTGATCGCCGCAAGGGTGGATCAGGGGCCACCTGCACTGGGATAGGCGGGACCGCCGCCAATGCGGTGGTCGCGGCGGGTCGGCAGGATTGCTGGTAGATCGGTGGCCTCATGGTAGGGCATGTCGGAGGAAGCATTGTGTGAGGCGGGGCATCACGTTCAGGTGGCGGGCCTGGAACTCTGCACAGCGCCCATCTGTTTTGTCATAGGAAGGAGCCATCAGCCATGCGGACAAGGAACGATCTCGGGGCCACTTGCTTGACCACCACAGCTGTGGCGGACCAGCCGCCGTCAGGCAACTGGACACGAACACGATCAGTTGGGACCAGGTCGGGGAGATCCATGGCATGAGCGTCGTAAGCTGATTTCTGTTGGGCCCGAGACTGCTGCATCTTTTGTATGACCGTGAGGTGGTCAAGGTCTGGAACATGGATGGCTGGAACCGTGGTTTGCAGAGTGCGATTCATGAGCATCTGCGATGGAGACAACCCAGTGGACAGCGGGGTTGCTCTTTTTGCCAGCAGCCCCAGGTTGAAGTCGGAGCCTGAGTCTGCAGCCTTGCGTAGTAATCGCTTAACAATATGGACCCCTTTTTCGGCCTTCCCGTTTGACTGCGGGTAGTGGGGACTGGAGGTTATGTGACGGAAGTTGTATAGCCGGGCAAAATCAGACCATTCCTGGCTGTAAAAACAGGGACCATTGTCACTCATCACCGTGAGCGGTGTCCCATGCCTGGCGAACGTTTCTTTGCATGTTTTAATCACCGCCTTCGACATGAGGTCGGACAGTTTCACCACTTCTGGGTAACTGGCGAAGTAGTCGAGCAGGACATAGTCACGCCCTTTGGCGTGGAAAAGGTCAACACCGACTTTGGACCATGGGGAGGTCACTATCTCATGTTGCTGCAGAGAGTCTTTGGGTTGAGCTGGCTGAAATTTCTGACAGGTAGGGCAGTTGAGGACTGTGTTGGCGATGTCCTGGCTGATGCCCGGCCAATAGACTGCCTCCCGACCTCTGCGTCGACGTTTCCCGACCCCCAGGTGACCCTCATGGTGTTGGCCGAGCACCATAGCTCTCATGCTGTGCGGAATCACGATCCTATCGAGCTTCATGAGGATGCCATCCACCACCGTCAGGTCATCCTTGACATTGTAGAACTGGGGACACTGTCCCATCTGCCAGCCATTTGTGAGCTGCTGCATCACACGCTGCAGCAGAAGATCCTTGGCCATTTCCTCACGAATTTGGATGACCCTCTCATCAGAGGCCGGAAGGTTGGAGGCACACAATTGCACCTGCGCGTCGATTTGGCAGACAAAGTCAGTTTGTTCACACGGTGTGGTGATAGACCTGGAAAGGGCATCTGCAACAATGAGTTCTTTGCCTGGCATGTAGACAAGTTCAAAGTCGTAGCGGCGTAGCTTGAGAAGGATTCGTTGTAACCGAGGCGTCATGTCATTTAAATCCTTCTGGATTATGTGGACTAATGGCCTGTGGTCCGTCTCAACTGTTAATTTTGGGAGGCTATACACATAGTCATGAAACTTGTCGATTCCCGTTAGGAGGCCCAGGCATTCCTTCTCAATCTGAGAGTACCGTTGCTCAGTGGGCATCATGGCTCTGGAGGCATATGCTATTGGGTCCCAGGAGGAGGAGTCATCCCGTTGGAGGAGCACCGCCCCAATACCGTCCTGGCTCACGTCAGTGGATATTTTGGTCTCCTTGGTAGGGTCGAAGAATGCCAGAAACGGGGCTGTGGTGAGTTTTGCCCTCAGCTCAGGCCATTCTTTCTCATGAGCGGGAAGCCACTGCAATTCTGTCGACTTTTTGACGAGATGGCGGAGGGCTGTGGTGTGGGACGCCATGTTGGGAATGAACTTCCCGAGGAAGTTGACCATCCCTAGAAAGCGGAGGACCGCCTTCTTGTCCTCTGGGATCTTTATGGCGTTGATCGCCGAAACCTTGTCGTCAACTGGCCGCATGCCTTGCTGCGAGATGTGGTCGCCAAGGAATTTGATTTCTGATTGACCGAACGAGCACTTGGCCCTGTTGAGCTGGAGACCAGGCTCATGGATTCTGTGGAATACCTGCTTGAGGCGATCGATGTGTTCTTGAGGAGCTGTGGACCAGAGTATGACATCGTCAACATACACGCGGACCCCCTCGGTACTCTCCATCATCTGTTCCATGATGCGGTGAAATACCTCTGAGGCAGAGATGATGCCAAAAGGCATCCGGTTGTAGCAGTAGTGACCGAACGGGGTATTGAATGTGCACAGCTTGCAACTGGATGCATCAAACATCAGAGGATGAACTGTAGATGTGGGGGGAGTGGAAGGGGGAAGTAAAGAGGAGAAAGGTTAAGGAAAGGTGGATAAGATTGGGGGAGGTGTTTAACATATATTAAGAAAGAAAGAAATGGTAAAAGACAGTTAAACTGAAATGGGATGAAAACAAATGGGTCGAGGTGGGGTAGAGCTGATCATCTGAAGTTACTGAATTTAATCTTTCTCTCCCTACAGATGCTGCCAGACCTGCTGAGATTTTCCAGCATTTTCTATTTTGTTTCAGAATAGAACAAAAAAGAACATATAAAAGTATATCACAGCAACAGGCCCTTCGGCCTTCCAAGCCTGCGCTGACCATGCTGCCCGTCTAAATTAAAATCTTCTGCCCTTCCGGAGTCCATATCCCTCTATTCCCATCCTATTCATGTATTTGTCAAGATGCTCCTTAAACTTCACTATCGTCCCTGCTTCCACCACCTCCTCTGGCAGCGAGTTCCAGGTACCCACTACCCTCTGTGTAAAAAACTTGCCTCGTACATCTCCTCTAAACCTTGCCCCTCGCACCTTAAACTTACGCCCCCTGGTAATTGACCCATCTACCCTGGGAAAAAGCCTCTGATTATCCACTCTGTCTATGTCCCTCATAATTTTGTAGACCTCTATCAGGTCGCCCCTCAACCATCATTGTTCCAGTGAGAATAAACCGAGTTTATTCAACCTCTCTCTATACCAGGCAACATCCTGGTAAATCTCTTCTGCACCCTCACTAAAGCCTCCACATCCTTCTGGTTGTGTGGCGACCAGAATTGAACACTATACTCAAAGTGTGGCCTAACTAATAGTATAGCATTTCTAGACTGGGTTTGTTTACCATATGCATCCATATTTCAATGACAATATGAGAAGATTTTTGAAAACACACTTCCATTTTTTTGGGTGTCTTCTACATTCTGAATGTAATTTCTTCCCCCAGGTAAAAACTGATTGATTGTTCACTTGTAGCTACACTCATTCATGGTGTAGTTCAGTGTGAATCCATATGAATTAATGCTACAAACAAGGTACATTGTGTATTCATCGTGGAAGTGGTGCTCTTTAATAGTGGAAGAACATTTGTTGGAGATTTAGTTTATGTCGAATCACAAACTAATGCAAACCTTGTCTCAACAAATGACATGTCCTGTACAAAAGGTATGTGTTCTTTAGAAGTTCTATATGTTTTGATTGATGAATCATAACCATCCCAATAAGATATTTTAGCATTTATGTTAGGATGCAAAGATACATTTGTCATCGTTAGCGTACTGCTGGCAGTACGCCATTTGAATAAAACATGAATGGTATAACATTGTAGCTGTGTTACAATTTAATGGTACAATGTAAACTATTGAATAATGATGCACTTGAGCAAAAGAATAATAGCACAATGCTATAAACAAAGGAAGTAATATATCTTTTAAATGCTTCCCTAATGTAGTTGTTATTCCATGAAAGTGGTAATCACTGGTCACACTTCAATTAAATTATCGACTCCCTATGGTGATTATGTAATATTACATACAGACATCAACAAAATAATTTTGAAAAATGTCAATAACTATTATAAAGATTCATGTATGTCTGAAAGCTTGCCAATTAATTTCCTTGAGAAGATCTCATGTGGATAAAGTGTCAGAAACACAGTGTTAGTATTTTCAGTGTTTTAGCATTGTAATTTTTAATATCAGGTTGTTGTATTCACCTTATTATCTCATTAAATTAACACAACACTCTGCATAATGATTTCCCAAGAAACATTTATCAGCAAATGTTAATGTGAACTTGCTTTTGGTCAAGGATTATCACCAAGCTTTTAATTGAGGTTGTTATACTGACATATCTTTTGTAAATTAAAACCATAGAAGTTCAATTCTTCGGCAGAAATAAATTTATTTTAAATATAAATTGAACCTGGTTTCTAATCTACCTTAATGTTCTGGTTTCTCTCAATGTAATAAGTTTGCATGTAAAATAATAAGAAAAGAGTGAGCAAAGAAGTGGCAGATGGATTACAATGTGGAAAAGTGTGAGGTGATGCACTTTGGTAGGAAGAATAGAGGCATCGAGTATTTTCTACATGGGGAAAGGCTTCAGAAATCTGAAGCAAAAACGGAACTTTGGAGTCCTTGCTCAAGATTCTCTTAAGTTTAACGTGCAGGTCAGTTGGCAGTTAGGAAGGCAAATGCAACTTTCACATTCATTTTCATTTCAAGACGACTAGAATACAAGAGCAGGAATGTACTACTGCGGCTGTATAAGGGTCTGTTAAGACCCCATTTGGAATATTGTGAGCCGTTTTGGGTCCCGTATCTAAGGAAGGGTGTGCTGGCCTTGGAGGGAGTCCAGAGGAGGCTCACAAGAATGATCCCGGGGGCTAAGAGCTTGTCACATGTGGAGTGATTGAGGAGTCTGGGTCTGTATCGATGGAGTTTTGATGGATGGGGGGGGGGGGGGTGCGATCTCATTGAAACTTACAGAATACTGAAAGGCCTAGATGGAGTGAGCATGGGGAGGATGCTTCCACTAGTAGAAGAAACTAGAACCCAAGGGCACAGCCTCAGACTGAAGGGGTGATCGTTTAAAACAGAGATGAGGAAGAATTTCTTCAGGCAGAGGGTAGTGAGTCTGTGGAACTCATTGCCGCCGAAGTTATGGAGGCCAAGTCACTGAGTGTCTTTAAAACAGAGATAGGTTCTTGATTAATAGTATGGTCACCAAAGCCCCAGATGACTGTAGGTTGCTTTCCCCTTTATGGGGGAGAGCTG
Organism: Scyliorhinus canicula; assembly: GCF_902713615.1. NCBI lineage: Eukaryota > Metazoa > Chordata > Chondrichthyes > Carcharhiniformes > Scyliorhinidae > Scyliorhinus > Scyliorhinus canicula. Next base: position 37,413,939 of record NC_052153.1, read on the forward strand.
ACTGGTGGTGATTTAATCTGAGGATCACCCTTCCTCAGGTGAGGGGCAAGGTTGAGAAGGCGGAGCCTTCATAAATAACCTCAGCCAGAGCGGGAATTGAAGCTATGCTCTGCTTTGTAAACCAGCTGTCCAGCCAAGTCAGCTAAACCGGGATCAGGGGTTATGGGGAGAAGGCATGGGAATGAGGATGAGAAATATATCAGCCATGATTGAATGGTAGAACAGACTCGATGCGCCAAATGGCCTAATTCTGCTCCTTTATCTTATGGTTTATATGGTATAAAAAGGAAGATTACTAAGCCAGTTGGAATTTGTGTCACATTTAGTCAAATCTACAGTTCACTTAAAATAGAAAATTCTTTTAAGAATGTAGCAGGGTATGATGTCATATGAGTCTTTTTTTGTCTGGATGTGTACATTCTTGTTATTCATTCAGTGCTGATAAAGTTGGTAACACGAATCCCAGAATTGCAGCAAACAAGCTTCCTTCCTCCTGCAGGTCATTATCTGAACAAGGTGTGGCCTTCTGCCACTGTACTGCCATGGATGCGGAGCATCATCTGTAACATAAACATTGCCTTAATTATCCAACCCCAGGAGACGAACCAGGTCAAATAAACAACTTTAGCACCTCGCCTCGAGAAAATGTTAATTGCTTCAGTGCAATTCATAACATTCGGCTTGCTGCAGGTGTTTTAAAATAAAGACGTTCGATTACATTTATTCATAATCTTCAATTATAAGTAAATGCAATTGTGTTGCTTGAAATTGTATAAATGTGGAAATGTAATTCAATTCAGGATAGTTTCCATGTCTTTCGTTATGATTAGTGGGGATGCATTCATTTATTTCCTCTGCAATTAAATATAGAAAATAAGAGCTGGAGGAGGCCATTTATCCCTTCGAGCCTAAACCGTCATTCAATATGACCATGGCTGATCATCCATTCCAGTAACCTGTTCTAACTTTTCCCACATATTCTTTGCTCCCTTTTGCCCCAAGAGCTATATCTAATTCCTTTTTGAAAAGAGGAACAGCAGAATTCTCTGTCGGCGGGGTCCTCCAGTTCACTGGCAGCGCACCCATGTCCGTGGGTGGCCGTCGAGTGGCCACAATGAGAAACCCTATTGGCCAGCTGCGAGAACGGAGAATCCTGAGCCGGAAAACGCGGCTGACAGACTGGAGAATCCCTCCCAAAATGACTTGGCCTCAACTGCTTCCTGTGGTTGGGAATTCCACAGGCTCACCACTCACTGGGTGAAGAAATGTCTCCTCAGCTAAGTCCTAAAAGATTTACCCCATATCCTTAGACTGTGACCTCTGGCTCTGTACATCCCTGCCATCGGGACCATCCTTCCTGCATCTACCTTGTCTAATTCTGTTAGAATTTTATAGGGTTCTATGAGATAGACTTGTTGAATCACTACTGTGCAGGAGACCATTTGGCCCATCGAGTCTGGACTGACCCTTGAAAGAACATACTAATTAAGCCCACTCCCCCACCTCACGATGACCTGAGTTCCCATTTAGCAGATCTTTAATTTCCTAAAGGTGAGATTTAGGTGCCTGGAGCGTACCAGTGGGATACTTCAGAATGTCCTTGTGAGGTTCTCCTGGACCATAGTGGTCTGATCTGTTTTGCTCAACTGGGCACTACAGATGAGGGGAAGGCCCTGGCCAATGAGTATGTAGGGAAGACCAAGGCTTTGGCAGATGAGGTGAATAATGAGGAAGCTGATCAACATGAAGAAAGCCATGGATGGCCATATATAGGGTGCAACATTATAGACCCATGGGAGGCTTGGGAGGCATTCATATGCACACAATTCAGGTAACTCTTTCAACAGCATCCTTCCATCCAAATAAAGATCCAACTGCAATGTCTACTGTTACCATTTACCAGGCTTCCTCATCGAGTGACATCTGCTCCTTTCGGATTATCCAAATGTGGAGAAAACAAATAGCTGTAACACCTTTATTACAAACATTATCTAACACAAACAGTAACGCCTTAACACTCTACTCATGCCTGAAGCCCAAGTGCAGCTAGAGTGATTGCTTAATTCTTTTTTGTGTGTTCGTTGGCGACGTGGGAAGTTGAGGCACTGATGTCGCAGGCAGAGGTGCTGAGGAACTGCTGTTCACAGCATGAACACTCTGACAGAACCCCCCCCCCCCCCACCCCCCCCCCCCCCCCCCCCCCACCCCCCAAAAAAAAGGCAGCCAGCAACTTCTCTTCCCTTGCAAAGCACAATTGAAGCTCTCTAGTGACCTGAGGAGGAACTGGGGCAGATTCCAGGTGCCTCATCCCTATCTCACTTGACCACTGCCCCTTGAGCTGATGGTCAATGTGATGGCATGTAGATCTGTATGCAGCTCTTGCATTCACTGACTGCTCTGCTGGATCTCTACTGTTTACAATTTATATAAATGATCTGCAAGCAGAGACAGAGTGTAACATAGCAAAACACTAAAATAGGTGGAAAAGCAGGCAGTGAAGAGGACATAAATATTGTCTAGATGGATATTGATAGGCTCAGAGATTGGGCCAAAATTTGACTGATGGATTTTAATGCACATAAGTGTGAGTTTATCCATTTTGGCAGAGAAAAGTACAGCATATAATTAAAAAGGTTAATGGAGCGTTATTGTTTATTGCAAAAGGACTGGATTGTAAAAGCAGAGCAGTTTTGCAATTGTACAGAATGTTGGTGAGACCACACCTGGAGTATTGTGTCCAGTTTTGGTCTTATTTGAGGAAGGCTGTGGTGGCATTGGAGGCAGTTCAGAGGAGGTTCACCAGATTGATTCCGGGGATGGAAGGGTTGATGTGTGAGGTGAGCTAAACAGTTTGGGCATATACTCGCTGGAAGGATCAGAGGGGCTCTGATCCAGGTGTATAAAATACTAAAAGGGATTGATAAAGTAAACATCGACCAAATGTTCCCTCTTGTGGGGCAATCTAGAATGAGAGGTCACAGATATAGGTTGAGAGGTGGTAGGTTTAAAACTGAGATGAGGAGGAACTACTTCCCGCAGAGTGTGGTGAATTTGTGGAACTCACTGCCCCACAATGTGGTGGAATCTGAATCATTAAATGTCTTCAAGAAGGAGATAAATATATTTCTGATGAAAAAAATGGGTCCAAGGAATATAGACAACAGGTAGGGGGGTGGATTTGAGATCAGGAAGAGATCAGCCATGATCTGATTGAATGGCAGATCAGGCTAGAAGGGCTGAAATGCCTACACTCAAATGTTCCTATGATCCTCAGAGCCACTACTCTCTCAATGGAGGAGACCACACATGCAGATAAGAATGAGATCGCTGCACTCATTTCCTGGGTGAACGACTCCATTGTCCAAGCCAACATGCCCATAACTCTCTGGATTCTCTGCCACACACCTCCCGCTGAACTTGCAGCATCTATTGTTTTTTTTAAATAAAAATTTAGAGTACCCAATTTTTATTTTCCAATTAAGGGCCACTTTAGCTTGGCCAATCCACCTATCCTGCACATCCTTTTGGGGGTCAAATCCTGCAGACACGGGGAGAATATGCAAAGTCCACACGTACAGGGACACGCGGCGGGATTGAACCCGGTTCCTCGGCATCGTGAGGCAGCTGTGCTAACTATTGCACTACCGTGATGCCCCTGAGCTACTGTTGACGACCTATTGCACAAAAAAGAAGACCAGTAACCAAAAAAGAACTGAAATGTAAAATGTATTTGAACTATTGTTGGTTAATATCTACTAAAATGATTAACCAGGGCTTCAACTCTATTCTTTGTTTTCTGCATATTGGGGCTGGGTGCGGGGCAGAAGAGTAAACAACTATAACTAATGGTTAGATGTAACAGCTTAGCTTATGGGAAATGTCGTTAGACAAAATAACTGCAGCAAATATTTTTTATTTAACTGAATACTCCAATGATACATTACCAACATGGGGTTCAAAAAGATCTTGCCTCACACTCTGTTCTGACTGTCAGCTCCTCAACTGGTACGCCTTTCAGCAGCTGGTCAAGAACATGTGCCATAGACTCAGCACTTTGTGGTTCTGAATTTCGAGTGCATACCCACTGACGTGAGAGTTTCCGCACTGATGTAGGGTGTGGGCGAATGATAGGATGCTGTACCCTCTGAGGTCTTGTCCTCCTCCTCCTCAGATGTGGACAAGTGTCCTCCAATGATGACAGCTTCCTGTTATTGTGGTTGACATTCATGAGAGAACAGAAAGATTGACGGGTTTTGTCCTTCTTAGCACATTCGGCCAGAATTGTTTGGTAGTTACATCAATGCATATACACTGGGGGACTCAGTTGCATGCTCAGGCGTCCACTCTGAAGTCCGATGAGGCTACAAACCCTCTTGCGGCTACAGTTTATCATTATTGCTTGCAAGGGAGCAGCCGCTAAGATGCCCTGCCAGAACTTCCTCCTCCTCAGGAATCAGGATGGTGAGAATTGGCACTCCAATCTTTTTGTGATGAATGCAGGAAATCTTTATATATACTACATTATGTATATGTTACAGTAATGTTATTATAACAACTTATGTTAAGGTATCCAGATTATGGCCGGATTCACTTTTCCCAACAGCAGCGCACCCCACCTAACGGTTTCCTGGCGATGTGGGGCGGCTTCAATGGGAAATTACTGTCACAAGCGTTGGGAAGATAGAATCATGCCGCCAGTGAACGGCACGCCAGCGAGAAACATACAATTGGGGAACTGGAGAATCCAGCCCTATATGTCTGCTAAAGCTGTGATTTTGGGGTTAACAGCGAGACAGGCTGTTATGTCATTCATGGGAGGGTCTGGGTCTGTTTTAGTTTCATTTTTGAGACCTGTCTGTGTCTATTGTTCCACGATCATTTTTTGGGAGTTCTGCTCTGGATTCGGGGGAAAGGAGGTGTGATTCTCAAACTGACTTCTGAAAGCTTCACTCCCAAGTGTAGTGATATACTGGTTGTGTTGTAATTCACCGACTGACCACTGGGAGTCTCATTAGGAATGTTAGAGTCAGGTGGCCTCATATTGACTGGGGAGCTGGGAGAGAGGTTGCATGTGCAGGCTCATACTATTATTCATCTGTTGTTTTGTATATATTTGACCCACAGTTAATGTTAAGAAATTGTTTATAGCTTTAGCTATAAGTGTTCTTGTAATATAAACCAGGCCATCCGACAAGAACATTCCACCAAGGACTTTGTGCATAAATCTGTAAGCTACTGAGTGTTAACTGTATTAGTAAGTGGCATTTTATTTGTGTATGGGGATTTTGCTTAATTGAAAGTTCAGAAGTAAATGGGAAAGTAAGCTCAAAGGCTTTTCTTTATTCTTGTGTGAGAACTGTTCAACTGTTAATTGAAGAGCTGTTTTTTAAGTTAATGCAGTTAATAGCTGTGTTAATAATAAAGTTTGTTTTAAAAGAAGATCCTTTGGTTGTCAACCTGAAAAATTGTTGGGGTCTAATCCAGTTTCAGATTATAAATTGGGGTCTGGTCCAGGTATCATAAACACTTTCCTTCGCACTTTGCTTCCTCTTGTCCCACAGAAAGTGTAATTTTAGTCAGCCCACAAGAACATGCATAATGCTTAAGTAGTGGAACTATACTGGGATGTGTGTGGCATTAGGCAGTCTGGAGCCTAATTGTGAGGGACATCAGTGATAGACTTGTGCCGCTTGACATAGGAAATGCTGTAGACTCCCATTATTGTCAGTGAAATAATGGACTCTCCCTCCAAAACAGTCATATCCTTCACCCTGAGAGGTTTTGTGCCTCTACAGGGACCAGAGGTGTGGTACTCACCCTTGCACAGTGGAGCAGTGGCTCAGTGGTTGTTCACTGGCTAGTCGCAGGGATTAAGGTAATGGCTGTGTTGTCCGTTGACCCAATCAGATGGGCTGGCATAATTTTAAAGCTCTAACACTATTGCCAGGGACCAGGGTTCAATTCTAGCCTTGGGTGACTGTCTGTGTGGAGTTTGCATGTTCTCCCTGAGTCTGCTTGAGTTTCCTCCGGGTTCTCCGGTTTCCTCCCACAGTCTAAAGATGTGCAGGTAGGTGGATTGACCATGATCAATGTGAGGCATTATAAGGATAGGTCGGAGGAGTGGGCTAAGGTAGAGTGCTCTTTTGGAGGGTCGGTGCAGACTCGATGGGCCAAATGATCTCCTTCTGCTTTGCAGGGATTTGATGACAGCCATTGAATACTGCTTGAGATCTTCTTATCCAACAATTGGTGCCATACCAGCAAGTCTCTCTTTCCTCAACCCTTCACTACAACTGCCTTGGTGACCTCTTGGCCCACTCCCAATGGTGGCTAAGCATGCTGTCTGGTAGTCTTGAAGATGAAGGTCTGAGGCAGCTGCAGAAGCAGGTGGCAAGCAGGTATTCAAAAGGTTTGGAGCAGTGACTAGACAGGGAACATGCCTGACTTACTGAACGAGGAGAGAGAGAGAGAAAGGACAGAAAGCCTTGTGGGGGAAATTCCAGTACTGAGGGCCGAGACAGCTGAAGCTTGGGCTACAAAAGTAGGGTTTGCACAAGAAGCCAGAGTTGGATAAATGCAAAATTCTTAAAGGGTTATATGGCTGGATGAGATTGCAGAGGAAGGGAGGGTTGAGGCTATGAGGGTGATTACGAACTGGAAGCCAAGTCAGGTCAGTAAACACAGAGATAATATGTGATGGGACTCAGTGTGAGTTAGGACACAGGCAGCAAAATGTCAGATCTCAAATTTATGGAGAGAAGCTGAACAAGAATGGATAAAAATGCCAAGTTAATTATTTTTCTCTTTAATAAAGTGATGGATTCCTGAGTAAACACTAGTTCATCTATCCTCTTGAGTCTGTATATATACAACTCATTGAAACTTTCATATTGAACACTTTTTGTATTTCTTGCTGTAATATTGTTTCACAGTGTTTCAGTTATAATTCTTAATACAATTTTTAGGGCAGCACGGTGGCACAATGGGTTAGCCCTGTTGCCTCACGACGCTGAGGTCCCAGGTTCGATTCTGGGTCACTGTCCATGTGGAGTTTGCACTTTCTCCCTGTGTTTGCGTGGATTTTGCCCCAACAACCCAAAGGTGTGCAGGCTAGGTGGGTTGACCACACTAAGTTGCCCCTTAATTGGGAAAAATGAATTGGGAACTCTCAATTCCCGTACCAGCCTCCACGGACAGGGGCCGGAATGTGGCGACTAGGGGCTTTTCACAGTAACTTCATTGAAGCCTATTCGTGACAATAAGCGATTTTCATTTAATTTCATTTTTCATTTTTAAAAAAATAATATTTTTAGACTTGGTCTGTAAATATTTATTTCTGTTGGGGCTCAGTGGCATGAAATCTGTTTCTCTCTCCAAACATGCTGCCTGTCCTGCTGGGTATTTCCAGCATTTTCTGGTTTGATTTTTGATTCCCAGCACCCGCAGTAATTTGTTTTAATTCCTGTCACATCCTAACCTCTGCACCAGTGACCAGTGCAGAAATATTCACCAAGGTGAGGGTCACAATCTCCATTAGAACGGGGAGCACTGAGTGAGCATCACATCACAAGTAGTCAGGAAGGGAGACAGACTCAGCAGTCCCCCTCAGAGGTCGGAGGATACTCACAGTAATGCTTCAAGGTCACAGAAGCTGCACCTTAGGAGCCACAGGCAAGGAGGGTCTCACTGGAGCATCGGAGACAGATGAGTTCCCAGTTGCCAGAGATCCCTGGAGCATTGTGGATCCGTGTGAAGCCAGTCGAGGAGTCCATACAGCTTATATGAGCTACTAAAAGGGATTATGAAAGGAAACTTGCAAGAGACATCAAATGCAATATGAATAAATGTTATAATTATATTAAGGGAAAGTGGGTGGTGAAGAGCAATTTTGTCCCACTAAAAGCTGAAAATAGAGATATTGTCCGTGTTTCGGAGCACTGCTCCTTCCTCAGGTGAAGGAAGAGGTATGTTCCAGAAATAGATATATAGACAAATTCAAAGATGCCAGACATGCTTAGAATGCGAGCATTTGCAGGTAAAATACTTAATTAGTGGGTGACTAATAATAATAATCACTTATTGTCACAAGTAGGCTTCAATGAAGTTACTGTGAAAAGCCCCTAGTCACCACATTCCGGCGCTGGTTCGGGGAGGCCGGTGTGGGAATTGAACCCACACTGCTGGCATTGTTCTGCATTGCAAGCCAGCTATTTAGCCCACTGTGCAAACCAGCCCAGGGAATGTCTATGGATGTAATTTATATGGACTTCCAGAGGCATCTGATAAAGTCCCAAACATGAGACTGTTAACTATGATGGAAGCCCATGGAGTTGAGGGCAAATTATTGACATGGTTTGGAAACTGGTTGAGTGACAGGCGAAAGAGAGTGGGGATAATGGGTAATTACTCTTATTGGCAGGTGGCGACTAGTGGTGTACCACAGGGATCTGTGTTGGGGCCTGAATTATTCATTAATGACTTGGATAATGGCATAGAAAGTCATATATCAAAATTTGCGGATGATAAAAAGTTAGGTGGCATTGTAGACAGTCTAGATGATAGCATAAAATTACAAGTAGATGTTGACAGACTAGTTGAATGGGCAAAATTGTGGCTGATGAAATTTAATGTAAGCAAGTTTGAGATTTTGGACCAAAATAGGATAAAGTAGGGTACCTTCTAAATGAAAAGTACAGTGGATGTCCAAAGATATTTGGGGGTTCAGGTACAGAGGTCATTAAAATGCCAGGAACCAGTGCAGAAAATAATCAAAAAGGCTAATGGAATGCTAGTCTTTATATCTAGATGATGGAATATAAAGACACAGAAGTTAAGCTGCAGCTTTACAAAACCCTGGTTAGTCCCCACTTGGAGTACAGTAAGCAGTTCTGGGCACCACACCTCAGGAAGGATATTTTGGTCTCAGAGGCAGTGCAATTTGCTTCACAAAAATGATACCTGGATTGCACGGGTTGAGTTATGAGGAGAGATTAATCAAATCAGACCTGTTTTCGATAAATTTAAGAGGTTTAAGGAATGATCTGATCAAACTATTCAAGATATAAACAGGGAAAGACAGGGTAGATAAAGATAAACTATTTCCAATGGTTGGATATCTAATGCTCGGGGGCATATTCTAAAAACCACGACGAGACCAGTCTGGAGAGATGTTAGGAAGAACTTCTTCACTCAAAGGGTGGTAGAGGTTTGGAACTCTCTCCCATAAACAGCAGTTGAAGCCAGAACATTTGTCAATTTTAAATCTGAGATAAATAGATTTTCGTTAAGCTGAGATATGAAGGGATATGGGACAAAGGCAGGTATATGGGGCTGGATTTTCCAATTTTGAGGCTATGTCCGGAGGATCTGTGGCGTTTTATGTGGGAAAATTTGGCGCTGCCCAGCACCGATCCTCCGACCAGTTAGGGGTGAGCAGCTGCGCCACGTAAAACGCCCAGCCTCCACAAAATAAACGGTTGGAGAATTGCCGGATCCACGGAGGGAGTGCCAAATGAGGAAAAGTTCAACAGGTTGGAACTCGATTTGGAGTTCAGAAGAATGAGAGGTGATATGATTGGAACACAGGGGCCTGGATTCTCCATCCCACCGCACCCGTTTTCTGGTGCAGCATGCCCCCACCGGCAACGGGATCCTGCGTCCTGCCAGCCGGCCAATGGGGTTTCCCATTGTGGACACTAACCAAGCCGTTGGGAAATCCGTAGGTGTGAGTACACTGCCAGCGAAGCGGAGGATCCTGCCGACAGAGAATCCAGCCCAATATTCTTTGCAGGATCGAAAGAGTAAAGTTGGAAGGATGTTTCCACTTATGAGAGAGTGTAGGACCAAAGGGCATAGTTGCAGAATAAGGAGGTGCACATTGAAGACACATTTCAGAAAGAATATCTTCTCTCAATGAGTGGTGAATCTTTGGAATTCATTGTTCCAGGTAGCTGTGGAGGCCGAGTCCTCAAATATTTTCAAGGCTGAGATAGATAGGGGGCTTTATTCTCTGGGCAGGATTCCCCACACCAACATCAAAACGCAGGCGTTTCACTCTGCACTTTCGATCGGGGGTCCGTGCATGTGCGCAGCTGTGGCAGCCACCCTGTGCGACATGGCGGACTCAGCCTGCGGAGCTGCACCAGGAACATAGGGCACCCTGAGATCGCACGCGCCCGTGGATCGGTTCCACCCGATCGCTTGCCTGGCGGTCTGTGAGGGCCCCCCTCCCCCTGTGGACTTTCATGCCAGAAAAACTGCAGGAGGCGAGGAGGGGCCCCGGTTGCAAAAGTAGCAGTTTTTACAATGGTGGACTCAGACCATGGAACTGGACACTAAAAATAGACCCTCCGATCAGCCCGCCCCCGACCAGGGCGGCCGGGGACTGAGTCCACAGCCGCCACGCTAGTTTCCCGATCGGCACGCCGTCGGACTTCGATAATGTTGCTTTTCGGGGCCTGCAGAATCAGGGAACTGGCACTGGTCCCGATTCCATGAGGGGAAATGGATTCTCCGCCCTGGCGCCCGCTGCGATTTCGCCGTCAGGGTGTGGAGAATCCAGCCCAGGGTTTTTCCTCAATAGGGGAATTACGGCTTATGGAGAGAAGGCAGGAAAGTGAACTGAGTGAGTGTTAGATCAGCCATGATCTTATTAAATGGCACAGCAGGCTCGAAATGCTGAATGGCCTCCTCCTGTTCCTGTTTCTTGTGTTGATCAGTAAATCACTCTGATCTATTTTGGGTCGTTTGCTTTGTTCATCTATTTAACTTATGATTATATCTAAACTGTTGCTACTTTACAAATAATTTTTAAATCACTTATGTGTTCTCGACCATCTATTTTGGATGAGCTTTTACTCCCGAAGTTTAAATCTTATGGTGCATAGCAGACAGCCACAATCTTGCTGGTTCATACTGGACAGCACCACCTGACCAGTAAATGTAATAGAGGGACATCTTCAACATTTAAAAAATAAATCAATTTAGAGTACCCAATTCATTTTTTCCAATTAAGGGGCAATTTAGTGTGGCCAATCCACCTATCTGCACATCTTTGGGTTGTGAGGACGAAACCAACACAAACACGTCGAATATGGGACCTCGGCGCCAGGCAGCAATGCTAACCACTGCGCCACCGTGCTGTCCCAGCACATCTTCAACATGACAATGGTCTGCTCAGTACAGATTTGTGTGAGGAGCTGGCTCTGGTTGTACTGCCTCGCCACATCTTTGTTAGTATCTGCTGCCCAGATGCAACCACAGTCTGACACCCTTCTCCGGACTCCACCATCTTCTATTGATAAATACAGGTTTTTCAGGGGCGATGTTGTCAACTGTGTACCACTGATTGACAGGTTGAGTGCGATTATTCATCTTTTATCTGAGCTGACCAGTGTCTCCATTAACCCTGATGGTTCGTTGCTGTATATATGCCAGATTCACCCTTACATGTTCCAGATACTGCGTCTTCCCCGTGTCCACCAATTGAAAATCACAAACTGGCCCAGTGAGGCTTTTTAATTAGCTCCACAAGTGAAGTGTTGGCTAGTGTAGACTTGAGAGATGAACAGACACTTCCAACACTGATGAAGGTTCAACTCGATTTTATTAACTACTTCTAACTAACTAACACACGATGACTGTGGGTCTAAATGATGCTAACTTAAACTAGAGATCTAAGCCTTGTCCGAATGAGTTGATTCCCTCAGCACGTGCTGTAAGTCTGTGCTGGGCTGGATGAGTTCTTGTTACACTCAGAGGCAGCACCCAGAATGAGCGGGAACCGTGGTGCCCTCTGCCTTTATAGTGTGTGTATTCTAACTGGTGATTGGCTGCGGTGTTTTTACATGTTGATTTGTCCCTGTATGTGTCCATCAGTGTGTGTCTGCACCATGATATACTGGTGTATATTATGACAACAAGTAACTTCATAAGAACATAAGAACTAAGAACAGGAGTAGGCCATATGGCCCCTCGAGCCTGCTCCGCCATTCAATGAGATCATGGCTGATCTTTTGTGGACTCAGCTCCACTTTCCGGCTGGAACACCATAACCCTGAATCCCTTTATTCTTCAAAAAAACTATCTATCTTTATCTCAAAAACATTTAATGAAGGAGCCTCAACTGCTTCACTGGGCAAAGAATTCCATAGATTCGTATGCATTTAATTGGTGGCATCTCGAGATCCATACACCTACCCTCGTGAGCTTTCACAAAGATTTATGTTATTTGACCGTCCCCTCTTGAACTCAATAGACTCAATTTGGCTCTGATTAGACTGTAACTAACCAAGACAAAAGCAGGACTCTGGATAGTAAATTCTAAAAGCAGTTTATTCTTAAAAGGAAAAAGGTATACTTATCAATACATGACCAACTTTTACAATTGGGTGATAAAACTTTCTCAAGCTGAACTTCCCTCACTGAGAGTGATTCCCTGAAATCCTGCCCCAGAGAGCACTCAGTACCTCCAGTGACAATAGCAAGCGATTGGATAGTTCCCAAAAGTCATTTTGAACCCTTGAATTATTTCATCTCAAATCAGGCCTGTTGCAATTATCCAGTTGCTCCTTTGTTGTTACTGGGTTAATTTTATTGGATTTAGCTTTACGGAGTGGAACAATGAGACAGTGTATGATCTTTCGCTTATCTGAATTTATGCAAGTCTTCATTCATCCTCTGGACACCTGCCCCAGCCAGCCAAGGACAAATGAGGCCCATGTTTCACTCGGCATCTGTCTGCTCCCTTTTCCCCCACAGCTTACAGCAGCAAATTAATATTTTAAACTTTGAACAGTGGAATATTACCCAGCCATAACAACTACTGATTAATTACTTATTCTTCAATTATACATTGAGGCTCACTGCTTATTTAATCATCTGAGTTTGGCTAATTACTAATTATATAATAATCCTTGATTAAGACATATGAGTTATTATAAATTCCATAATACAAAATGGCTTATATAGCCCTGTCAACAAAGTGGTGTCATGGCCATGTCAGCACTATAGTGAATATAACGTGAAAACTCCCTGAAGATGGTCAAGTTACAGCACTGCTCAAGCCTACACCACCCACCCTGCCATTGAAAATTGCATTGCTTTCTGGAGCTGGTCGATGCTGCCCTCCGACTGTGTGATTTCAAATCAGTCCCAGACGCTTACCCTTTCACACCGTCAATCGAAAATCCAGACCTGGGTGAGGAGGGTGTGGGAGGGGTATATGAGCACATATTATCGAAGGTGGCAGGGCTGATTAAGAAAGTGATTCTACAGGCATAGAGGTCCTGGCTGAATAAATGAAGGCACAAATCTCAAAAACAAAGTGGTCGTGGTTTGGCCTTATCCTAGGGTTGTCATTATTGGGTCATAAAATAAATGGATAAAGTGGTAGCAGATGCATTGGTATTAATTTTCTAAAACTCCCCAGATTCTGGAAAGGTTTAATCAGACTGTAAAGTAGCAAATCTAGCCCCTCTTTTCAAGAAGGGAGGAAGGCAGTAAACAAGAAACTATAGGCCAGTTAGCTTGACGTCTGTCATGGGTCAGATTTTAGAATCAATCATTAAGGAGGTTATGGCTGGTCACTTAAAAAAAACTTAAGGTAATCGGGAAGAGTCAGCACAGTTTTCTGAAAGGAAAATCATGTCTAACCAATTTATTGAAGGTCATTTAAGGAGTAACATGCATAGTGTCTGTTGATGCTCTATACTTGGATTTCCAGAAGACATTTCATAAGGCGCCACATCCATGTCATTGTCGTAGATAAAAGCTCTTGGAATGGAGGGGTAACATATTGACATGGATAGAGGATTGGAGGCAGGCAGAAAAAAAAGTCTGCATAAATGGGTCTTTTTCTGATTGGCATGTCGTGACAAATGGAGTCTTGCAAGGATTGCGCTGGGGCCTTAACTTTTTACAATTCATACCAATGATGTAGATGAAGGGAGAAAAAGCATTACCAGGCAGATTTTTGCAAATTTTTATGTGACATAAAGATAAATAGGAAAACATATTGTGAAGAGGACATGAAGAGGTTGCAGATACATTGGGCATGATTTTCCCACCACTTCACATCTATGTCTACACTGGGCGTGACACGTGAATTGTGGGCAAGCCAAAAATCTGGCTTTGCACCTGTTCAAATGGCAAGTGTGTCACCGGACCAGCGGCGCCCAGCACAATCTATTACCACCAATTACCCCCCTGGCCCTGGGGAATCTCGACAATGGCGGAGAATCCTGCTGCCCAGGCATCTTGTTGCTCCTGGTTCATGTCAAAGTTTATATCATTCGCTCCCTGAGCAAACAGGGCATCCGTGACCTCACGGAGGCACTTGTGGATTGTAGCTTGTGAGATGCCGCACAAGCCCCCACTTGAATCCTGAAATAATCCTGAAGCTTAAACGTTCAGGGCTGTGGTAACATTGATGGTCACCGAGTGCAGATATCCTCTTCCTCCACATGGTGCCAAGTTCGTGAGGACATGGCACAGGTGCCGCATCGTCCCCTTGTTGAGGCAAAGTCTTCTGCACCACACTGCCCATCATCTTCTCAATACAAATGGTGCCTGTACACTTTGGCCATTGCTGGCCTCTCCTTTTGGGTACTCCCTGGCCTGATGGGTAACCGGGACCCTGCTCATGGGCCGCCACCTCGAGCCTCTGCGATGATGCAGCCGCTGCCTTCTCCGGTGTCTGGCCACTTGTCACCACGAGGGCAGCGTCCATGGGGTCCAAGATATCTTCCATGAGTGTAATATCTATAAGGAATTAGAGAGGATATGAGACTGTCAACCAGCGGTGCCTTCACCCCGGAACCCTCCATTCCCCCATTGCTTGCCCCCCCCTTCCACATTCCCTTTCATCTGGCACGTCGAGCCCATGCACGCCCTGCCACAGTGTGGGGCCTCTAGTCACCGGACCCCACACCCTGCACCCCAGACACCCGCACATCAGGTTTCCTGGACTGTGTGCTGCTCCATTCATCGGTGCACACCCACCCATGGTGGCGGAGATGTCACCGATGTTTGGGCGCACCCCTTGGGTGTTCGGATGTTGGCCACAACGACCATGATGTTGCTTCCTGCAGTTGCTTCAGGCATCATGGTTGGGATGCCCAGCAATAACTCTCACATACTACATGGCACACCTACACATGGGAATCCACTTGGGAGCTGTGAAGCGTTCCCTTAACTAAGATTGCCAAACCCTATTAGCAATATCCTTCAGCCAAGCAGCCAGACGCCTCCACAGTCAATGGGAGTTATGGGTGGTCAGTGGGGCAGACAGGTAGGGGCTGGGGTTGCCCCCCGTAATGGGTATGCACGATCAGGGCGTGACATGTTGGACCCACGGGCGCTGAGACATCCACCCTGTAGTAATAATCAGATATCAATATACATGATCAATGTATGTAAATGTAGTACAGTCATTATAACACTAGATGGCTCACAGTCAGATACTATAAGAACTAATTTCCCGCCTTTTCTAAGTCAGATGATGATGAGAAGTGATTCAGAACAGTGAACAAGCAAGAAATAGAATAGCTAGAGAAAGAGAAGTGAGAACTAGTTTGTTATAATAGTGTATAGTTATGCAGGTATCTGTATTGTACTTTAATTTATCATTGTTAGTTTAGTATTGAGTAAAATGACTCACAGTTTATTATTTGTATTACTCATTAAATAGTTCATCTTTCAACAAGAAGACTATTGGTCATTTTATCATCCTGGTGGATTCACGAGTAATATATGTATTTTAGATAAGTCATTATTTAAAATATAACATAGTACCAGCGAGTTATAAATCTTTTAAGAAAGCCGAACAAAGATTTAGCATAGAAAAGAAGAAAGAAAAAAGCACAAATGGGTTCAACTATTCGACAATAGTAATCATCGCAACTTTGAAAACTTCGACGTAAACGACCTATCAATGGTCCAAGTTCAAGCACCAAGACACCTAAAGACCACTGGTAATTTAAATTTAAATTGGAAGTTGTTCAAGCAGCAATTTCAACTTTACTTAGAAGCTAGTGATTTAAGTGCAGCACCAGAAGCTAGAAGGATTGCTTTATTTCTATCCCTTGCAGGACAGCAAGCAATCAAAATATTCAACTCATTTCATTTGAGTGCTGATGAAGATAAAACTAAATTTGATCAAGCGATAGTGAAGTTTGATAAACATTGTAAAATGCAGACAAATGAGATTTTAGAACGACTGAAATTTCATCGGAATAATTTTATCACAGATCTCAAGCGCTTAGCTAAAAGGTGTAACTATGAAAATCTGCATGGTTCACTTGTCAGAGACCAAATAAATATGGCATACTCGATGATAACATCAGAGAAGCGTTAATTTGTCAAAATGATTTAAGTCTACAAATCGCGATTGACAAATGTATTGCAGCAGAACAGACTAGAAGCCATTATCTAGCAATTCATCCAAAGGAGAAAAGCGCAAATCTCTAACACGATGCAGAGAAAATTAAAATGGTGTCGCAAGCAAAGCAGAAATCTGTGAGGAACGGAAGCTATTTTCTACAAGCATTTTCGAGCTCTCCATGTGCTCACTATGCAACAAAATGAGAGACATTCAAGATGAAGTCTGCCCATGCGTGTACATCACAATTACGTTATGATGACAACGTAATTACGTGTCACAGATGTGGTAATGCCCACTTAAGGGGTAATTGTCCAGCTTTTGGCAAACAATCTTTAAAATGTCAGAAACTCAACCATTATACTTCCCAATGTCAATCAACTGCTAAATGCATTTCTCCTACACACAAGAAGTATCACAAAGTCCGAGCTGTGGACAAATCAGAAGAAATCAACACTCAAGAAGATTTCACGGCAGATGACGATATTTTCTCATTAGAAACTACTTTCTTCGTTGGTGTAGTTGATTTGTCCATTAAGCATGTTCTACAAGCAAGCAAGGATCATCTTAAAACAATGAAGAGACTGAGAAAAATCTTCAAGCAACAGAAGAACAAAAAGTCAACAAAGTAAGCAACGATTGGATGACTACTGTGTATGTTAACACGATTCCAATCACTTTTAAATTGTATACCGGCGCCTCGGCAAATCTTTTGAATTCCAAGGACATGTCCAAGAGCAAGAGTCATTATGAAATGATTCCTCCAGAATGCTCATTATGTCGCGACTTCTCCAGGCCCAAATGGGCTAGCAGCGGTGTGACGCCAATCGCGACGGCGTCACCCGTTGTGGACGTGGCAGGTCACTTGATGCCGGGTGGCGTAAACAACACCACTCGGCTTCACAGCACAAAAGACGGCGTACCCACCCCCATCCGTAAGATCTCCAAATATGGCCGTCCGCCTCACAGCCCCGAGGTTCCAGGAGCGCGACATCGAGATGCTCCTGGGCGCTATTCAAAAGAGGAGCGAGGCCCTGTACCCTGGACATGGCCGCAGGGTCGCCCCACGCCTCAGCCGGCGCTTGTGGAGGGAGGTGGCAGAGGCCGTCAGTGCTGTGGCTGTGACACCGAGGACAGGCACCCAGTGCCACAAGAAGGTCGGGGCACACTCCCGCGTGCAACTAACCATAACCCTAACCCTGACCCTGACCCTGACCCTAACCCTGACCCTGACCCTGATCCTAACCCTAACTCTAACCCTGACCCTGACCCTGACCCGAACCCTGACCCTAACCCTAACCCTGACCCTGACCCTGACCCTGACCCTGACCCTGACACTGCCTCTACCCTAGCCCTAACCCTAACACTGACCCTACACCTGACCCTGACATTGACCCTGACTCTACCCAAACCCTAACCCTACCCGAACCCTAACCCTAACCCTACCCCGACCCTGACTCTACTCTAACCCTAACCCTACCCTAACCCTAACCCTAACCCTGACCCTGACCCTACCCCTGACCCTGACTCTACTCTAAATTTAAACCTACCCTAACCCTAACCCTAACCCTGACCCTGACCGTGACCCTACTCCAGACCCTGACCCTGATCCTGACTATACCCTAACCCTAACCCTAATGTGTTGCGACCTCTGCCAATATACACGCAAACGCTGTTGTGCAGTCATATACCTGTCTAACACTGTTGCCCTTTACCCCTGCCACCCACCCGCCCGCCCCCCACAGGAGAAGCATGCACACAACAACAGTGAGCGTCAGAGGATTGGAGGGGGCACAGCTGATGAAAGACCACTCACCGTCCATGAGGAAAGGGCCCTGGAACTGGCAGGCGGATCTGAGGACCGGGAGGTTGCCGATGCAGAGGTCGGGGGCCCGCTAGAAAGTGAGCCACCCACGGCCCTTCCCCTCCCTCATTTCCCCCATATCGCCCCTCCCCCATTTCCCCCATATCCCCTCTCCCCCATATCCCCCATATCTCCTCTCCCCCATATCCCCCCTCCCCATATCCCCCATATCCCCCATATTCCCCATAACCCCCCTCCCCATATCCCCCATATCCCCCAATCACCGCCCGCTTGTCTAACCATGCATGCTGTATTGGGTATTGCAGGACCAAACGTCGAGGCACCCGTCATTGCGGATGCCGACCACCCGCAGGATGCCCCAGGGCGGCCAGGGGAGAGGGAGAGACCAGGCCCCTCTGGCGTGTGATGCCCGCAGGCGCCCCCAGGGCGGCCATGGGAGAGGGAGAGACATGGAGCACCACAGAGACGATGCCCGCGTCTCGTGCGGGTGAGGGGGCGCAGGCGTGTGACACCCAGTGACGAGGGGAGCAGCCACAGGCCCCAGTCGCAGCCGAGCCAGGACACACTGACCCAAGACACCCCTACCCAGGACACCCCTACCCAGGACACCCCTACCCAGGACACCCCTACCCAGGACACACCTACCCAGGACACCCCTACCCAGGACACCATATCTTTACCATAAGGTAAAGATAGATAGTTTTTTGAAGAATAAAGGGATTAAGGGTTATGGTGTTCAGGCCGGAAAGTGGAGCTGAGTCCACAAAAGATCAGCCATGATCTCATTGAATGGCGGAGCAGGCTTGAGGGGCCAGATGGCCTACTCCTGCTCCTAGTTTTTATGTTCTTATGATAGCCATACTCAGGATAGCCCTACCCAGGACACTCCTACCCAGGACAGCCCTACCCAGGTCTCCCCTGCCCAGGACACCGACACACATGAGACTGGACGACAGGACAGTGACACACAGCGGACGGGTGGAGACAAGGCGCCACCACAGGAGACCATGGACTCGGAGTCTGACGATGTGCACGCCACAACGCCACTACTTTCACCAACACCCTCCACCATCGCAGTGACACTCAGCTCGGTTGGGCACTTTAGTGATGAGGCTTCTGGTACACTCACTGGTGCGGACAACACAGCCTTATCAGTACAGCAGGTGGAGGTAGCAGAGGGGCCGGGAGGTCGGAGAGCATCATGGCGCAAACGAACATCTGCCGCCCAGACGGGTCCCGGGTTCCTGGAGTTACCACACCCACCCATAGACCCGATGCAGCCACCAAACCTGGGATGAAGGAAGAGGACGATGGCTGACTTGCGGCAGCTGCAGACACAGGTGGAGGAGTCCACCTGCGTCCAGAAGCTGGGAGTGGTGCCGGTCATGCTTGCCACCCAGGCCGAAACCGCACGGATAGCGTACCATAAGACCATAAGACATAGGAGTGGAAGTAAGGCCATTCGGCCCATCGAGTCCACTCCACCATTCAATCATGGTTGATTTCAACTCCATTTACCCGCTCTCTCCCCATAGCCCTTAATTCCTCGAGAAATCAAGAATTTATCAATAAGACCATAAGTCTTATAAGACTTATAAGTCTTACGCGGTGGAAGCAATGGGTGCAACGGTGTCAGACGTGGGGAGCAGGGTGCGAGGCCTGGGGCTTTCTGTGCAGGCAACGTCTGTGGCCCAGGACTTGGCTTCCTTCACACAGGAAGCCATGAGCCAGAGCCAGCGGCAGATGGCAGCGGCGCTCAACGCCGTGGCCCAATCTCAGCAGGCCATGGCGCAGTCTCAGCAGGCCATGGCGCAGTCTCAGCAGACCATGACGCAGTCTCAGCAGGCCATGGCGCAGTCCCAGCAGGCCATGGCCCAGTCCCAGCAGGCCATGGCGCAGTCTCAGCAGGCAATGGCCCAGTCTCAGCAGGCCATGGCGCAGTCTCAGCAAGCATGGCCCAGTCTCAGCAGGCCATGGCGCAGACCCAGCAGGCAATGGCCCAGTCTCAGCAGGCCATGGCGCAGTCCCAACAGGCCATGGCGCAGTCTCAGCAAGCCATGGCGCAGTCCCAGCAGGCAATGGCCCAGTCTCAGCAGGCCATGGCGCAGTCTCAGCAGACCATGACGCAGTCTCAGCAGGCCATGGCGCAGTCCCAGCAGGCCATGGCCCAGTCCCAGCAGGCCATGGCCCAGTCCCAGCAGGCCATGGCGCAGTCTCAGCAGGCAATGGCCCAGTCTCAGCAGGCCATGGCGCAGTCTCAGCAAGCATGGCCCAGTCTCAGCAGGCCATGGCGCAGACCCAGCAGGCAATGGCCCAGTCTCAGCAGGCCATGGCGCAGTCCCAACAGGCCATGGCGCAGTCTCAGCAAGCCATGGCGCAGTCCCAGCAGGCAATGGCCCAGTCTCAGCAGGCATGGCCCAGTCTCAGCAGGCCATGGCGCAGTCCCAGCAGGCCATGGCCCAGTCCCAGCAGGCCATGGCGCAGTCCCAGCAGGCCATGGCGCAGTCTCAGCAGGCAATGGCCCAGTCTCAGCAGACCATGACGCAGTCTCAGCAGGCCATGGCGCAGTCCCAGCAGGCCATGGCCCAGTCCCAGCAGGCCATGGCGCAGTCCCAGCAGGCCATGGCGCAGTCTCAGCAGGCAATGGCCCAGTCTCAGCAGGCCATGGCGCAGTCCCAGCAGGCAATGGCCCAGTCTCAGCAGGCCATGGCGCAGTCCCAACAGGCCATGGCGCAGTCTCAGCAAGCCATGGCGCAGTCCCAGCAGGCAATGGCCCAGTCTCAGCAGGCATGGCCCAGTCCCAGCAGGCCATGGCACAGTCCCAGCAGGCCATGGCGCAGACCCAGCAGGCAATGGCCCAGTCTCAGCGGGCCATGGCCCAGTCTCAGCGGGCCATGGTCCAGTCTCTGCAGGACATGGCCCAGTCTCTGCAGGACATGGCCCAGTCTCAGCAGGCCATGGCCCGGTCTCAGCAGGCCATGGCCCAGTCTCAGCACGCAATGGCCCAGTCTCAGCAGGCCATGGCCCAGCCTCAGCACGCAATGGCCCAGTCTCAGCAGGCAATGGCCCAGCCCCAGCAGACAATGGCCCAGTCCCAGCAGGCAATGGCCCAGTCTCAGTAGACCATAGCGCAGTCCCAGCAGACAATGGCCCAGTCCCAGCAGGCAATGGCCCAATCTCAGCAGGCCATGGCGCAGTCTCAGCAGGCCATGGCCCAGTCTCAGCAGGCCATGGCGCAGTCCCAGCAGGCAATGGCCCAGTCTCTGCAGGCCATGGCGCTGTCTCAGCAGGCAATGGCCCAGACTCAGCAGGCCATGGCGCAGTCCCAGCAGGCAATAGCCCAGTCTCAGCAGGCCATGGCCCAGACTCAGCAGGCCATGGCGCAGTCCCAGCAGGCAATGGCCCAGTCTCTGCAGGCAATGGCCCAGTCTCAGCAGGCAATGGCCCAGTCCCAGCAGGCAATGGCCCAGTCTCAGTAGACCATGGCGCAGCCCCAGCAGACAATGGCCCAGTCCCAGCAGGCAATGGCCCAATCTCAGCAGGCCATGGCGCAGTCTCAGCAGGCCATGGCGCAGTCCCAGCAGGCCATGGCACAGTCCCAGCAGGCAATGGCCCAGTCTCTGCAGGCCATGGCGCAGTCCCAGCAGGCAATAGCCCAGTCTCAGCAGGCCATGGCCCAGTCTCAGTAGACCATGGCGCAGTCTCAGCGGGCCATGGCCCAGTCTCAGCGGGCCATGGCCCAGTCTCTGCAGGACATGGCCCAGTCTCTGCAGGATATGGCCCAGTCTCTGCAGGCAATGGCCCAGTCTCAGCAGGCAATGGCCCAGTCTCTGCAGGCCATGGCCCAGTCTCTGCAGGCCATGGCTGAAGGCATCAGCGCCATTGCCCAGGTGTTGGCCGATGTCGCCCAGACACAGACAGGGATAGCCAACTCCCTGAGCTCCATGGCTGCAAACCTACAGACCCTTGTCGATACCAGCACGGGCCTCCAGGACTGGCAGCACCAGGTGTTGGGGAGGCGTCGGATGGCCGGTCCATTCGCACCCCCGACCCATGTGGAGGCCCGGGGGCTATCGGGCACCCCGAGGAAGGAGGCGGTGATGGGGCCCGTCCCGTCTCCCCCTGTACGGGAGGCCCCGGAGCACCACGACACCTCGGACTCCCCCCCCCACCCCCACCCCCCCTTCCGTCCCAGGTGCATTTGGTGGGCAGCGGGCAGGACAGGCTGGCAGCTCGCCATCCCAGTCGCCCGAGCCGCAGCCTGGCCCATCTAGGCCGGGCCACCCCAGGAAACGGCCGCCAAAGGGATCCCGAGTCACAGGGCAGGAATCACAGGAATCCACCTCCAGTTCTGCTGTACCGTCTGGGGAACCACCTAGTCAAGGGGCCCGTAAGGCCAAACAATTAGGTACTGAGTAAGTCGGCACGGGTGCAGGGCACAGATGAGTTTTAGGGGCTAGGGCACGTGTATGGACAGTTTGTAATTAAAATCACTTTCACACCTACAGTAGCTGCCTTTGTGTTCTGTCTGAAGAGTACGGGGGTGTCATGTACGTTGAGCACCAGTGTGTGGTGTGGGAGGGGGGGTCTGACGTAGGCCCAGGTGAGTGTCCCCTCCTTCCACCTGGGCCGCCCTCTCCATCCCCCCGGGCAGAGGATGGGACCGTGTGCTGCAGTGTCACGGCCGCATGCAGGGGTGGTCCGGGTGGATGGTGGTACCGTGGCCATGGGACAGACATTGTCCAATGATGTGGAGCCAGGAGCTCATCACAGACCGGGTCGTCATCATCCTCCATGGCCTGCAATGGACACGCTTCCACCGGCGACCGTGTGAGCCCGGCCCATTGTGCCGCAGGTGGATGTGCAATGGAGGGGTGGTGTGCATGCGGGTGGGGTGGGGGTGGTTGGTTGTGGTTGGGGGGGGAGGGTTAGGGTGTTGGTGCTGGGTGGGTGATGGGGGGGGTGAGGGTGGTCGAATGTTGCCATGGTGTGCAGTATGTGGCCATACTCGCCGATTCGCACGCCCCCTAGTCAGTGAACCGGGCGGCTATCAGCCTGTCCCGTGCCCGCTGGCCCAGCCGGTAACGGTGGGTAGCCACCCGCCTATGTCCAGCCTGTCTGCCCTGACCATTGCCCCCATTTTCCTCATCTGGGGAGGTCTGTGCCTCTTCCTCCTGCTCCTGCACTCCCCCCTCCTCTGCCTGCGGCACATCGCCCCTCTGCTGGGCGATGTTGTGCAGGACGCAGCAGACCACAATGGTGTGGCCAACCCTATCGGGCGGGTACTGGAGGGGCCCCCCAGAGATGTCCAGGCACCTGAAACGCACCTTCAGCAGCCCAAAGCACCTCTCTATCACACCCCTGGTCGCTGCATGGGCATCGTTGAGCGATTCTTCATGTCATTCTATGGTCTCCGTATAGGCGTCATCAGCCACGACCGCAATGGGTAACCCCTGTCGCCTAGCAACCAGCCCCTCAGCCGGGGGTGGCGTCCCTCGAACATGCCAGGGATGTACGACCGCGACAACACGTATGAGTCGTGAACACTGCCCGGGTACCGGGCGCAGACGTGCAGGATCATCATGTGGTGGTTGGAGACCACCTGTATGTTCATGGAATACGTGCCCTTCCTATTGGTGAACACAGCCCTGTTGTCTGCAGGTGGCCGCACGGTGCCGTGCATCCCATCGATCGCCCCCTGGACCATGGGAAAACCGGCCACGGCAGCGAAGCACACTGGGAGGCAGGAGTGGAAGCGAGAGTGATTTCCGCTCGAGGATGATGTGCTGGCCACTCACCATTTCTCACTGATTAGCTCATTAGATATGCAAGCCGCAGAAGCACGCCAATCTTGTGGCAGGGGTTATCAATGCCCACAGCACTTTTTCCGCAGCTGGACCAGAGCTAGAAGAAGTGCAGGGTCACTGGCAACCAGCATCATGCATACCTGAGGTGATTTGTTAACACATTGTGGTGATCTATCAAGTCAGCATAATCTGTGCATACATCCCTAAACATTTCAGTCAATGGGAATACTTGTAGTCAGCATCAGTTACCTCTGACCTCTCCCTACCCCATTATGGTGGAGCCCATCCTGGAGAACAACAGATGAGTTCTCCTCTCATTTATGCATCCATTTACATTGACAAGGGTAATGAAAGCTATGTCTGCGCACTCTCCCTCAAATATCTTTGGGATTCCATCAATCATCTTCAAGACACATTCAAGAGACTCTTGCCTTGTTAACAGTGATGTACCATCCCACCCCCTGCCCCAAAACCATTATCAGCCATGGCTATTGACCAAGGAACCTGGAGGTCCTAAACCAGCACATTGTTGTGTCTCTCCTCACTCCTCTGGCTGCTCGCCCTGCCTTCCTCAATCTGTCCATCCGTCTTTCGCTTTGGTCAACTTGACTCTCCCTTCAGTGCAGCCTTTACTGCAGCTCCTGACCTTGCTTGGATCTCAATGTCATGTGACCCATAGTCATGAAGGAAACCCGCTGCTCTGGGGGCTTTACCACAGAGAAGAGAACACTCCCGAGTACAGTTCTCATTCAGCCGACTCATGATTATTAGAGTGTCCCCTTCGTCAGCCAAATCTGCTCACCTTTAACTGCATCCCCTGGAAAAGACCGCCCTCCCACTTCAGGGATTCACATGTGCAAAAGACCTATGTTGTGAAGAAGAGCCTTCAGCAATTGGTGCGTGCAACGCCTGGCGAGATGGCCTTTTAATGAGCATGCATGACATGCAGAAGCATGCAAATATGTGTCGCAATAGTTGCTGTCGGGAAGCTTAAGACACCTTCAAACTTCCCTGAACTTAATTACAAAACTTCATCTCGGCTTTGGGAATCTGGCTTTTGGCCTCCTGTTCATTTAAGTTCCCTATCTGCTTTGCTTCCTGATCCCAGGAGCAGCACAAAATTCCGCCCAATGGGCTGAATAGCTTACACCTGCTCCGATTTCAAATGTTCCTATACAAAAGCAAAATACTGTAGCTGCTGGAGATTTGAATTAAAAACATAACCTGTTCGAAAAATTTAGTAGACCTGGGAACATGTGTGGGGAAAGAAACAGGGAGCGATTTAACTGGAAAACATCCACGTCAGGTTTTGGGCATGTTTAGTGGGGTGTTTCTCAATGGCTGCAGCACTGAGAAACACCCAGCTATTCAACGGCACTCTCTCCGCCAAGGCCACACTTTCCTCACAGATCGGGGCGCTATTTTGTCTGGCTGCCCTGATCTTTTGTCGCCCCCTTTCAGCCCCACACTCCTCCGCTTCCATCCCGCCCCCCACCCCTCCAAACCTCGGGAAGGCTCCCTATGCCTGAGCCCTGGCAGTGCTAACCTGGCCTGGGCACCCTTGCCCCTGGCAATGCCCCTGCCAGGCTGACAGTGCCACCCAAGCACTCTGGTAATACCTAATGGCTCAGATCACAACATCTCGCGAGGCATTTTGAACGTCCCAAATCTCCTCTCGCGAGATTTAACATCCACGTCCCGACACCATGTCGGGCACAACAAGGCCATTAAATTGCACCCAATGTTTCGAGTCCAATAAGACATCCAGGCAATGGAAGAACATCTAAGAAATGTCAACACAACCACTCAGTGTGAATTTTGCAGCTATGTTACTTCATAATATAATGGGCGGGATTCTCTGCCGGCGAGATTATTTTAAAAATAATCTTTATTGTCATAAGTAGGCTTACATTAACACTGCAATTAAGTTACTGTGAAAAGCCGCTAGTCGCTACATTCCGCCACCTGTTAGGGTACACTGAGGGAGAATTCAGAATGTCCAAATTACCTAACGTCTTTCAGGACTTGTGGGAGGAAACGGGGCACCAGGAGGAAACTCACGCAGACACGGGGAGAACGTGCAGACTAATTACAGACAG
Organism: Scyliorhinus canicula; assembly: GCF_902713615.1. Taxonomy (NCBI): domain Eukaryota; kingdom Metazoa; phylum Chordata; class Chondrichthyes; order Carcharhiniformes; family Scyliorhinidae; genus Scyliorhinus; species Scyliorhinus canicula. The sequence goes on from NC_052153.1 coordinate 37,440,048, forward strand.
TGACCCAGCGGGGAATCGAACCTGGGACCCTGGCACCGTGAACCAACAGTGCTAACCACTGTGCTAACATGCTGCCCATCTAGCCAATCTTTTATCCATGCCAATATGTTCTTCCTCATACCATGCGCTTTTATTCTCTGCAATAACCTTTCATGAGGCACTTTATCAAATGACGACTGTGCTACTGTGCTGCCTCCGTTCCACAGGCAGTGCGCCCACGCCTGCGGCTTTCCTGGCGGCGTGGGATGGCCAAAATGGGAAATCCCATTGGCAGGTGGTGGGAATGGGAAATCCCGCTGCTGGTGTGGGCGCGCCGCCAAGGAACACGCGGCCAGAGCACCGGAGAATCCCGCCCAAGGTGTAGGTCGGTTGGATGATTTTCAGCCGGAAAAAAAAATGAACAGAATCATTCATTAGTGCCACAGCCCTCAGTGAATCATGCTTTTGGCTTCAAGTTATTTGTTTGGTATAATAATTTGTTTTCATTGATGTCAACACAAAATTTTTTAATTGATAACCTTCCCTTGCCACATTAAAAGACAAATAACAATCAAATCTCCAAATCTCTGCACACAATGATGTTATTTAGATCATTAATCCTCATGTGTCTTTCAGAGGCTAAGTTAATCATCAGCTGCTGACCCGGAGTTGTGAGCACATACTTTAACAATGTTGGCGCTCTGAACCAGGCCTTTTCAGCAAACGCTAATCAGACAGTCGTTATTGCCTTCTTAGCATTCAATTTTCCGAGCAAGATTGTGCAGAATTTATTTGTCCATCTAAATATATCCCCATTTAGGTATGATCCACCCTGAAAAATATCACTCTTTTTGTGTTTCATTAAAAAACCCCAAGTCTGAGCCGTGAGTAATTTGCACTGTGACCTTTGAAGGTTTTATCGTTTGATTTCACTTCCGACCAGCAGATAAAATTGGTGGTAATGCTCTCGGTGCTCCAAGTATATTAGACAGGAATGCAGTTTTAGTTACCATCTTTGCCTTTTCTTGGAATTACAATGCATGTCAATAAATGTATACTTACATGTGACACAGTAAAGGCTAAAAAGGCCTCAGTGCGTTTGGTTTTTGTTTAAATTATATAACTGAAGAAATGCCTTTGAATTCCTAATGTCAAGCGAACTAATTTCTTTCTGTGCACCAACAGAAAATGTATTAATAAATAAATGTAAATGGATTCATTAATAGTCAGTGGTGTGAAACTGCTTTCTGACTCAAAATAAATAAGTAAAATAATGCCTTGCAGCGCTCCAAGGGATAGACTTTAATTAAGTGTTTACAAAATAAATTGGGGATGAAATTTATGTACATTAAGGTCAGAGATTTTTCTGGTCTGGAGTTTTAAGTATCTTGTTGTTCTTTGGTGGCATTTTCAGGTGAGGTATCATGCTCATATGATCTACTTATTACAACAATGTGCCATGACGTGAGGTTTTCTCTGTACTGCAAAATAGTGCGCATTTCCCACATCAGGGGCGGAATTCTCTGCAAGGCCCGACGCCGTCGTGAAACCCGGAGAGATTCATGACGGCGTCGGAGGCCGCTCCTGGCCCCTATTCTCCCCCCCCCCCCCCCCCCCCGGGGGGGGGCTAGGAGGACCATGCCGTGAAACTCGGCCGCGGGGCCTTGTTGCTGGCGTCAAGGACCGGCGCGCCGGGAATGACGCGGCCGGCGCGCCTAATGACGTCAGCCGCGCATGCGCAGGTTTGCCGGCTCCAACCCGCGCATGCGCGGCTGACGTCACGACGGCTGACGACTCAAACCCGCGCATGCGCGGTTGCCATTTTCCCCTCCGCTGCCCCGCAAGATGTGGCGGCTTGATCTTGCGGGGCGGCGGAGGGGAAAGAGTGCGTCCCATTGAGACGCCGGCCCGAGGATCATAGAACATAGAACATAGAACATAGAACATAGAACAGTACAGCACAGAACAGGCCCTTCGGCCCTCGATGTTGTGCCGAGCAATGATCACCCTACTTAAACCCACGTAACCCGTATACCCGTAACCCAACAATCCCCCCATTAACCTTGCACTACGGGCAATTTAGCATGGCCAATCCACCTAACCTGCACATCTTTGGACTGTGGGAGGAAACCGGAGCACCCGGAGGAAACCCACGCACACACGGGGAGGACGTGCAGACTCCACACAGACAGTGACCCAGCCGGGGATCAGTGGGCACTGATCGCGGGCCAGTCCCCTCCCGAGCATGGTCGTGATGCTCACTCCCCTCTCCGCCCCCCACAAGACACAAAACAGCTGCTGGTGCCATGTTCATGCCGTCAGTGACCAGGTGTGGTTGCCGCCGGCGTGAACCGGTCGGGAACGGCCAGCATCTCGGCCCATCCGTGCCGGAGTATCACGGGTCGGCGTGAAAAACGGCGGCCCGCGATTCTCCGAGCGGCGTGTTGCAAAACGCGACACGCCATTTTGGGGGGGGGGGTGGGAGAATCGCGGGAGGTGCCAGAGCGGCCCTCCCGTGATTCTCCCACCTGGCGTGGGAGCGGAGAATTGCACCCCAGATATACTTTGGCCGACCAAGGGCTCCATTTAAAGGGAAATTTTCTAAGTTTCGTATCAGGTATGACTTCCCAGGTAGTTCCCAACAGCCGAGCTGGCGAGACACGAGCTTCACGGCGGAACTGGCTGTCCCATCAGCTGGTTTATCTGGGCCGTACCTGGTGGCTCCCCGCTGACAATAGGGAGCTGCTCAGAAACACCCTCTCCATACAGAATCCAGTCAGCACGCAGCCATGCCACTGTGTGGACCTTTACCACGCTTCGGTAATGCCGACCTGCTGGGCGCCGTGAAGCCATTTTTCTTTTTTTATTATATAAATTTAGTGTAGGCAATTAATTTTTTTCCAATAAGGGGAAATTTAGCGTGTTCAATCGCCCTACCCTGCACATTTTTGGATTGTGGGGGCGAAACCCACACAAGCACAGGGAGAATGTGAAAACTCCACACGGAGAGTGACCCAGAGCCAGGATCGAACCTGAGGCCTCGGCACCGTGAGACAGCAGGGCTAACCCACTGCACCACCGTGCTGCCCCTGGGCACGGTGAAGGCATGACGGAAGAGCCAGGATGATCACTGTACTATGTCGCAAGAAGACCAAAGATCTCCAGTGGGTTGAAAGGGTAAATTAACATCAGCCCCCTGGCATCGGTCCCGCCTGCCAGCACCCTGATCTCTCCCCCCACCACCACCAAAACAGGTTGGTGTCTGGCACCTCACATCACACCCCCCCCCCCCCCACCACCACCACCACCACCACCCCAGCCCTCCCACCCCTCCAGCATATTACCACATCTGTGCCCCAGCACACCCTGGAACCCATCAGCACAACCCCTCCATGCCCAGGAGGAGTTCCCCCCTCACCCCCCCGATGCACCAAGCGTGCGGCTGGCAATGTCCTCAATTTGTCCCTGCAGGAGAAATTAGCCCATAATAGGTGGGAAAGGGCACAGTCGGCCGGCGGAGTTCCGAACATCGAGTCCTCACACTCTATGCGGAATGGATGTAGAAATCATGTGGTTGACCCGAGGATAGAGCAGTCACTGACAGTGAGGCCAGCCTGCACTGCAGAGGTGAGGATCCGCTGCTCTTCACTCAGATGATCAAATGGTCCTTCCTACGGCCGTACACTTGAGTATGGCCTTGACCGGGACCTTGGATTCATGTCGCATTACATTCATCCCCCCACCACCTGGCTTGGGTTTGCAAAATCCTACCAACTTTCCTGGCTTGAGACAATTCACGCCTCTTTAAACTGGGGTTACCTCTGTCTCTGGATCTGTAAAGACTGAATTAGCTGCAAATGCTGGCATTCAAAGAATTGTCTTGCACCTTTGACTTTGTCTATATAAATGTTTCTGGAACATACCTCTTCAATCACTTGAGGAAGGAGAAGTGCTCCAAAAGCTAGTTTGAAACAAACCTGTTGGACTTTAACCTGGTGTTGTAAAACTTTTTTACTATGATGATCATGGCTGAGCGCCTCAACATTATGTCGCAGTCGCTGAGGGGTGTATCCCAGATGCATTTGGACATTGCTGGGGCACTGCAGCGCATGGCTGAGTCACTGAGAAGCATCGCTGAGGGCATCAATACTATGGTGCAGACAATGGTGAGGCGTCAGGACCAGCTGAGCCAGATGACGCGGAGGCCTCTCGAGCCCACTCCAGTTGTCCCTCCATCGTGGACAGGATGTTTCCACTGGTCAGACAAACTAGAACCTGAGGTCACAGCCTCAGACTGAAAGGACAATCCTTTAAAATAGAGGTGCGGAGGAATTTCTTCAGCCAGGGGGTGATGAATCTGTGGAACTCATTGACGCAGAAGGCCATGGAGTCCAAAGTACTAAGTGTCTTTAAGACAGTGATAGATAGATTCTTGATTAATAAGGGGATCAGGGGTCATGGGGAGAAGGTAGGAGAATGAGGATGAGAAACATCAGCCTGGCATCGGTGGGTCTCAAGGTCAGCAGGCAGAACAGGGTGGCACATTGATGCCAGTGACACCGGTAAGTTGGCCGGGCCCTCCAGCTCCAGTGGACACCTGCAAAGGCTAGCAGCAGGCTGCCCGACCTCCAATGTACATCCTAGGGCCACACCTATATGTAACGGCAGAGCACGGAAGCTCAAGAAATTTGAGGATCACCGAGTGGTTACCGCGTGGGGTAACAGGGGGCACCATGTGTAGCTAGGGACAATGAGAATTTTGAATGTTCACTATTAAAACATGTTGCACCTGATGCATGTAAAATCTCTGTCACATTATTCCTCACAGCAAGGTGCCCTGCACGTCTGCTGAACTAGCCACTCGTATGGTACTGGTGGAGGTGCGGATTCCCGATGACAGCCAACACTCCTGATGGGGGAGCGCTGTGGCCCAATCTAACCATGTTCCAAACTTTGAGCAGTTCCTGACAAAACACCGGCAGTGCCTGGAGGGAGTATTGGAGACTCCACAGGTCTATGAACAGGAGCTGGATGACGTAGTTCAGGCCATGCACCTGGCAGAACAAATATCTTGCCTGGGCACATCATCATGGCGGAGGCTCAATGTAGAGGTATCACTGCAGGGTCCAAAGGTCATCACCTGGGTGCGAAGGCACACCAACGCCTGACCGCCCTCCCTAAAGGGAGATTCAGAACCTCAGCAGCGACCCAGCGCAGTCTTTTGTCTCAGAAGAAGTGATCGAACATTCTCTGGAGTTTTGTAACAAAATCAGAGGGACGGTTCAAAGTGACTAATTGGCCCCACAACATGGAGGCAATCAGCTGGTTTATGACAAGAACTCAACCCCTGTAAGACAGCATTCAGAGCAGTGATGACCAGCATCTGAAGCATCCAGTTCCTGCCAGTTCGCTGGACACAATTCCTCAGCCGATCAAAGATAGACTCTCAAGTGGGGGATGCTGGTCCTGCTCCAGGTGAAAGGCCTGAGCTCCTCTGAGGGGCCTACTCACCTCCTCCGATCCCCATAGCAGCGATTGCGTTCGGTTCCTGCTTTTAAATAGGTGTGCTAAACGGTGCCCACGTGATCTCCTGCTGGGGAGCCGGTTAGATCATGAGAGGCCATCAGATTGGGCTCCAATCTCGCTAATCAGATGGAGATTGCTCTTAATTGGTCTCAATTGGGCTCACGGCTTGTCTCGGTGGGATCTGGAGCCCAATGGGAACGGGCTTGTTAGATCGTGAAACAATTCACTCCCGGCGCCAATCCCCATTTTAGCCTCTCTCGCGATTTAACCGTCGTACGCGGATCTGCGTCGGATGCAACATGACCATCAAATCACGCCCCAAGTCATGTCAATTTTCTGTCATTTTTATGAACCATGAATAATGTTTTTAATGATGGGCAACTAATATTCCACAAAGCAATGCAGTACTGTTATCTTCACCTTTAATTGCTGTTGCCACAGCACTTCATTCATTCTGTTTTTATCCCTGTTTCATGAATTCAGAGTTGCAAGAAAAAGGTGATGAAAAGATCAAGGCAAAATGTCTCTCCATTGTCATGAAACAAAAGGAACATGATCATTTAATAATGCACCCGTACGGTTGTTAAAGCCCATTCTGTGTAAGATGGTGGGCAAGTCTTTATTTTATTTAATATGGGCATGTCTTTATGATTTCTTGTTTTTCCCCCTCACATTATAATGGCTTTGTTCAGCGAGAGTCAACTCTGTGTCATCACCTTTCTCTGCCTACCTCACCTTTGACATGAATTAAGTGTTATGAAGTGGTTATATTTGCACAATAGATGTGAACTAAACCCACTCTAAGAGATTAAGTAATCACGAGCAGAAGTGCCCTTTCAATAATTTGATATGTCTTAATTACTACCAATTATCTGCTCTGACTGAAAAGGAACTATTACAAGTAAAGAATCTCAAACCTTTCCAGTTAACCTCCTGATACGTTGGCCGGAATTCTCCAGCTGTTCACTGGCAGAGGGATTCCCTGGTCCCGGCAGCAACGCCCCCCCCCCCCGCCCACCGGTCTCCTGACGGCGTGGGGTAGCTTCAATGGGAAATCCCACTGACAGCGGTGGGAGCAGAGAAACCCGCCACCAGCAAAGGGCATGCCACGCGGTTGGTGGAGGGAGCTGTTGCAGAATCCGGCCCTATAAATTAACCATTAAAAGAATTTAGAATTAGAATTAGAACAGTACAGCACAGAACAGGCCCTTCGGCCCTCAATGTTGTGCCGAGCAATGATCACCCTACTTAAACCCACGTATCCACCCTATACCCGTAACCCAACAACCCCCCTTAACCTTACTTTTTAGGACACTACGGGCAATTTAGCATGGCCAATCCACCTAACCTGCACATCTTTGGACTGTGGGAGGAAACCGGAGCACCCGGAGGAAACCCACGCACACACGGGGAGGACGTGCAGACTCCGCACAGACAGTGACCCAGCTGGGAATCGAACCTGGGACCCTGGAGCTGTGAAGCATTTATGCTAACCACCATGCTACCATGCTGCCCTAAATTGAGTCTCATCACTTCAGATTTTAATTGTTGCGAATATTTTAATGCAATCAAGTTTAAAATATGTTTTATTTTCCATTCTTGCCTTTTCCTCTCTCTCCGAATCAAATTTATCTCGCTTCTCTTTATTTGTCTTTCTTTACCTAATTGGACATCAAATTCACCCACTCTAATTCACCCTCCTCTTTATTTCATAATTATTTAATCTGTTTGGTTAAGATGTTACAATGTTAGTTGCCATTTATTTACTTCCCAGACACTCCGTTTCCCCCCACTGCACCATTATTAGTTCACACTTTCAACAATAAAGTGGACAAACTGCTGACACAGCTATGACACGACTGAAGAGAATCTCCCATGTTCCAACCATTTGTTCTTCTCCACATCTCTGATTTCTATTAATTTTGTTTTTCTTGATAAATAATCATTGAAATTCTAGTATCTTGAAAGACTGGCGGCCACCAAGTAGATTAACGAATGAACGGTTTATTGAGGCAAATAACTATTTACAGAGAGTGTGATAAAGGATATCGTACTCCACAACTCCAAACTCCGAACTTAATGAAAAACCCATTCTCAGCCCCAGAATTCGCCCTGGCTCCATTAGCCTGCAGGTCACCTACCCTCTGAAAACACACTCCCTTAAAGGGGCATGCTACCAGATCCCTCCCCCTTTAAGTTCCTGATTAACACAGTATAACAACACTGGACCTATTTACAATATTATACAAAAAATGGATCTCTGCATGGCCCCTTATAAGGTAAGCAGGTGCAGGGACTTGTAATATATCAGCTGCTGCTCCCGCAGTAGAGGTAACTTTGGTTTGAACCTCACTAGGTTGAATCTCGACTTGTGAAGGGGCGTCCATGCAGATAATTTCCCCAGTTCCCCCTGGAACATTACTGGGCTCTTCCTCAGGGTAGCTTGCTGCTGCATTACTTTCATGCCCAGCAATATCACTGACAGGCATACTAGGGGCGGCTTCCCCACTGGCTCTGTATGCAATTCTCTCCTTACCTCACACGACACTGGACCATTCCAGGGATCCAAATTGGTCCAGCACCAAAATTCTTTACGAATACCAAGATGCCCTCGAGGTTTTCTTGAGTTGTGATGTTTCTTCGGTGTGGTCTGCTTTGCAACTACCCTCCCTGCCAAAACATAAATTTCAGGTACAACTGTGTTCCAATGAGCCTGCTCATCAGCAACTTGGCAGGTGTAACACCTGTGGTGACATGAGGTGTTGTTCAATGGATGAGCAAGAAATGAGTCAGCCTCTTCTGTAGCAAGGCTGATTACTGTTTCTTTATTGTGGCATTGAATACATGGAAGGCTCTCCCAACCAGTCCATTTGAAGCAGAGTGGTAGGGTGTGGTTCAAATATGTTGCAAGCCATTGGGCCGCATGCAATGCTGGTACTCATGGCTCATACCAAGTTTTATGTAAGTTCAACCTCCTGCTAATTTAGCGTATAAACCTTCATTATTGGCATTATGTGTCAGTCCAATTTTGCCATTGGATTACAGTTCACAGTTAATTTGTAGTCCCCACATAGCCTAATGGTTCCATCTGACTTAACCACCGGCACAATGGAAGCTGTCCGCTTTGAAAACTGTGCGGGCTTGATGATGTCTTATTCTTCTAGTTGCTTGAGTTCAGAATTAAACTTCTCATGTAAGAAGTCTTACAACACCAGGTTAAAGTCCAACAGGTTGTTTCAAATCACCAGGTTTCGGAGCGCAGCTCCTTCCTCACGTGAACGAAGAGGTGGGTTCCAGAAACATATAGACAAAGTCAATGATGCAAGACGATACTTTGAATGCGAGTATTTGCAGGTAATTAAGTCTTTACAGCTCCAGACGGGGTGACTAGAGAGAGTGATAATCACAGGTTAAAGAGGTGTGAATTGTGTCAAGCCAGGACAGTTGGTAGGACTTTGCAAGTTCAGGTCAGATGGTGGGGGGGTAAAGGTAATGCAACATGATTCCAAGGTCCCAGTTGAGGCCATACTCATGTGTGTGGAACTTGGCTATTAGTTTATCAGTTTCTGCTTGGCAATTCTGCACTGTCGTGCTTCCTGAAGGCCACCTTGGAGAACGGTTACCCGAAGATCAGAGGCTGAATTCCTTTGACTGCTGAAGCATTCCCCGACTGGAAGGGAACAATCCTCCCTGGCAATTGTCGCATGATGTCCATTCATCCGTTGTCTCGGGTGAATCTCGGGGACTCGGCTGGGCCAAGATCCCGGCGACAATGTTCACTTGTGCTCTCAAAAATCGTGAACCTGGCATTGTGGCTGCTGAGCGAGAGAGAGGAGGTAGGAAATGGTGCAGAGTGACTGCGGGCTGCCTGCCCGGACAACGGCTGTGCTGGCTGGGGTGGAAGGCCCCCTGCCAGGGCTTGGAGAGGGGAGGGAGGGGCAAGTCCAGCAACCGAGGTGCCCCCCCGCACAGGACTGGGGCGGTTCCCAAGCACCGACCAGCATTGCAGCAGCCATCTTTCTGCACTCCCACCCTGGCCCCTGGTTCTACACAGTGAAACCGGCCATTTGAGTGCGTCCATCCCTGAACCCCACCCCTGCCACAGCGCCCCGTCCAGTCCCCAAACACCAACTGGCCACCACCCACCGGCACACCACCCAGGGTTACACCCACAGCAGCCTCCAGTGAGGGCAGTTGCAGCCAAAGCTACCTCTGGCAGCAGGGACGGGCGCAAGGACCAGGAGCACCGATAATGCCGGATATCGATGGGGAATGGGAGGGAGTGCGGGGGTGGGGGAGGAACATGCATGGGCAGAGCCCACAGTGCCCACTGGGGCCATTGTGTAGCCCATGGAAACATGCCAACATTTTGGCCTTCCACTCCCTGCAGACAATGGCTTTTGGAATTCAACCAGCAATGCTGACCACTGTAGTGATGGTCAGAGCTCAGCAAGATGCCCTGCGGCCACGTGAGTGGGAGCCACTTGGAGAGGAGGTCGAGCTGGCAGCAGCAGAGCGACTAGGGCCTGCCCCTCCCTCCCCTCTCCGGGCTGCAGAGGAACTGGCTGCAGAGGATCAGGTGGCAGCCACACAGGCCGAGGAGGAGGAGGTGCCAAGGAGGAGCCGCATGAGGCCTCGTGTGTACCGGCACCGCCTGTCACACCAGGACCTGCTGCACCTGGCATGCCGACGGAGATTCCGGCTGAGCAGAGAGACAGTGCGACGGTTTATTGAGACAAATAACTATTCATGGAGAGGGCGATAAAGGCCGCTCAACTCCATGACTCCAAACTCCTAACTAACAGTAAAACCCGGTTCAGCACCAGGATTCGCATGCTCCGGCCTGATTTACCCTATGGGTCACATGACCTTCTGAAAACTCATGGCATGCTACCACAGAAATAAAGTATGATACATAAATAAACTTTAAAATGGAAACATAATTCCAAATGTCTATGCAAGTTAAATCATCAGCAACCTCTAAGCTATTTAATCTTTAAGCTACACTTAGTTTTTACTCGGTATAATATCTTGGGGGTTACATTGTTGCTGTAATAATTTTTTGTTTCATGATAATAAACAAACATCTATCTGCATTTAACCTCGAGCAAGACTACAGTAAACACACAAATAGTGCTGGATTAATTGTGGAGATGAGTTGTGGGAATGTAAAGTGAATGTAAGTGGCAGGAAGATTAAATGCTTCCAGTAAAACTACAATCTGGTGTCAAAAATAAAAACAAGGCAAACCTCGAGAAGTTCTTGTTTCAAAAATGAAGTTTGTAAGGTTGTTATGTTTTGGGACTGTTCTCTTTAAATTAGGGCAAAGTGGAGGAATGAAGGGGGTCATCTGACCTTGTAAATTCTGCCAGACAAGCTTAGATGGCTTGGAATGGTTAAAACAATTAAAGGGGACCCAATTTGTCTCACTGTGAGGAAGATGTGAGATATGCCCAACTGTAAATAATGACTGGAAGCTATACTGATCGTGGATAGACTTTGGCTCCAACTCACGGGGAGGTGTTTGGAATTTTAAGATTTATAAATGGTAACACTTTCAAATGTTTGTTATTTCCAAGATAGAATGGAGTTGGGAGTCTACAAGATAGCTAATTAGCATGTCATCCTGGATACAGAGCCTATGTGATTCACATTGACATGATAAGGAGTTTTGAGAAGGGAAGAGTTCAAAGCAAGCCGTTGCAGTATCAGGTTGCAGGGATGTTCTTAAGATATCCCTGAAACTCAGGGACAAATCAGTCGACAAGAACCTGAGAGGGAGAAAGCACATAGAGAAAAAGAACCAGTAGTTGAATGAAAGTGGTAGGTTGCACTCAGATTGAAGAGAGCAATGATGGAATTCTACCATTTTGAGACCAAATTCGGTGGTGGGCGGCTTCAGTAATGCCTGTCCCGCTCACCAGAATGGAGGTTTCCCAGGCCAGATCTGGCACTTGGAACTTCATTAATTATGCACAGGTGAGGTTCCCTCTGTCTCTCCTGCTGGGCCAGCATCTGATTTGTCCACCCGCCATTAGCTATCAAGTTCAAAGATCATGGCACCATATTTAAACACCTGTCCAGCACACTCATATCTGTCTCTTCAGTCCACCTGTCTTCAGCAGACAAAGAACAAGGAAAAGTACAGTAAGAAGTCTTACAACACCAGGTTAAAATCCAACAGATTTGTTTCAAACACTAGCTTTCGGAGCACCACTCCTTCCTCAGGGGAATGAAGGGGTAGGTTCCAGAAACATATATATAGACAAAGTCAAAGATGCAAGATAATGCTTTGAATGTGAGCATTTGCAGGTAATTAAGTCTTTACAGATCCAGAGATAAGGGTAACCCCAGGTTAAAGAGGTGTGAATTGTCTCAAGCCAGGACAGTTGTTCGGATTTCACAAACCCAGGCTAGATGGTGGGGGATGAATGTAATGCAACATGAATCCAAGGTCCCGGTTGAAGCCGTACTCATGCGTGCAGAACTTGGCTATATATTTCTGCTCGGTGATTTTGCGTTGTCGGGCATCCTGAAGGCCGCCTTGGAGAACGCTTACCCAGAGATCAGAGGCTGAATGTCCTTGACTGCTGAAATGTTCCCTGACTAGAAGGGAACATTCCTGCCTGGCGATTGCCGAGTGATGTCCGTTCCTCTGTTGTCGCAGCATCTGCATGGTCTCACCAATGTACCACGCTTGGGACATCCTTTCCTGTAGCGTATGAGGTAGACAACGTTGGCCGAGTCGCACGAGTATGTACCGCGTACCTGGTGGGTGATGGTCTCACGTGTGATGGTGGTACCCATGTTGATGATCTGGCACGTCTTGCAGAGATTGCCCATGGCAGGGTTGTGCGGTGTCATAGTCGCTGTTCTGAAAGCTGGGTAGTTTGCGGCAAACAATGGTTTGTTTGAGGTTGCGCGGTTGTTTGAAGGCAAGTAGTGGGGGTGTAGGGATGACCTTGGCAAAATGTACATCTTCATCGATCACGTGTTGAAGGCTGCGAAGAAGATGTCGTGGTTTCTCCGCTCTGGGGAGGTATTGGACGACGAAGGGTACTCTGTCGGTTGTATCCCGTGTTTGTCTTCTGAGGAGTTTGGTGCGTTTTTTTTGCTGTAGCACGTTGGAACTGCCAATTGATGAGTTGAGCGCCATATCCTGTTTGTACGAGGGAATCTTTCAGCATCTGTAGATGTCTGTTACGCGTCTCCTCGTAGGTCCTGTGTATACGGAGGGCTTGCTCAGAGGGGATGGCTCCTTTAATGAGTTTAGGGTGGAAGCTGGAGAAGTGGGACATCGTGGGGTTATCCGTGGGCTTGTGGTAAAGTGCTGAGGTGACCATCCTTGATGGAGATGAGTGTGTCCAAGAATGCAACTGATTTTGGAGAGTAGTCCATGGTGAGTCTGATGTTGGGATGGAACTTATTGATGTCATTGTGTAGTCGTTTCAGTGATTCTTCGCCATGGGTCCAAAGGAAACAAAATATCATCGCTGTATCTGGTGTATAATGTCAGTTGAAGGTCCTGTACGGTGAGGAGGTCTTGTTCAAACTTGTGCATGAAGGTGTTGGCATGTTGGCATATTGAGGTGCGAATTTCGTCCCCATGCCTGTTCCGTGCGTCTGGATGAAGAACTTGTTGTCGAAGGTGAAGACGGAATCCAGAATGAAGCGGATGAGTTACAGAATTACGTCTGGAGAATAGCAGTCGTCGATGTTGAGTACTGAGGCTGTTGCAGCAATGCGTTGTCATGGGTGATGCTGGTGTAGAGTGCCAAGACGTCCATTGTGACGAGGAATGTTCCTAGTTCAACTGGTCCTTGGGTGCTGAGTTTCTGTAGGAAGTCCGTTGTGTCGTGACAGAAGCTAGGTGATCCTTGTACGATGGGTTTCAAGATGCCCTCGATGTAGCCACCATCAGTAACCTGGGGTTACTCCTCTCTCCGGCTATGTAAAGACTTAATTACCTGCAAATGCGCGCATGCAAAGTATTGTTTGCATCTTTGTCTTTGTCTATATAAATGTTTCTCTTCAGTCACCTGAGGAAGGAACAGTGCTCCGAAAGCTCGTGTTTGAAACAAACCTGTTGGACTTTAACCTGGTGTTGTAAGACTTCTTACTGTGCTCACCCCAGTCCAACGCCGGCATCTCCACATCAAAGAAAAGTACAGCACAAGAACAGGCCCTTCGGCCCTCCACGCCTGTGCCGACCATGCTGCCAGTCTAAACTCTATTCCCATGCTGTTCATACATTTGACCGTGGAAGATATCAACAACGCAGAGGGAAACGGCTATCGGGCTCAAGAAGAAAGCAGCACCTGAGTTTGAGGAGGTTGCTGCAGAGCTCGCCATCGAGGGCAGGGATCACTCATGTGAAGATGTAGCGCTGTGCCTTCCACAACAACCTAGTATGGATCTCAGCACCATCACTTCACCCAATCCTGTAACTCAAAGTGGGTGTCAAAGTGGGTGCAATATATTCTGAGTTCGATTGAGCTCATCCATAAAAATTATCCTTTTGTCTTTTGCAAGCACCAGCTGACCGGGGCCAGTCTGCCCAGCAGCTCTTTGAACACTGGCGAATGTTTGAAGATGACGGGGCTCAGGAAGAACCATCATAGCACTCATTCACCCTCCCCACCAGCACAGAGGCGACACAGTGGGACATAGTCCAAGGTTAGAATCGGTTTCACTTTCTGGAGAACACCTCATGATATGTACCCACAGCAGTCAGATGCAGGGACAGCCCAGATCTCCAGCACTCGGAAGGCTGCTGGACACCAGCCCTCTTCTCATTCCCAGTTGCATGATGATCCTCCAGAAGCCCCTGGCAGTTCACTGGGGGAGATATAAAGGCAGGCAGCGGGAAGAGATACAGTCACTCATCAAAGTAGAGCACGTGATGGAGGAATCCATTCACGATCTGTCTAATGTCGTGACCCCGACATGCAAGCACATCGAGGACCCCATGGGAAGGTTGTCAACCACCAGAGTTCCAGCTGGGTGTGCGCATGGCTGTGCACCCCATGGCCACACATTCTGGTGGGGGAAATCAGGAAGTAGGTCACATGGGAATGAGGCATCTTGACCACCCACCCTCTCAGGGCCCCATCTCCCACAGGAGTGACACCGGGGCCATCTGGCACCCACAGGGAGGATGACTGTCAGCTGGACACACCTGGGGCCTCCACTCAGAACACTCCAAGTTCTATGTCTGTGCCTGCACAAACTCTAGCAGCACAAGCCACCAAGGGTGCTTCTGCCCATGAGCAGGAGAGCCTTATGAGGCCGAGCTCTCAGGTCTTGGAGCCACCAGAGGAAATCCACCAAGGTACATCACGACGTAGCAGTCATCAGGCTGCCTCCACCCCTACCGAGGATGTCGAGGCTGCACCAAGGTAAAGTGTTGGGGTTAGGAAAGATGAAAGGTTTAGTTGTTAACTCAGGGTCACGGGTGCTCCATCGCTGTGAAAAAGCCACACTTTTTAAAAGCATTCCATGGGTCTGTGAATATCATGGTCACATTAAAGTATTTTGTTTTGCATCTTTGCAATCCTCTTATTCCGAGGTTCAACCTTTCTCACGTTTGGAATGACCCCTTTTAAGATTAACACTCACATGATGCCAACAGATCCTTGTGTATTGTCAGGGAGATGTGTGTAATTCTTTATTCGGAGTGTATGATGGATGAGTTCACATATTGCCCCAACCGTCCCACAGCAGATGCTTTCTCCCTGGCTCTACACACATATCCCTGGAGCGCCTCGACAACAAGGGCTACTACATCAGAATCCTATTCATTGACTACAGCTCCGCCTTCAACACCATAATCCCAGCCAAGCTCATATCTAAACTCCAAAACCTAGGACTGGGCTCCTCCCTCTGAAACCGGATCCTCGACTTCCTGACTCAAAGACCACAATCAGTAAGGATAAACAACAATACCCCATCCATGATAGTTCTCAATACCAGGGCCCTGCAATCGGCGTACTTAGCCCCTACTATACTCCCTGTATACACACGACTGTATGGCAAAATTTGGCTCAACTCCATCTACATGTTTGCTGATGACACAATCGTAGTGGGTCGGATCACAAACAATGATGAATCAGAGCACAGTAGGGAGATCGAGAACCTAGTGGAGTTCTGGAATGACAACAATCTCTCTCTCAATGTTAGAAAAACTAAGGAGCTGGTCATTTACTTCAAGAAGTGATGTATCATACACACCCATGTCTGTATCAATGGTACCAAGGTGGAGATGATTGACAGCTTTAAATTCCTAGGTGTGCACATCACCAATAATCTGTCCTGGTCCATCCACGTCAATGCTGCGGCCAAGAAAGCACAACAGTGATTTTACTTCCTCATGATGCTAAGGAAATTTGGCATGTCCATATTGACTCTTACCAATTTTTACAGATGCACCATAGGAAGCATCCCATCTGGCTGCATCACAGCTTGGTATGACAACTGCTCAGCCCAGTACAGTAAGAAACTACAGGGAGTCCTGAACACAGCCCAGTCCATCCCGCAAACCTGTCTCTTATCCATTGACTCTGTCTACACCTCCCGCTAACTTGGAAAAGCGGGCAACATAATCAAAGACCCCTCCCACCCAGGTTATTCTATCTTCCAACCCCTTCCATTGGGCAGGAGATACAAAAGTCTGAGAACACGCATTGAGATTCAAAAGCAGCTTCTTCCCCGCTGTTACCAGACTCCTGAATGACCCTCTTATGGACTGAACTGATCTCTCCACGTATCTTCTCTACTGAGTAGCACTATACTCCATATCCTTCCTCTGATGTCTATGTCCATGTATTTACATTGTGTATTTATCATATGTCCTATCGCTTTTCAAGTATGGAACGATCTGCCTGGAATATATACAGAACAATCCTTTTAATTGTACCTTGGTACACGTGACAATCAATCTAAATCTAATCTCAATCTAATAGGGAGTAATTTACAGGCCACCCCAATGAGCAATACTTCCAAAGTGGGGCATTGTATAAACTGAGAAATAATGAGCGCTGGTGAAAAGGGCTCAATGGTAATCATGGGTGATTTTAACATGCATATTGACTGGATTAATCAAATTGGCAAGGGTAGTCTCGAGGGAGATTTCATAGAATTTATGAGGGATTCTTTCTTCGAGCAATACATTAAGGAGCCATCAAGGGAGCAGGATATTTTAGATTTAGTATTATGTAACGAAGATGGTTGGTAAATACTCTTGCTGCTAAGGATCCTCTTGGAATGAGTGATCACAGATTGCTAGAATTTCAAATTTGGATTGAGCAAGAAAAGACAGACTGCCATACTAAAGTTTTAGCACTGGGTAGAGGTAATTATATAGGCCTGAGGAAAGAATTGGACCAAGTAGACTGGGCACTAATAATTGACAGTAGGGCAGTTGATAGACAATGGCAGATGTTCATGAATATATTAAATACCTCTCAATTAAAGTACATTCCTGAGAGGAAGAGGAATTGGGAAAAGAGAGAAAAAAGTTCCATTGCTAAAACATAAGTCATGGAGGTCATAAAGGCAGAAACTAGGGTATACCACACTGCAAAAGTTAATGGTAAGCTAGAGGATTGGGAAAATTTTAAGATTCAGCAAAAGACTACTAAAAATAAACTCAAAAGAGCTAAGCTGATTTACGAAAGAAAACGAGAGAAAACATAAGCACTGATACCAGAAGCTTCTATAAGTACATAAAGAGGAAGAGAATAGCTAAAGTAAATGTTGTCCCTTTAGAGGATGACACTGGTGAGGTAATAATGAGGAACAGAGCGATGGTGGAGGCACTGAACCAATATTTTGCAGTGTGGCCTGGTGAACATTCAAAACATGGCGATGAAGGGGTGCCAAAATCGATAGCATCTATCATAGGAACCAAATTTTAAACTCTGATTTTGGTGAAAACAGCATCAAAAGTAAATTGCCACGTGCTCTGTCTGGAAAGTTCTTGAATAGTGGTTCCCTTACTGTGAGCAGTAACACACAAGTAAAGTAGCTCATACCCTACAACAATTATGGTTGGGGATTTTTGAAACGTCCTTTGCAAAATGCAGAAAAGAAAAGGCTGAGCTCAGGCTTACATGGTTTGAAAGAAAAGTAAAGAAGCAAAGTAGTGCCAAAAATGTTGTGGCACATTTGTGCTTACGCAAGTCTTCCCAAAGAAAATAAATGCAAATTACTGCGGATGCTGGAATCTGAAACAGAAACAGAAAATACAGGAGTATCACAGCAGGCCTGACAGCATCTGTGGAGAGAGAAGGTAACTAGCGTTTCAAGTCTGGACTACTCTTTGTCAAAGCTGACTCAGTTAAATTGACAGGGACTTTTTACACCCTGGGACTGTATGATGAAAATACCAAACACTGGAACTCATACTTTGAAAGATTTGAATATTTTGCACAGGCGAACAAAATTTCAGGAGACTTGGTAGTCTTGACTTTCCTGCGCAATATTGGGGGGGGGGGGGGGGGGGGGTGGGGGGGGGGGGGGGTGGGGGCATTCAAACTGCTGCAAAGTCTGGTGAAACCAGAAAAATCAGACTCGAAAACCTGCGGTGAAATTGCGGAGGTATTGCAGTGCCATTTCTCACCAAAACGCTTGGTCGTTGCCAAGAGGTTCGGGTTCCACAAATGTAACCAGCAAGATGCTGATTCAATCATGCAATTCATGACTACTTTGAAGAAATGCTGTGCATTTGGAGATGTCTTGAACGACACCATGAGAGATAGACTTGCTTCTGGGTTAAGACGTAAAGTTATTGAGCACAAAGTTATTGTGCTTGTGGGTTAAGACGCTAAGTTATTGACCTATCAAAATTACTCTGTTTGAGCCTTTCAAACTCCATGTATGTTTGACCAAATTCTTTCCTTAAATTTCTAATCATTTGTCTGTAAGCTTCAGGCATTAGCTCATATGCACTTAAGATGGATTTCTTCACCTCCTCATACGTTCCAGATACCTCCTCCGGTAGTGATGCAAACACTTCACTAGCTCTACCTACCAGCTTTGTTTGAATCAGTAATACTCATATGTCCTGTGGCCATTTCATTTGTTTAGCTACCTTCTCAAATGAAATGAAAAAGGCTTCCACTTCCTTCTCGTCAAACTTTGGCAATGCTTGGACATATTTAAATAGATTCCCACCAAGCCTTCGACTATGACGCTCTTTCTCACTATCCTCATCACTATCATCCAACTGTACGTTTCCCTTTATGTCTGCCAATTTTAATTGACTTTCATGTTTCATGGCCATTTCTGAAGTTCAAACTCCCTCTCTTTATCTTTGTCCTTGATCTGTATCTCCCTTTTTGTTTCTTTTTGTTCTGCTGGGGCTATTCTTTCTTTTCTCCTTTCTTCTCTCTCCTTTTCTTTTCCCTCTCTCTCGTATTCAAGCCGCTTTAATTCTTTCTCATGTTCCATTTGTTTAATTTGCAACTGAAATTTTGCCATTTCCAATGAGTCAGACTCTATCTCGGGCAACTTTAAATGCTTAACCACGGCCATAGTTACCTCATCTTTTCACATTTTGTCAGGTAATGTTAACTGCAATGGTTTTGCCAAATCTAACAGTCTGCTTTTCGTCTCTGTCCATAAGGTACAACGTGTAACATTCTCCACCCCCAAAAACTTCTGAGCCTCTGAAAGAGTCATTGTTCACAACACTCTCCCCACTTAAACTAAAATACCACAATGGAAAAGTAACAATCCTTCACTGGCTTTAAGTTCAAAAAAGCCAATCCAATAAATAGACTTTTATCCCACTCGGGCCCCCAATTGTTATGGGAGTGGCGTTTTCAGAACCCCAAAATGTATCATGGAGTTCAACCAACCTCTCCCTTTAATGTATTGTTGCTTTTGAAGCACACGGCTCGGTCTCCAGGTGTGGTATTATAATTATGGACTCGTGGATTTTTAATATGGAGTGATTAATTTAATCACTAAGGAGGGAGTGATGGGCAAGCTAATGGGGCTAAAGGTAGACAAGTCTCCTGGCCCTGATGGAATGCATCCCAGAGTGCTAAAAGAGATGGCTAGGGAAATTGCAGATGCACTAGTGATAATTTACCGAAATTCACTAGACTCTGGGGTGGTCCCGGTGGATTGGAAATTAGCAAACGTGACGCCACTGTTTAAAAAAGGAGGTAGGCAGAAAGCAGGAAATTATAGGCCAGTGAGTTTAACTTTGGTAATAGGGAAGATGCTGGAATCTATCATCAAGGAAGAAATTGCGAGGCATCTGGATAGAAATTGTCCCATTGGGCAGACGCAGCATGGGTTCGTAAAAGGCAGGTCATGCCTAACTAATTTAGTGGAATTTTTTGAGGACATTACCAGTGCAGTAGATAATGGGGAGCCGATGGATGTGGTATATCTGGATTTCCAGAAAGCCTTTGACAAGGTGCCACACAAAAGGTTGCTGCATAAGATAAAGATGCATGGCATTAAGGGTAAAGTAGTAGCATGGATAGAGGATTGGTTAATTAATAGAAAGCAAAGAGTTGGGATAAATGGGTGTTTCTCTGGTTGGCAATCAGTAGCTAGTGGTGTCCCTCAGGGATCCGTGTTGGGCCCACAATTGTTCACAATTTACATTGATGATTTGGAGTTGGGGACCAAGGGCAATGTGTCCAAGTTTGCAGATGACACTAAGATGAGTGGTAAAGCGAAAAGTGCAGAGGATACTGGAAGTCTGCAGAGGGATTTGGATAGGTTAAGTGAATGGGCTAGGGTCTGGCAGATGGAATACAATGTTGACAAATGTGAGGTTATCCATTTTGGTAGGAATAACAGCAAACGGGATTATTATTTAAACGATAAAATATTAAAGCATGCCGCTGTTCAGAGAGACTTGGGTGTGCTAGTGCATGAGTCACAGAAGGTTGGTTTACAGGTGCAACAGGTGATTAAGAAGGCAAATGGAATTTTGTCCTTCATTGCTAGAGGGATGGAGTTTAAGACTAGGGAGGTTATGTTGCAATTGTATAAGGTGTTAGTGCGGCCACGCCTGGAGTATTGTGTTCAGTTTTGGTCTCCTTACATGAGAAAGGACGTACTGGCGCTGGAGGGTGTGCAGAGGAGATTCACTAGGTTAATCCCAGAGCTGAAGGGGTTGGATTATGAGGAGAGGTTGAGTAGACTGGGACTGTACTCATTGGAATTTAGAAGGATGAGGGGGGATCTTATAGAAACATTTAAAATTATGAAGGGAATAGATACGATAGATGCGGGCAGGTTGTTTCCACTGGCGGGTGACAGCAGAACTAGGGGGCATAGCCTCAAAATAAGGGGAAGTAGATTTAGAACTGAGTTTAGGAGGAACTTCTTCACCCAAAGGGTTGTGAATCTATGGAATTCCTTGCCCAGTGAAGCAGTTGAGGCTCCTTCATTACATGTTTTTAAGATAAAGATAGATAGTTTTTTGAAGAATAAAGGGATTAAGGGTTATGGTGTTCGGGCCGGAAAGTGGAGCTGAGTCCACAAAAGATCAGCCATGATCTAATTGAATGGCGGAGCAGGCTCGAGGGGCCAGATGGCCTACTCCTGCTCCTAGTTCTTATATCCTTATATCTTATATCTTATATCCTTATAAACACAAAACAATGTTTATTCCATGAATTCAACTTAACCTTTTCAAATAAACATTGGATCATTTACCACCCCTTACTCCAAAAATAACCCCGAAAATAATACAACACTAAATAATCCCTCAAAATGTTCCTTCAAACCTCCAAAAGACTTAACACCTTTAACAACAGAAACACAGCAGGTTAAAGACATCACTATTATGAGTTTAAATCACCCGAATGATTCAGAGATAGTCTTTCCTGACAGAGATCGCAGCAGCTCTAGCTCACTGCAAAACACAGACACACCCAAGCTCTTTTCCTCCAAACTGGCTTTCTCCTTTGAAACAGCTCACAGCAAAAAAGCCAGGCACTTTTCAGCTTCTCTCTCTCAAACTGAAACCTAAACACTGCTAAATGGCTGAGCTAAAAACCCAGCTTAACCCACACTCTGACATCACTTCAGGAATATGAGCTGCTTTTTTCTTAAAGGTACATTGCTTAAACATCCATTTCGTAAAGGTACAACATGACACAACCAAGAATTATAAAAAGCAAGAACCAAATTTGGAAAATGTCGAATTCATTGGAAAAGACATCAGCTGGAATAAGAGCTTCATGTATCAATGATCAACAAGAATAAAAAGATTGCAAGATAAAAAGATAACAAGAATAAAAATAATGGCAACAACATGAGCAAAAGGGGCCAGTATAGAAACCCATGAAGGATAGTTGATGGGAGTTGCTCCAGATGACCAAATGGAAAAAGTTGGAGATGCTCAGAGCACAGTCACCAATACCAGTATTACTTTCCTATTTCACTCCATACAGCAGCATCTTAGTGTGATCTTGTTCCAACTAGGAACAAACATGAATACAAAACAAGTCAAATGTTAAGATCTTGGAGAGGACATTTACCAGAAGGGTACCAGGCATGAGGGGCTTCAGTTCTGCGAATAGATTAGAGAAGCTTGGATTGTTATTCTTATTGAAAAATGGGTTGTGGGGAGATTTTATTAAGGTTTTCAAAACCATGAGGCTTTCTGAGGAATAAATAAGGAGAAACTGATTCCAGGAAAACATTTTAAGATAACTACCAAAATAAATCACGGGTGGGCAGATCTGGAATGCACTGTCAGAAGGAATGGTGGAAGGAGATTTAATCAGAACTTTCAAAGGAAGGTAGCTATACGTTTGAAATGAGAACATTTCATGGTTTTGGAAAAAGAGTGAGAATAAATAGATACCTCTTTCAAAGTACCAGCACAGACACAATGGGTGCAACGATCTTTTTTTGTGCTATATCGAATAGAATCATAGAATCTCTACAGTCCAGAAGGAGGACATTCGGCCCATCAAGTCTGTACTGACCCTTAGAAAGAGTACCCTACCTTAGCCCACGCCGTGACCCTATTCCCGTAACCCAGTAATCCCTCCTAACGTTTTTGGACATTAAGGGGCAATTTAGCATGGCCAATCCACCTAATCTGCACATCTTTGGACTGTGGGAGGAAACCAGAGCACCCGGAGGAAACACACGCAGACAAACGCAAGTGCAAACTCCGCACAGTCACCCAAGGCCGGATTTGAACCCAGGTCCCAGGCATTATGAGGCAGCAGCGCTAACCACTGTGCCACTGTGTTGCCCTATGACTCTATTCTATTATTCCACTCAATATAATTGATACATATTCAGGAAAGATCATGGTAAGTTCTTATTTTTGTGGTCGGTGTAATATTCATACATGCTGTCTGTGAATTTATAAATCTTATCCCGGAGACTCAATGTTTTGGGTTCAATGTTGAACTTGTTAAGGATTCAATACTTGAGTCTCCCAAATAAATGTGATGCTGACTATATTACCCTGTGATAATATTAACCTGAGGGAATGTGAACAAATTCTAGACGAACAGCAAGGGAGATATGTTAAAATAACTAGTTTGGAAAGCATCAATAAAAATTAAAAAGACAGCCAGCAGGTAAGAATCCTGTCATCACAACACTCTTTCCAATGTGGGACAACTGGCATATGCTTCCTAATCATAGAATCATAGAATTTACATTCGGCCCATCGAGTCTGCACTAAAGTTGCTGAGTAGTTGCTTATGTCAGTTTGCTCATACCTCGGATTAGATGAATTGTAATTATTTAACTAATTGTTTCAGGGAAACACAAAATAACTGTTGACCTCTACTGTCTTTTTAACATGCTTTTAAACAAAGGTTTTTGCAACAATCTCATCTGCATTTCATAGCTGAGGCAAAGTGCTTTGCCTTAGGATTCCATATAAAGTTCAGATAGCAGGACCTTGATGAAATTAATATCCAGGTTTTGGTGGTACAGGACTTGAGTATTGCTGAAAAAGACACATGTTGTCAAAGCTTTCTGTCTTGCACTGTTCAGAACAATTCGCAGGAATACTAAATTATAAAGAGAACAACAATTTATACTGCTTGAGAAGAGAATGCTGATTGGTTGGCAAGTGGACACTGATTGGTTGAGGCATTGCAATGGAGAATTCACCAGTTAACTGATAGCTGACAGTTGTTGTCAACAATTTCTATCACTTTGCCGATGATTCAGAGCAGACTGATGAGACAATAATTAGTCTGGTTGGATTTTATTATGATACCCTGGACTAATGCGCAGTCATTTCCTGCCCCACTTGACCCAGAGTCACAACATAAGTGAATCAACCAATAATTCTTACAAAAATACCCAACACTTTTGGCCCTTGGCTTTCCAATAATTACAGTCATCAGGTTTGGAAATGTCAACACAATTACTGTATATTTATAACAAGAACCATATTGGAATATGTAACAAAACAACTGGTTACCATTTATCTGATTTCTAATTCTCCTCTTTATCTTGCTTCCCACCATCTACACACACACACAAGACAGATAAACATAGAGGGGAAGAAATGGGGTAAAGAAAACATAAGTAAAAGAGAAAAACAGTCTTTGTTTCAAATGGGTGTTTCCAACACCTTACTACACTTCAGACTTTACTTTCAATTCAAAGTTTTTACTGTAGATTCCTTCAGGTCTCTGTAGTTTCAGGGATACAGCACTCACAGCCTTTCTAGAGAGAGAGAGAATGGGCCTTTGCTTCCAGCCTGTAATGGTTTTCCTGTAGATTCACTCATTCAGGTTTTCTGCAGCTACAGGAAGACAGCACCTACAGCCTTTCTGTAGAGGAAGAGAAATGCAGGTCCTTGTCTTTCTGTGTCTCGGACTCAATTGCTCCCTGAGGTCTTTAAAAACCTTTCACTGGGATGCGATCCAATTACCACCTGTTGTCGGGCAGATTACAGCCTTTTGGCCAATTCATTGGCCATCAGTCAATCAATCAAACCAATTACCAACCCTCGCTCTCTGGTGCCAAAAAGTGTGAAGCTCCTGTTCAAACTAGCAGATTGTTCTGTCCTGTAACTTCTGACTTCCTCATTCCCTCTGCTGCTTGACTTAAAGACACAATGGATCAAAAATGATAAGGATAAAATAAAGGAAAGGGGAAATAGGAAAATTAACAGGAAGCACCCTTAAAATTTGTCCCGGCCTGATGGAGGGGGTGGGGGGAACAGCCACACACCTGGTAATTTCCCCCATTCACAATGCCTGTGTTGTGGCTGTACTACAACTTGTTCTGGAATACAAGTCTTCAGCATTGCAAACAGGATGTTGTTGGAGCCCATAGACAATTACGTATTCTGTGCACTCAGCTGTTTCTTGATATCAAGTGTAGTGAGTTGAATTGGCTGAAACAAAAACAGAAAATTCTGGAAAAACTCAGCAGGTCTGGCGGTGTGTGTGGAAAGAGAAAATAGAGTTAAGAGTTTTGAGTCTGTGTGGCCCTTCATCAGAGCTTCAGAATTGGCTGAAGACTGGCAGCAGCGATACTGGGGACATCAGCAGCAGGGCAAGATGTTTTATCCACTCCCTATTTCGAACTGAAGATGCTGGATTCAGCCTTTGCATAGAAACTAATCACATGAGCCTTTTCAGCCATTTATTATCTATTTATATATTTTGGAGCCTAGATTATGGCCAACCAAACAATGTTAAGGCATGAAATGGAATAATGCCGCAATATTAAAATCAGAAAAAACAGAAGTAAAAAAGATAATTTCAAAGTTAATTCCACTAAGATTCCAGCTCTCCTGCCATGGGGATTAGAATATTATTTCACCATTTATCCAGCCAAGAAACAGAGTTTCATTTTAATCTGTCCATCAGATTTTCAGTTAAGCATCTATGCAGGGAACAGCATTAGAGAAAAAAGTCAATGTAACAATTATCTTCTGATATTGTGAAAATAACCAAGTTGTTCAATCGATTCACTCCAGTGGCATCATTAAAAACTCAGCATGAGCAGAGCATGGAATATCCACTAATGGTATAGCTAATAAGAAAAAAACACGGTGGTCACAAATTTGTTGGGTTTGTTTCTGAAAGTGACTGATGGAATGCATTTGGACAGAAATGATCACTTTAACAGCCACATCAGATGTGAACTTCTCTCCCAATAAAAACAGTAGAGAGCACAATGCCAGTGCCAATGAATAGCCAATATGTGTCAGTAAACAAAGAACAAAGAACAAAGAAAATTACAGCACAGGAGCAGGCCCTTCGGCCCTCCCAGCCTGCGCCGATCCAGATCCTTTATCTAAACCTGTCTCCTATTTTCCAAGGTCTACTTCTCTCTGTTCCCCGCCCGTTCATATATCTGTCCAGATGCATCTTAAATAATGCTATTGTGACCGCCTCTACCACCTCCGCTGGCAAAGTGTTCCAGGCACTCACCACCCTCTGCGTAAAAAACTTTCCACGCACATCTCCCTTAAACTTTCCCCCTCTCACCTTGAAATCGTGACCCCTTGTAATTGACACCCCCAACCTTGGAAAAAGCTTGTTGCTATCCACCCTGTCCATACCTCTCATAATTTTGTAGACCTCAATCAGGTCCCCCCTCAACCTCTGTCTTTCCAACGAAAACAATCCTAATCTACTCAACCTTTCTTCATAGCTAGCACCCTCCATACCAGGCAACATCCTGGTGAACCTCCTCTGCACCCTCTCTTAAGCATCCACATCCTTCTGGTAATGTGGCGACCAGAACTGCACGCAGTATTCCAAACGTGGCCTAACCAAAGTCCTATACAACTGTAACATGACCTGCCGACTCTTGTACTCAATACCCCGTCCGATGAAGGCAAGCATGATGTATGCCTTCTTGACCACTCTATCAACCTGCGTTGCCACCTTCAGGGTACAATGGACCTGAACTCCCAGATCTCTCTGTACATCAATTTTCCCCAGTACTCTTTCATTGACCATATAGTCCGCTCTTGAATTTGATCTTCCAAAATGCATCACCTCGCATTTTCCTGGATTGAACTCCATCTGCCATTTCTCTGCCCACCTCTCCAATCTATCTATATTTTGCTGTATTGACAGTCCTCCTCGCTATCTGCAACTCCACCAATCTTAGTATCATCTGCAAACTTGCTAATCAGGCCACCTATACCTTCCTCCAGGCACAAGACGTTGAATATCCTCCTTTTTTATGAAGCACATTTTCACACATACTCGTTTTCCCTTTCGGGAATAGTGGGGAAAGATTTCCAAGCTGAATATCAGCCCATTAAACCATGTTATGAATGCTCCTTCCGTGGCCAACAACTCCTAACGTCAGGCTTGAACCCGGGGCTTCTGGTCCTGACATGTCACAAGAGATCCTCACCTTTTACTGTGATGTTAGATTCAATGGCTTAGCATTCACGGGACAGGGAAGGGAGTGGGGAGGGAGTAGGGGAGCTTTGCAGAGGTTGATGAATACAAGCCTGGTGGAATGGTGCCCTTGTCAACCTTCATGACATATGAGCTCATCGAGATAAAAGAATACAGAGTCCACCTGTCCACTGGCCACATCGCCCATCTGGTTATTGGATGGGAGCAGGAGTTTGTGGGAGGAAGCTGCAGCCGGAGTTTATGGGAAGAATCCCAGGTAGTTAGTGGGGGGAGCTGGTTACTTTGGGGCAGAGAGAGCCTGTAAACAATTCGGGAAGGGGAAGGAGACACTGTTGAAGAATGGGGGAGGGAAATCGGTAGATTTGTCATGCGATTGGTGGGAGAGGGAGGGT
The DNA here is from genome assembly GCF_902713615.1 of Scyliorhinus canicula. Classification (NCBI taxonomy): domain Eukaryota; kingdom Metazoa; phylum Chordata; class Chondrichthyes; order Carcharhiniformes; family Scyliorhinidae; genus Scyliorhinus; species Scyliorhinus canicula. Next base: position 37,467,295 of record NC_052153.1, read on the forward strand.
TGTCTCTCTACACGATCGGGGGAGTGCAGATCTTCTGTACACAATTGTGGTAAAGCAAAGGCTAGGGGAAGTTTCTGTAAATGATATATCGTCATGATTTTAAAGCTATGAGTGTCATTCATCGACAAAAAAGCTATTTGCTGCGCAGGAAAACAGTGGCCCCCACTAAGAATGTTATTTCTGTTCTTGAGATTTAAGTCAACAAGTATGTAGGTTGTTCATTGTTCTGTGCAAATAACCACTTGCCAGATATTACACAAACAGAATGGTCGATAATGCTCGGGTACAGGCAGCACGGTGGTGCAGTGGGTTAGCCCTGCTGTCTCACGGCCCCGAGGTCTCAGGTTCGATCCCAGCTCTGGGTCACTGTCTCCCCGCATTTGTGTAGGTTTCGCCCCCACAACTCAAAGATGTGCAGGATAAGTGGATTGGCCATGCTAAATTGCCCCTTAATTGGAAAAAATGAATTGGGTACTCTCAAGTTAAAAAAAATAATAATGCTCGGGTAATGTAGCAAACTGAAAGAAATATAGAAATAGGCCTTTCATTATTTATAAGATGATGTGAACAGAAAAAATATTGACAACATAGGTGAGGTAAATTTCCAGGGCCATTAGCCCAAGCCAAGATTCCCAATGGCCCATTGAACTGGGCATGAGGCTCAAAACGGGATTCTCACTGGGCATCAAACCAGTTGCGAATCTCCCAGCCCACACCCCCTGGTGAGGTTAGGTTCTCACCACTAAACGGCGAGAACCTGATCAGAACTCATTATTATCCATTTCACTCTCATTAGCGAGATTGAAGTGGAATGCATGACCCCCTGAGATACTCCCGCTCCAGCAGGCTGGAAATTCTGTGGGCACAAAACATTACTGGTCCCTAAAAGTAGAAACCAGGATCCAGGAACACCAATAGGGAGCAAGGGGGTGAATACCCTTTAGAACATAGAACATAGAACATAGAACAGTACAGCACAGAACAGGCCCTTCGGCCCTCGATGTTGTGCCGAGCAATGATCACCCTACTTAAACCCACGTAACCCGTATACCCGTAACCCAACAATCCCCCCCATTAACCTTACACTACGGGCAATTTAGCATGGCCAATCCACCTAACCCGCACATCTTTGGACTGTGGGAGGAAACCGGAGCACCCGGAGGAAACCCACGCACACACGGGGAGGACGTGCAGACTCCACACAGACAGTGACCCAGCCAGGAATCGAACCTGGGACCACTGGAGCTGTGAAGCATTGATGCTAACCACCATGCTACCGTGAGGCCCCTTCTCTCCTTCTTTCTACTCTCCCCTCCCAGGGTCCCAACAAGGGTCCTTCTGGGAAGGTGGAGTAAGGATCTTAGACTTGACTGGAGGGGCTCAGGTCGAGGGTCATTCCCAGATGTGGGTCGTGTGGCAAGTCTTCCCTCTGCAGCTTTGAAAACCTTTAAACTCTCTCTCAGCATATCATTATTAATAATCACTCAGATGAAGATAAAAGTCTTCCCTTTGATGTTTTGCCATCTTTTGAAGTGCTTTTTCACATTCAAATACATTCCCCTTTCACTATTTCAAACCTCTGGGCTTGCTGATAGGCCTAAACGCTTTGAACCACATTGTTTATATTCAATATAATCATCCATTATCTTTTACAAGCCTCTTGATTGACAGTTCCAGGCTATTTCAAAGGAGCGTGTAGCTTTGTGTGTTATTAAAGTTCTTCATCGTCTGTTAATTATGGAGTGCTTCCTTTTTTGAGGAGGTGTTTATAACCACAATTTTTTCACAGAGGCTTTTTCTTTCCCTTGACAACCCATTCTGCTGGTTTGGGTGCGAACCTTGACCTCAGCAACAGGGGGGGGGGGGGGGGGGTATCAGAAACGGTTTGACACCAGACATTGTTCCCATTTTCTTCTCTACTGTTGGATTTTACACCTCATTGATAACTGCGCTACCAGTAGCGCACAATGTAAAACTTAATCCAACATGTCAGCATTCAATCATCTTAATTTGTTGATGAACTCATTAATACTCTCAATTACAAATTGATTTGATCCATTGGTTGTGGTACTGCTTACCTCTGTGTATGCATGCTACCTTCATTGTTTGGCATGGAAGTAGTCCTGTGATGTAGCTTCACCAGGTTGACACCTCATTTTTAGGTATGAGTGGTGGTCCTCCTGGTATGTTCTTGTACACTATTCATCGAACCAGAGTTGATCCCTTAGCTTACTGATAATGATAGAGTGAGGGATATGTCAGGTCATGAGATTACAGACTATGGTTCAATACCACTGTTGCTGATGGTCCAGAGCACCTCAAGAATGCCCTTTTTTCAGTTGTTTGATCTACCCTGAATCTCTCCCATTTTGCACAGTGGTAATGCCACAGTAATGGGGCAGCAGGGTAGCATGGTGGTTAGCATAAATGCTTCACAGCTCCAGGGTCCCAGGTTCGATTCCCGGCTGGGTCACTGTCTGTGTGGAGTCTGCACGTCCTCCCCCTGTGTGCGTGGGTTTCCTCCGGGTGCTCCGGTTTCCTCCCACAGTCCAAAGATGTGCGGGTTAGGTGGATTGGCCATGCTAAATTGCCCGTAGTGTCCTAATAAAAGTAAGGTTAAGGAGGGGTTGTTGGGTTACGGGTATAGGGTGGATAAGTGGGTTTGAGTAGGGTGATCATGGCTCGGCACAACATTGAGGGCCGAAGGGCCTGTTCTGTGCTGTACTGTTCTATGTTCTAGTACGATGAAGGGTTTCCTCAGTGCAAAATGGAACTTGAATCTTTACAGGGACAGTGTGGTCGTGACTTCTACCTACACTGTCATGAACAGAAGCATTGATGACATATAGATTGGAGAGGTTTACTTTCTTGTTGGTTCTCTCAACAACATTCCACCAGCCTGGTCTGTCAGTTACGTCTTTCAGGAATTTTCCAGCTCAGTCTGTACAAGCCACTTTTGGTGCTGAAAATCTAAGTTCCCACCCAGAGTATATTTGTGCTCAGTGCTTCTTTCAAAGGGTATTTAATATGGAGGAGTACTGATTCATTAGCTTGAGGGAGAGCAATAGGTGGTAATCAGCAAGAGGTTTTCCTGTTCATGTTTAACTTGATGTCATGAGAGGTCATGTGGTGTGGAGACAATGTTTAAGAGTTCTAGGGAAACTTCCTTCCAACTCCATACACTTTTCATTTGCTCCTAGAAATGTATTGCCGTTTCTTGACTGTTGCTGTGCCAATATCCTGGAACTCCCTCCCTAACAACATTGTGGGTGCACCTACACTTCAGGGCCTGCAACGATTCTAGAAGGCAGCTCACCACCACCTTCTCAAGGGCAAATAGGAATAGAAAATGAATGCTGGCCTAGCTAGTGTCGCCCATATCCTTAAATTAATTTTAAAAATCAATCTTCTCCCATATAAATTGATTGCCTTGAATTTCGAGTGCTGTTATTTTTATTGTCCGTTATGTGGAACCTTACATAATATCATATGGTGTGATAAATATTTCACACCCACAGTATGTAAAATATCATCAATCCCTTTCAGATCTATGCATGGTGAGATATGTCAGGTGGACAGAGGGACAAGGACACAGAGACATGCTTTTCGAACTGAATATTGTGCACATCACAAGCTTTACAAAATCAGAAAGTAGAGCAGCAGGAGAAAAAAAAGGTGTGAAAAACATGTAATGCTGGGGGAATTATAAAAATCAATGTTCAAATAAAGTATTTCAGCCCCTTATGTGGGGAAGCATAGCATCTTATCATTGATTCAGCAAAGTGACTGTGCAATTGCTGTGAAATATAGGCGATTAATGATTTAGAAAAGCTTTCGATCACCACATGATTTTTCTGTCCTCTCTTGGCAAAGTTACAGAAATGCAAGTGTGGAAGACATGAATATCTGGTATGTGCTGCGGGGTTATTATAGCTGGTGTCCCACCACACAGGATATGTTTTAATGCAGCTGGATTGTGTGGGTGCAATCCTATTAAAGCAAATGGTCTGATCACTTCTCATACGAGGAAAGTTGAGGGAGATTTTATTGAAACTTACAGGATACTGAGAGGCCTGGATAGAGTGAACGTGGAGAGGATGTTTCAGCTCGTAGGAAAAGCTAGAACCCGAATGCACAGCGTCAGGCTGAAGAACCTTTTAAAACTGAGATGAGGAGGAATTTCTTCAGTCAGAAGGTGGTGAATCTGTGGAACTCTTTGCCGCAGAAAGCTGTGGAGGCCAAATCACTGAGTGCCTTTTGTCAAAATATACACATCTGTATATAATGGTGCAGACACACACTGACTGACACACTGTAAGACCAATCAACACACACAACACAGCAGCCAATCACCAGTTAGAGCACGCTCACTATAAAGCCAGAGGGCACTAGTTTTCCCGCTCATTCGGGATGCAGCCTCTGAGAAGGACAGAGCTCACAGCTTGTAGCACAGATATTCACCATGTGCTAACAGTCTAGATTGGTCAGGATAGGCATCGGTCTTCAGTTTAATCTAACATAGTGTCGACCCACAGTGAAAGTATGTTCAACAGTTCCCAGCTTAATAAAATAGTGTTGTACTATTTCAAGTGTTGGTAGCCTGTATATGTTACTGCTAAGGTAAACGCAGTCTTCACAGATCCAGAATACTCAACACATCACCTTTAAGACAGATAAAGATAGGTTTTTGATTAATAAGGGGACCAGGGTTTATGGGGAGAAGGTAGAAGAATATGGATGAGGAACATATCGACCATGATTGAATGGCGGAGCAGATTCAATGGGCCAAATGGCCTAATTCTGTTCCTATGTCTTATGGAATGCCTGAGATTACTGAATACAAGGAGACTTTGATAAAGAAACGTCAGGCAGGGTGTGCAACAGGCAGCCAATGCAATTCCTCCAATTTTATGAATTAGCCCGAAATGCCTCCAATGTCTTCACTCATATTAATGTGCGTTCTTTAAAAATCAGCTAAAATTTGAAGGAATTGAAATTTTTGTGGCCTGGTGATGTCTACAAAATTTGGAGATGTGACAAAGGACCTGTATCGTGACCTGGGGAGATATTAGTGCTGTTAAAATAATAGCTTAATTAGTTAAGTTACTTAATATAGCTACAAAATTGTTATTGAGTGGTGTTTCTAACTATTAGTTGATCAAAATGCAATAGAGATGGCAGAGCAGGTGATGTGATGTAGGTGTGGCACGCAGGAGCTGCTGGCCGCTAGTGTGATCCGCAGCTGCTGGATGTGTCTGCAGCACATCGAGGGTCAGCTCACAGAGTCCCAGCTTCGGACACTGCGATGCATTTGGATGGAGAAAGTTAAGCTTTGGCCAGGATTTTACAGCCTTTTCCATCTGGTGGTACTGTATCTAGCCACCTCTTGAATATATTATTCAAGGCAGCACGGTAGCATGGTGGTTAGCATAAATGCTTCACAGCTCCAGGGTCCCAGGTTCGATTCCCGGCTGGGTCACTGTCTGTGTGGAGTCTGCACGTCCTCCCCGTGTGTGCGTGGGTTTCCTCCGGGTGCTCCGGTTTCCTCCCACAGTCCAAAGATGTGCGGGTTAGGTGGATTGGCCATGTTAAATTGCCCGTAGCGTAAGGTTAATGGGGGGATTGTTGGGTTACGGGTATAGGGTGGATACGTGGGTTTGAGTAGGGTGATCATTGCACGGCACAACATCGAGGGCCGAAGGGCCTGTTCTGTGCTGTACTGTTCTATGTTCTATTTAATGTTTTAGCATCAACTACTTCCTGTGGTAATGAATTCCACAGGCTCACCACTCTTTGGTTGAAGAAATATCTCCTCACCTCTGTCTGAAATGGTTTACCCTGAATCCTCAGACTTGACCCCTGGTTCTGGACACACCATTGGGAACAGCTTCCCTGCATATACCCTTTCTAGTCCTGTTAGAATTTTATAAGTCTCTATGAGATCCCCCTCATTCTTCTGAACTCCAGCGAGAACAATCCTAAACTAGTCAATCTCTCCTCATATGACAGTCCAGTCATCCCTGGAATCAGTCTGGTAAACCTTTGCTGCACTCCTTTGAGAACAAGAACATACTTCCTCAGAAAAGGAGGCCAAAACTGTATACAATAGGGTCTGGTTTAGCACACTGGGCTAAAACAACTGGCTTGTAATGCAGAACAAGGCAGCAGTGCTGGTTCAATTCTCATACCAGCCTCCCCGAACAGGTGCCAGGATGTGGCAACTAGGGGCTTTCCACAGTAACTTCATTGAAGCTTACTTGTGACAATAAGCTATTATTATTACAATATTCTAGGTGTGGCCTTACTAAGGCGCTGTATAATTGCAACAACACATCCCTGCACCTGCACTTGAAACCTCTCCCAATGAAGGCCAACATGCCATTAGCCTTCTTTACCACCTGCTGCACCTGCATGTTTACCTTCAGCGACTAGTGCATAAAAACACCAAGTTCCCACTGCACATTCCCCTCTCCCTATTTACAACCATTCAGGTAGTAATCTGCCTTCCTGTTTTTGCTTCCAAAGTGAATAACCTCACACTTATCCACATTATACTGGATCTGCCATTGATTTGCCTACTCGCCCAACCTGTCCAGATCATGCTGTAGGATCTCTGCATCCTCGTCACAGTTCACCCTCACACCCAACTTCGTATCATCTTTGAGATGTTACATTTTGTTCCCTCATAAAAATTATTAATATATATTGTGAATAGCTGGGGTCCCAATACCCAGATCCCTGTGGCATCCCCCCAGTTACTGCCTGCCAATTTGAAAAGGACCCATTAATTCCTACTCTTTGTTTCCTCTCTGACAACCAGTTTTCTATCGACCTCAATACACTTCCCCCAATCTCATGCGCTTTAATCTTTCACAATAATCTCTCATGCGGACCTTTGTCAAACGCCGTCTGAAAGTCCAAATATAACACATCAACTGGCTCCCCCTTGTCAACTGTACTAGTTATATCTTCAATGGCATTACCATTGCCATATCCGCCATTATCAACATCCTGGGGGTTACCAATAACCAGAAACTGAAGTGGGCTAGCCATATAAATAGTGTGGATATAAAAGCAGGTCAGAGATTGGGAATCCTGCAGCAAGTAACTCACCTCCTGACTCCCCAAACTTGTCCACCATCGACAAGGCATGTGATGGAATATTGTCCACTTGTCTGGATGAGTGCAGCTCCAACAACACTAAAGACTTGACACCATCCAGGACAAAACAGCCTGCTTGACTGGCATCCCTACACCACCGATGCACAGTAGCAGCGTGTGTACCATCTATAAGATGCCCTGCAGGACTCACCAAGGTCCCTTAGGAAGTACCTTCCAAACCCGTGACCGCTACCATCTAGAAAGACAAGAGCAGCAGACACCTGGTGTCATAATATACACCAGTATATCATGGTGCAGACACACACACTGATGGACATACAGTAGGACCAATCAACATGCATAACACCACAGCCAATCACCAGTTAGAGCACACTTACTATAAAGACAGAGGGCATCAGTTTTCCAGCTCATTCGGGATGCAGCCTTTCAGAAGCACAGGAGCTTATAGTTTACAGCATAGATTCTCACCATGTGCTGAGTGATTAGACTGGTTAGGATAGGCACAGGTCTTTAGTTAATCTAACATCTTGTTAACCCACAGTAAGAGTATGTTCAACAGTTTATAGTTTAATAAAATAGTGTTGTACTATTTTAAGTGTTGGTGGCCTGTATGTGTTTCACGGATCCAGAGCACCTAACACATCACCTGGGAAGCCCAATACCTGGAAGTTCCCCTCCAAGTCACTCACCAGCCTGACTTGGAAATATATCACTGTTCCTTCACCGTCACTGGGACAAAATCCTGGAACTCCCTCCCGAACAGCACTGTGGCCCACACGTTAGGGCCAGCAGCGATTCAAGAAGGATCCTGCAATGAGAAGTGCAGCAGAGCAGGCAGAGACTCTTGTCACTGGAGACTTTCCTTTGGAGAAGATGGTACCATGTGTGCCCAGCCCCCCTTACCTCCCAAAGAGGCTCTGGAGTTTCGTCCTTTCCGCATACCTGGCCCAGGATGTGAGCAAGTCCGTGGTCCTGCTCATGGCTGTTTAGCACAGGGTTAAATCGCTGGCTTTGAAAGCAGACCAAGCCAGGCCAGCAGCACGGGTTGATTCCCGTAACAGCCTCCCCAAACAGGCGCCGGAATGTGGCAACTAGGGGCTTTTCACAGTAACTTCAGCCTACTTGTGACAATAAGCGATTTTCATTTCATTTAATTTTTTCATGAATGGAGGGAGTACTCAGTTCTTGATACTGGAGGGAAACCTAAACTACCACTCGTATCTCTCCTGAAGGTCAAAGGAACATGGCGGCACAGTGGTTAGCACTGCTGCCCCACAGCGCCGTGGAGCCGGGTTTGATTCTAACCTTGGGTGACAGTGTGGAATTTGCTCATTTTCCTTCCGTCTAAGTGGGTTTCCTCCGGATGTTCTAGATTCCTCCCATAATCCAAAGGCATGCAAATTAGGTGGATTAGCTACTCTAAATTGCCCCTTAGTATTCACAGATGTGCAGGTTTGGTTACAGGCTTATGGGTTTAAGGCTGATCATTGGATGTTTTCATAGAATTTACAGTGCAGAAGGAGGCCATTCGGCCCATCGAGTCTACACCGGCTCCTGGAAAGTCACCCTACCCAAGATTAACACCTCCACCCTATCCCCATAACGCCATAACCCAGTAACACCACCCAACACAAAGGGCAATTTTGGACACTAAGGGCAATTTATCATGGCCAATCCACCTAACTTGCACATCTTTGGACTGTGGGAGGAAACTGGAGCGCCCGGAGGAAACCCACACACACACGGGGAGGATGTGCAGACTCCGCACAGACAGTGACCCAAGCCGGAATCGAACCTGGGACCTTGGAGCTGTGAAGCGATTGTGAAGGCGGGTGAATTAGTCTCGTAGGGTGCTCTTTCAGAGGGCCGGTGCAGACTCGTTGGCCTCCTTACCCACTTAAATACTCTATAAAATGGGAGGTGCTCCCCTCCATTGGATACACCGAGAGTGTGAACTTGTTTCAGGCCCTGTCACAGAAGGCATTGTCCCTGAACTACAAGAGCGGGAATTAATTTCCCCCTTGGAAACCATTTGGCAGGCAGCAAGGTAGTTGGCCAGCGAAAGAAAAGAGGCCTACGTCAGCGGCAGAAATCTGCATCCGAGCAAACAGCTGGGGAAGGTAGAGGTTCAATATAGAGAAGTAGCACCTGTAAGAGCTGCTCGACTGTAACAAGGTCGACGCCCAGCCTGTAACATTAGGAGGAAACAGTCTCTCAGAATATCCCTGGATCAAACAGGGACCAGGCATGGCCTAGAGCAAGGAAAGAGATAGTCAGGAAGGTTCTCTATGTTGTTGAAGATCCTGAAGGAAGGCAAACTGTTAAATCAGCTAAAGGTTATGGAATTGTTGGAAGTACGGCAGGCAGAAACCTTCTTCCTGATATTAAATGGGGACAAAGGGACTTCCCAAACCAATGAGCAGATAGGGAAGGAGATGCCTTCCCCTTTCAAAAAGCCACAAGGGAGTATACCTGGGCGTTCAAGTGGAGTTGCGCTTCCACTTGAGAGTAATGGTATTCCAGGGGACATGAAACAAGTCAGGATGACTCCCCTCCCAATCCAAAGGCACCTGCTGAGAAGACATTGATTGGTCTGGCTGGCAGCTTTAAATTAAATTGAAATAGAGACCTGGAAAGTTCTTCAGTTAATCCAGAAAGATGGAGGGTGATGCCTTATTTAGTTGAAAAGCAACCAGGAGGACAGTGAGAGCTGACCATTCACCAGAGAGCAGTAGTTTTGTGAAAGATACAAAGCCTACTACCCAACTGACCAGCAGAGGGATCCCCACCAGATTCAATCCTGTATCCTCCCACCTTAATCCGAAATCACGAGACAAACTGGCATATCTCCCCAATGCATTTAAAAATGAGGCGTTAGAATCGCCGTTTTTGAGGCTAAGTGCGGAGGATCTATGGCATTTTACATCAAAACAATCAGCTTGCGCCCACCCTCACCAACCCTGCGACCAGTCAGGGGCTAGCAGCTGCAGTGCATAAAACACGCAGCTCCCACAATAAAAATGGCTGGAGAATGGCCGGGTTCATGGCCATGCATGTAGATAGAACATAGAACATAGAACGATACAGCGCAGTACAGGCCCTTCGGCCCACGATGTTGCACCAACATGGGAAGTCAAAAACTAAAGGCCATCTAACCTACACTATGCCATTATCATCCATATGCTTATCCAATAAACTTTTAAATGCCCTCAATGTTGGCGAGTTCACTACTGTTGCAGGTAGGGCATTCCACAGCCTCACCACTCTTTGCGTAAAAAACCTACCTCTGACCTCTGTCCTATATCTATTACCCCTCAATTTAAGGCTATGTCCCCTCGTGCTAGCCACCTCCATCCGCGGGAGAAGGCTCTCACTGTCCACCCTATCAAACCCTCTGATCATTTTGTATGCCTCTATTAAGTCACCTCTTAACCTTCTTCTCTCTAACGAGAACAACCTCAAGTCCATCAGCCTTTGCTCAGAAGATTTTCCCTCCATACCAGGCAACATCCTGGTAAATCTCCTCTGCACCCGTTCCAAAGCTTCCACGTCCTTCCTATAATGAGGCGACCAGAACTGTACGCAATACTCCAAATGCGGCCGTACCAGAGTTTTGTACAGCTGCAACATGACCTCATGGCTCCGGAACTCAATCCCTCTACCAATAAAGGCCAACACATCATAGGCCTTCTTCACAACCCTATCAACCTGGGTGGCAACTTTCAGGGATCTATGTACATGGACACCGAGATCCCTCTGCTCATCCACACTACCAAGAATTTTACCATTAGCCAAATATTCCGCATTCCTGTTATTCTTTCCAAAGTGAATCACCTCACACTTCTCTACATTAAACTCCATTTGCCACCTCTCAGCCCAGCTCTGCAGCTTATCTATGTCCCTCTGTAACCTGCAACATCCTTCCACACTGTCTACAACTCCACTGACTTTAGTGTCATCTGCACATTTACTCACCCAAACTTCTGTGCCCTCCTCTAGGTCATTTATAAAAATGACAAACAGCAACGGCCCCAGAACAGATCCTTGTGGTACGCCACTCGTAACTGAATTCCATTCTTAACATTTGCCATCAACCACCACCCTCTGTCTTCTTTCAACTAGAATTTGTTTGCCTGCAGGTGCTCGCATTCCGGGCATCTCTGACTGTGTCTATATAAACATTTCTGGAACAAGCCTTTCCATTCACCTGAAGAAGGAGCCGTGCTCCGAAAGCTCGTGTTTGAAACAAACCTGTTGGACTTTAACCTGGTGTTGTAAGACTTCTTACTGTGCTCACCCCAGTCCAACGCCGGCATCTCCACATCACGTTCTTTCAACTAGCCAATTTCTGATCCACATCTCTAAATCACCCTCAATCCCCAGCCTCCGTATTTTCTGCAATAGCCAACCGTGGGGAACCTTATCAAACGCTTTACTGAAATCCATATACAGCACATCAACTGCTCTACCCTCGTCTACCTGTTCAGTCACCTTCTCAAAGAACTCAATAAGGTTTGTGAGGCATGACCTATCCTTCACAAAACCATGCTGACTATCCCTAATCATATTATTCCTATCTAGATGATTATAAATCGTATCTCTTATAATCCTCTCCAAGACTTTACCCACCACAGACATTAGGCTCACCGGCCTATAGTTACCGAGGTTATCTCTACTCCCCTTCTTGAACAAAGGGACCACATTTGCTATCCTCCAGTCCTCTGGCACTATTCCTGGAGCCAATGATGACATAAAAATCAAAGCCAAAGGCTCAGCAATCTCTTTCCTGGCTTCCCAGAGAATCCTAGGATAAATCCCATCAGGCCCCGGGGACTTATCTATTTTCACCTTGTCCAGAATTGCCAACACTTCTTCCCTACGCACCTCAATGCCATCTATTCTAATAGCCTGGGTCTCAGCATTCTCCTCCACAACATTATCTTTTTCCTGAGTGAATACTGACGAAAAGTATTCATTTAGTATCTCGCTTATCTCCTCAGCCTCCACACACAGCTTCCCACCACTGTCCTTGACTGGCCCAACTCTTACCCTAGTCATTCTTTTATTCCTGACATACCTAAAGAAAGCTTTTGGGTTTTCCTTGATCCTACCTGCCAAAGACGTCTCATGTCCCCTCCTTGCTTGTCTTAGCTCTCTCTTTAGATCCTTCCTCGCTTCCTTGTAACTATGAAGCGCCCCAACTAAAACTTCACGCCTCATCTTCACATAGGCCTCCTTCTTCCTCTTAACAAGAGATTCCACTTGTTTGGTAAACCACGGTTCCCTCGATCTACCCCTTCCTCCCTGCCTGACTGGTACGTATTTATCAAGAACACGCAATAGCTGTTCCTTGAACAAGCTCCACATATCCAGTGTGCCCAACCCTTGCAGCCTACTTCTCCAACCTACACATTCTAAGTCATGTCTAATGGCATCATAATTGCCCTTTCCCCAGTTATAACTCTTGCCCTGCGGGGTATACTTATCCCTTTCCATCACTAACGTAAAGGTCACCGAATTGTGGTCACTGTCTCCAAAGTGCTCACCTACCTCCAGATCTAACACCTGGCCTGGTTCATTACCCAAAACCAAATCCAATGTGGCCTCGCCTCTTGTTGGCCTGTCAACATATTGTGTCAGGAATGTCAGGATAGATAGGATGAATGTGTGGCTTGAGAGATGGTGCAAGAGGGAGGGATTCAAATTCCTGGGGCATTGGGACCAGTTCTGGGGGAGGTGGGACCAGTACAAACCGGACGGTCTGCACTTGGGCAGGACTGGAACCGATGTCCTAGGGGGGGTGTTTTCTAGAGCTGTTGGGGAGGGTTTAAACTAATGTGGCAGGGGGATGGGAACCAATGCTGGAAGTTGGAAGGTAGTAAAACAGGGACAGAAACAAAAGGAAGTAAGGGGAAAAGTGCAAGGCAGAGAACACATAGTCAGAAATCCATAAGGGCGACAGTACAAGGTACAGTGACTGAGGGGAGCACAGTGAATAGGCCCAGTAATAACAAAAGGAATAAAACTGGAGATGTTAAGATTCAAAACAGAGGTAAAAAAAACCAACATAAGTGTACTTTACCTGAATGCTCGTAGTATTCGGAATAAAGTAAATGAGTTGGTGGCACAAATCATCGTAAATGACTATGATTTAGTGGCCATTACTGAAACATGGTTAAAGGATGGTCACGACTGGGAGTTAAATATCCGAGGGTATCAAACTATTCGGAAGGACAGAGTGGATGGTAAGGGAGGTGGTGTTGCTCTGTTATTTAAGGATGACATCCGGGCAATAGTAAGGGCTGACATCGGTGCTATGGAGGATAAGGTTGAATCCATTTGGGTGGAAATCAGGAATAGTAAGGCGAAAAAGTCACTGATAGGAGTAGTCTATCGGCCACCAAATAGTAATGAGATGGTGGGGCAGGCAATAAACAAAGAAATAACTGATGCATGTAGAAATGGTACAGCAGTTATCATGGGGGATTTTAATCTACATGTCGATTGGTTTAACCAGGTCGGTCAAGGCAACCGTGAGGAGGAGTTTATAGAATGTATCCGCGATAGTTTCCTAGAACAGTATGTAATGGAACCTACGAGGGAACAAGCGGTCCTAGATCTTGTCCTGTGTAATGAGACAGGATTGATTCATGATCTCATAGTTAGGGATCCTCTTGGAAGGAGCGATCACAATATGGTGGAATTTAAAATACAGATGGAGGGTGAGAAAGTAAAATCAAATACTAGTGTTTTGTGTTTAAACAAAGGAGATTACAAGGGGATGAGAGAAGAACTAGCTAAGGTAGACTGGGAGCTAAGACTTTATGGTGGAACAGTTGAGGAACAGTGGAGAACCTTCCAAGTGATTTTTCACAGTGCTCAGCAAAGGTTTATACCAACAAAAAGGAAGGACGGAAGAAAGAGGGAAAATCGACCGTGGATATCTAAGGAAATAAGGGAGAGTATCAAATTGAAGGAAAAAGCATATAAAGCGGCAAAGATTGCTGGGAGATTAGAGGACTGGGAAATCTTTAGGGGGCAACAGAAAGCTACTAAAAAAGCTATAAAGAAGAGTAAGATAGAGTATGAGAGTAAACCTGCTCAGAATATAAAAACAGACAGTAAAAGTTTTTACAAATATATAAGACAAAAAAGAGTGGCTAAGGTAAATATTGGTCCTTTAGAGGATGAGAAGGGAGTTTTAATAATGGGAAATGAGGAAATGGCTGAGGAACTGAACATGTTTTTTGGGTCGGTCTTCACAGTGGAAGACACAAATAACATGCCAGCGACTGATAGAAATGAGGCTATGACAGGTGAGGACCTTGAGAGCATTGTTATCACTAAGGAGGGAGTGATGGGCAAGCTAATGGGGCTAGAGGTAGACAAGTCTCCTGGCCCTGATGGAATGCATCCCAGAGTGCTAAAAGAGATGGCTAGGGAAATTGCAGATGCACTAGTGATAATTTACCGAAATTCACTAGACTCTGGGGTGGTCCCGGTGGATTGGAAATTAGCAAACGTGACGCCACTGTTTAAAAAAGGAGGTAGGCAGAAAGCAGGAAATTATAGGCCAGTGAGTTTAACTTCGGTAATAGGGAAGATGCTGGAATCTATCATCAAGGAAGAAATTGCGAGGCATCTGGTTAGAAATTGTCCCATTGGGCAGACGCAGCATGGGTTCGTAAAAGGCAGGTCATGCCTAACTAATTTAGTGGAATTTTTTGAGGACATTACCAGTGCAGCAGATAACGGGGAGCCAATGGATGTGGTATATCTGGATTTCAAGAAAGCCTTTGACAAGGTGCCAGACAAAAGGTTGCTGCATAAGATAAAGATGCATGGCATTAAGGGTAAAGTAGTAGCATGGATAGAGGATTGGTTAATTAATAGAAAGCAAAGAGTTGGGATAAATGGGTGTTTCTCTGGTTGGCAATCAGTAGCTAGTGGTGCCCCTCAGGGATCCGTGTTGGGCCCACAATTGTTCACAATTTACATTGATGATTTGGAGTTGGGGACCAAGGGCAATGTGTCCAAGTTTGCAGATGACACTAAGATGAGTGGTAAAGCGAAAAGTGCAGAGGATACTGGAAGTCTGCAGAGGGATTTGGACAGGTTAAGTGAATGGGCTCGGGTCTGGCAGATGGAATACAATGTTGACAAATGTGAGGTTATCCATTTTGGTAGGAATAACAGCAAACGGGATTATTATTTAAACGATAAAATATTAAAGCATGCCGCTGTTCAGAGAGACTTGGGTGTGCTAGTGCATGAGTCACAGAAGGTTGGTTTACAGGTGCAACAGGTGATTAAGAAGGCAAATGGAATTTTGTCCTTCATTGCTAGAGGGATGGAGTTTAAGACTAGGGAGGTTATGTTGCAATTGTATAAGGTGTTGGTGCGGCCACACCTGGAGTATTGTGTTCAGTTTTGGTCTCCTTACTTGAGAAAGGACGTACTGGCGCTGGAGGGTGTGCAGAGGAGATTCACTAGGTTAATCCCAGAGCTGAAGGGGTTGGATTATGAGGAGAGGTTGAGTAGACTGGGACTGTACTCGTTGGAATTTAGAAGGATGAGGGGGGATCTTATAGAAACATTTAAAATTATGAAGGGAATAGATAGGATAGATGCGGGCAGGTTGTTTCCACTGGCGGGTGACAGCAGAACTAGGGGGCATAGCCTCAAAATAAGGGGAAGTAGATTTAGGACTGAGTTTAGGAGGAACTTCTTCACCCAAAGGGTTGTGAATCTATGGAATTCCTTGCCCAGTGAAGCAGTTGAGGCTCCTTCATTACATGTTTTTAAGGTAAAGATAGATAGTTTTTTGAAGAATAAAGGGATTAAGGGTTATGGTGTTCGGGCCGGAAAGTGGAGCTGAGTCCACAAAAGATCAGCCATGATCTAATTGAATGGCGGAGCAGGCTCGAGGGGCCAGATGGCCTACTCCTGCTCCTAGTTCTTATGTTCTTATGTTCTTATGTTCTAACCCTCCTGCACACATTGTACAAAGAACAACCCATCTAATGTACTCGAACTATATCTTTTCCAGTCAATATTTGGAAAGTTAAAGTCTCCCATAACAAATACCCTGTTACTTTCGCTCTTTTCCAGAATCATCTTCGCCATCCTTTCCTCTACATCCCTAGAACTATTAGGTGGCCTATAGAAAATTCCCAACAGGGTGACCTCTCCTTTCCTGTTTCTAACCTCAGCCCATACTACCTCGGAAGAAGAGTCCCCATCTAGCATCCTTTCCGCCACCGTAATACTGTCCTTGACTAGCAGCGCCACACCTCCCCCTCTTTTGCCCCCTTCTCTGAGCTTACTAAAACACCTAAACCCCGGAACCTGTAACAACCATTCCTGTCCCTGCTCTATCCATGTCTCTGAAATGGCCACAACATCGAAGTCCCGGGTACCAACCCATGCTGCCAGTTCCCCTACCTTATTTCGTGTACTCCTGGCATTGAAGTAGACACACTTCAAACCACCTACCTGAACACTGGCACCCTCCTGCGAAGTCAAATCTGTGCTCCTGACCTCTATACTCTCAATCACCCGTCCCCCAAAACTACAATCCAGGTTCTCATGCCCCTGCTGAATTAGTTTAAACCCCCCCAAAGAGCACTAACAAATCTCCCCCCCAGGATATTGGTGCTCCTCAGGTTCAGATGTAGACCATCCTGTCTATAGAGGTCCCACCTTCCCCAGAAAGAGCCCCAGTTATCCAGAAATCTGAATCCCTCCCGCCTGCACCATCCCCGTAGCCACGTGTTTAATTGCTCTCTCTCCCTATTCCTCGTCTCACTATCACGTGGCACGGGCAACAACCCAGAGATAACAACTCTGTTTGTTCTCACTCTGGGCTTCAAATGTGAACAGCAAACACCTGCAGTGGTCACGCCGTAAAACATGGCACCAGCCGTGCGCGGTCCCGACCTGCCAGATAGTTCCCTCCTAGCCACCCGCTGGCCACCACCCACCGGTCCCCCCAGCCCTCGTGGAAGCCCCCCGGCCAGCAGCATGGCTCCCGCCCCACTGTGGCGGCACTGGACACAGTCCGCAGCCACCATGCCGAGTCCGACTGCTGAGACCACACGTCCCCAGCACAGTTGGGAAATCAGCCCTGCGGGGGAGGGCGTTCAGGTGGCGCGCTAAGGCCGTCCCAACATCGTGCGGTGCGCAGCGCTGTGTCACCGTTTTGGAGAGGCGGAGCATACAAATCCTGCGTCAAACAGGCACCGCCCCCTGATTTCAGCGTAAGAAGAGATTTTCCGCCCGATCACCAATTATGAAATCGGCATCGGGGAACGGTGATTCCCGCCCCAGCTGTTTAAATTAACTCCTCTCCTGACCATAACATTCCCTTTTCTGACACTGAATGATGCATACTGAGCAAAGGATTCAGTTTATTCCCCTTACACCTCACCTCAATATATTTTGAGATTGGCATGAAACGGAGCTCTTCTATCTCTGCATCTGTACCCACTTCTTTGGCAAAACATCTTCCTTCCTACTGGGGGCAGCAGGGTAGCATGGTGGTTAGCATAAATGCTTCACAGCTCCAGGGTCCCAGGTTCGATTCCCGGCTGGGTCACTGTCTGTGCGGAGTCTGCACGTCCTCCCCGTGTGTGCGTGGGTTTCCTCCGGGTGCTCCGGTTTCCTCCCACAGTCCAAAGATGTGCGGGTTAGGTGGATTGGCCATGATAAATTGCCCGTAGTGTCCTAATAAAAAAGTAAGGTTAAGGGGGGGGTGTTTTTGGGTTACGGGTATAGGGTGGATACGTGGGTTTGAGTAGGGTGATCATGGCTCGGCACAACATTGAGGGCCGAAGGGCCTGTTCTGTGCTGTACTGTTCTATGTTCTATGTTCCCCCAATCCCCAAACTCACCCTCAATCGACCAGAAGACCCTTCACCCGCCTCCAATATTCGCTGAACCCCTTCCTCTGCCTCTTATCTGATCTTGATCGTCTTATTGAGAACTGTTGACATGATCTCAGCTGACCTAACTCAATGTACCCAGTATCCCTGAAATCTCTGCACTCTATTCTCTCAATTCTGCACAATGCTCAGTGCAATTCACAACTCTTCAGATACTGAAACAGTTCCTTTCCATATGCAGCGAGACCTGGACAACATTCAGGCTTGCTCTGATAAGTGACAGTGACATTTGTGCCACTTCAGTGCCAGGCAATGACCTTCTCCAACAAGACACAATCCAGCCATCTCCCCCTGGCATTTAACAGCATTGCCATTTCAGAAGCCCCGACTATCCACATCCTGGAGGCTACCATTGACCAGAAACTAAACCGGACCAGCCATATAAATACTCAGGAACTCGGAATTCTGAGACAAGTAACATCACTTCCTGACCTCCGAAAGCCTGTCCGCCACCGACATAAATCAGAAGTGTGATAGAATACTCTCCACTTCCCCAGATCAGTGTGTCTCCAAGGACATTCAAATTACGATACCACACCCAGGTCAAAGCAGTCTGATTGATCGGTGTCATGATATGCAAACATGCAACCAACACCGACAAACACTCAGGGCGGAATTCTCCGCTCCCGCGCGGCATCGGGAAGGCTGTCGTAAACTCGGCGAGTTTCACGACGGCCTCGGAGGCCGCTCCTAGCACCCTATTCACCGCCCCCCCCCCCCCCCCAGGGGGGCTAGGCCCTCACTCCACGGGCCTCACGGCCGTGGTGCTCACTTCCCTCTCCGCCCCCCACAAGCCACAAACGAACCTTTGGCGCCATGTTCACGACAGCCGGCGTGAACGGGTCTGGAACGTCAGGCCGCTCGGGCCGGAGAATCGGCGGTCGCGTGAAAAACGGCGAGCGGCGATTCTCCGAGCGGGGGGGTGGGAGAATCGCGGAGGGTGCCAGGGCGGCATGTTGTGTGTCGCCCGGCCCTCTCGCGATTCTCCCACCCGGCGTGGGGAGCGGAGAATTGCGTCCTCAGAATAGGACACAGCCAATTGGCAGTAATGACACTCAGAGGTGACATCATCACAAGGGGGCATGACATAAATACGATAAAAGGGATGAGGGACTCACACCCTGCCTCTTTCCACAGACAGACATCTAGAGAGTTAGACAGGGCTGATCAGCAGCATCACACCTGAGCACGTGGCTGAGGGAAAGCTGGTATAGTTAGACTGCGTTACTACAGTTAGATCAGCAGAGAGTCGAACTCATTTGAGAACTGTGTTAATAGTTCAATAAACACTTTGAATTCATTTCAGAGTCTGGAGCATCCTTTAGTTAAGACTGCATCAAGTAGCAGCCTGTGTTATCCGAAGAAGCATAACACAACAATCAGATCATCCACCAACTTCAGCATTCGCTCCCTCCACAACCGCTCACAATAGCAGCAATGTGTACCACCGACAAAATGCACTGCAGCAACTCACCAAGGCTCCTTCCACAGCATCTGGCAAACCCGTCACCTCTGTCACCAAGAACGACAAAGGCAGCAGATGCATCAGGACACCACGACCAGCAAGTTCCCCTCCAAACCAATTACCATTCTGACTTGGAAACAAATTTCCATTTCTGCACTGTCACTGGATCAAAATCCTAGAACACCCTTCCTATCAGCACTGTGAGTGCACTTACAGCATAGGGACTGTAACGGTTCAAGAAGGCAGCTCACCACCACCTTCTCAAGAGCAGTGGAAGAATAAAAATAGACATAAGAGATGCTCACCCTGCTCCAAGACTACAAACCTCCGAAGTGCAGAAAGACAGCTCCCAGAACACATGGGAGAAAGCAGCTGTAAGTATTGAATAGCGAGCGCCATGTTTCCTTCATATTGATCGAGCTCACTCAGTCATTGCTGTAATCTCACCTTGCTTCCAGTGGCATTTTATATTGAAAAAATATCATACTGAGACCTCGCAACCTGACGACTTGTCGCCTGGAAGTCACTCAAGGTGGTTTCTGATTTACTTTTTATCTTTGCCACTTATCCTTGAAACTGAAATTTTCCAAATGGACAGTTTAAACAAAAATAAACATAATTCACACAAGAGCGTCGATGATTTGGGCTAATGAATTTAATTAAAACCTTTGGTGAAGATTTTGCCCTAAGATTTCAATCCTGGGCAAATCTGAGTTTCGTCCAGGACGTTGCTCAATTTTTTCAAACATTTTATCTGGAATTGACTTCATGCTGATGGATTAAGTTCCAAGCATTTGACTTGTCACCAATTTTTAAAAATAGGATAAGCATGAACATCCTTGCTAGACTCCAGTGAACTGTTGGTGAGACAGTCAAGCGAGTCTCCCTTCTGGGAACTAAGTCCCCACGTCGGCCGCAAAACCGGCGCCAACCACTCCGGCGTCAGCAGCCCCCGAAAGTGAGGAATTCTCTAAGTTTTCGGGGGTTAGAGTCACCCCGGAGTGGTTGGCGCAGCTCCAGCGGCGCCGAAGTGCCGGCACGAGTTCATGCATGCACGGAACGGCCGTCATGATCTCGGGAATGCGCAGACTAGCCGGCATATTTCCGCGCATGCGCAGACTGGCCGGTGTATTTCTGCACATGCGCAGGGGTTCCCTTCTCCGCACCAGCCCCGGGCAATATGACAGAGCCCGACAGGACGTGTAGGAAAGAAGGCCCCCACGGAAACTGCTCACCCGCAGGATCGGTAGGCCCTGATCACGGGCCAGGCCACTGTGAGGCCCCCCCCATCCCCCCCCCAGCCCCCACCCCTGGGTCAGATCCCCCCGTGCCCCCCCCCAAGAACCGTTCCCGCGCACTTACCTGCCAAGTCCCGCTGTGTGTGAGGTGAGTAATTCACGCCAGCGCATTGGCCAAAACTGGACAGCCACTCGACCCGTCAGGGCCCGGAGAATCGCCGGACAGGCCGCTGTCAACGGTCCCTGATCGGCGTGGGGGGTATCCCGCCGGGGATTTTCCGATCCGGCGGGGGGGGGGGGGGGGGGGGGGGGGGGTTCAGAGAATCCCGGCCAAGTGTCCATCTCTCATGTGGACCAGCAGCTTGCTCCATTTTCAGGTTTCTTATTCTGGCTAAATATTCGAATATTTCAATTTTTCTACCTTTCTACCTTTTGATTATTTAGCTGAAAATCAAACCTTTAGTTGAATTCTTTGACACTGTTTTACAGTTTAATATCTAGAAAGCCAATCTGACAGTCTTTTTGCTGCCTGGACTCTGCTATCATAATAACTTTCACTCTGACTGTCACCAGGTAAAATGAAAAACAATTTCTGTCTCTGTTGGTGATCGGCAAAAATTGATTTTCTTTTATCACTTTGCTAAAGGTAGTCATTCAAATGTTATTTTTCCAACCTTTGTCCTTTCTGTGGCCTCCACACAATCCTCCATTGGAGACCTTCAGAAGCCATAGGTATTAAAGTGGTTGACAGCTGCGTCACTGCACCATAATTACTTTTATTTTTAGCAAGTTCCTTCTCGTTTCATCTTCCGTTGTTTACCTTTTGGCAATCCGCTCTTGCCATCTGATAGGTTCAATTAAATAGTTTCACTCCATGTCTTGTTTTCCACCCGCTTTCATTGTAGTTCTCTTCCCTTTCTTCTCCTTTCGCTTTTACTTAAATCATTATGCTTACCTTTTGAATTTTCTATTTCACTTGGTTTAGCATTAATTTTGTTCATTTTTATAATATTGCACCTTTTATTCCCTTCACCCCTTTCACTTACCTTGCATTGTTGTGCCAAAACCACAGTGTGTCTTTAATCCGTATTCGATGGACAAATAACCACAAGTTGGTTCATACAATAATATAATTTATTGGCTAGCACACAATGTTGAAGTTATCTCAATCACACACACATACAAGTTGAACATAAAACTATTACATACAAGACCTTAACTTAACTTTCAAGTGACTGGCAAGTGTTGGGCAGATATGGCCTTTATCTGGCATCCACAGTTTGAGAGTCTTGATAGTCCTGGTCACCGTTGTCCTTGGCTCTGGTCCTTCCATCGATGGTACGAATGGTCTTTCTCCTCTTCGGCTGTTGGTGGTTGCTGTCGAGAGAGCGAGTGAGGGGTTGCACAGCACATTTTATCCCATGTGAACTTCCAATCAATCGATCAGGGCTTGATCACCCTGGTTGATTAGGGCCATTAAGACCCGCCACCCTGATGGTGGGGAGTGTCCTTACCGACAATGTCCGTTGGTGTCTGAGGCACGGAGGCCTTTCCAAATAAGGAAACAGATGCCACCAAGTCTACTACACTATTATATCGATTTGCATTTCAAGTCCATTGTTCCGGGAAAGCTTCTTAATTCCATTTTCCTGGGCTGTTTGCAAAAGTCTGGGCTGCAGCTTTTTGTTTATTTGAGAGCTGTAGCCTGTTTGTCCCTCAGCTTGGCCACTTTTCCCAGCGTCCTTTGCTGGGTGCCATTTTAGGTGGCCACACATTTATTTCTCTACCAATTGCTCACCTTCATTTCCTTTCACAGTTCTATTATTACATTTCTTCCCCACCCCACAGATCACAGGTAAAAGTGGATTGTTTCTTCCACCAAAACCCCCCATTAGTGACAGAAATAACTTCCAGGTTTCACATTGCTATTCCAATTTACTCCAAAATCAATGTACAGTATGAGCTAGCTACTTCCAGTTTCCCCAGAAGTTCAAGTTCTAGCTTTACTTAGTAAAGAATTGCTCCAAATGCAAAGTCATCATTAATTGCCTTTATTAGCTGAGGCATAGAGATTAAGAGCAGGGAGGTTCTGCTCAAATTGTTTAAAAACATTGGTTAGGCCACAGCTAGTGTATTGTGTGCAATTCATGAATCCACATTATGGGGCGGAACGGTAGCACAGTGGTTAAAACTGTTGCTTCACAGCTCCAGGGAATTGGTTTCGATTCCCCGCTTGGGTCACTGTGTGGAATCTGCACGTTCCCCCTGTGTCTGCGTGGGTTTCCTCCAGGTCCTCCGGTTTCCTCCCACAAGTCCCGAAACACATGCTTTTTTTTTAAAAATAATTTTTATTGAGAAAATTTTTTACATGAAAATATTTACCCCAACTAACTATAGAATATTACAAAATATTCCCTCTTAACAAATATCCCCCCCCGCCCGAACTCGCGCGCGCGTTGTCCCTCCCCCCCGCCCACCTCCCCAAAAACAAACAAAGCAACAATCAACATCAAACATGAACTGCGAACAAATTTGCCCGCATTACAACCGTAAATAACCCACCACACCCGTTGTTGCCACCCCCCCCCCCTCCCCCCCCCCCTCCCCCCCCCCCCCCGGGTTGCTGCTGCTGCGACCTCTGTACCCTATCTCTGAGCCAAAAAGTCGAGGAAAGGCTGCCACCGCCTGAAGAACCCTTGTACCGACCCTCTCAGGGCGAATTTGACCCTTTCCAACTGAATAAAGCTTGCCATGTCATTAATCTAAGTTTCCACGCTTGGAGGCCTCGCGTCCTTCCACTGTATTAGTATCCTTCTTCGCGCAACTAGGGACGCAAAGGCCAGTACTCCGGCCTCTCTCGCCTCCTGTACCCCCGGCTCCACCCCAACCCCAAAGATCGCTAGTCCCCATCCTGGTTTGACCCTGGATCCCACCACCCTCGACACCGTCCTTGCCACCCCCTTCCAGAACTCCTCCAGTGCCGGACATGCCCAAAACATATGGACATGGTTCGCTGGACTTCCCGAACACCTGACACATCTGTCCTCACCCCCAAAGAACCGACTCATCCTTGTCCCCGTCATATGGGCTCTATGTAGCACCTTAAATTGAATGAGGCTAAGCCTCGCACACGAGGAGGAAGAATTAACCCTCTCCAGGGCATCCGCCCATGTCCCATCCTCTATCTGCTCTCCCAGCTCCCCCTCCCACTTGGCTTTCAGCTCCTCTACTGATGCCTCCTCCGCCTCCTGCATTACCTTGTATATGTCCGATATCCTCCCCCCTCCGACCCAGACCCCCGAGAGCACCCTATCGCTCGCCCCCCTACTGGGGAGCAAGGGAAACCCTTCCACCTGGCGTCTAGCAAATGCCTTCACCTGCAAATGTCTAAACATGTTTCCCGGGGGAAGCCCGAATTTCTCCTCCAGCTCTCTCAGGCTCGCAAACCTCCCATCTACAAACAGATCCTTCAGCTGCCTGATGCCCACCCTATGCCAGCTCTGGAATCCCCCGTCCATGTTCCCCGGGATGAATCTATGGTTCCCTCTTAACGGTGCCTCCATCAGACCTCCCACTTCCCCCCTGTGTCGCCTCCACTGCCTCCAGATCTTGAGGGTGGCCGCCACCACCGGGCTCGTGGTGTACCTCGTGGGAGGGAGCGGCCATGGCGCCGTTACTAGGGCCCCCAGGCTTATGTTGCCACAGGACGCCCTCTCCATTAGTTTCCAAGCTGCCCCCTCCCCTTCCATCATCCACTTGCGCACCATCGATACGTTAGCCGCCCAGTAATACCCCGAAAGGTTGGGTAATGCCAGCCCTCCACTCTCCCTACTCCGCTCCAAGAAGACCCTCCTCACCCTCGGGGTGCCGTGCGCCCACACGTCGCTCATGATGCTGCTCGTCACCTTTTTGAAGAAGGCCCTAGGGAGGAAGATGGGCAAGCACTGAAATAAAAACAAAAACCTCGGGAGGACCGTCATTTTAACGGACTGCACTCTGCCCGCCAGCGACAGCGGCACCATGTCCCACCTTTTAAATTCCTCCTCCATCTGTTCCACCAGCCTGGAGAAGTTCAACTTGTGGAGAGTCCCCCAGTTCCTTGCCACCTGCACCCCTAAATATCTAAAACTCTTTCCTGCTCTCTTCAACGGGAGTCTCCCGATTCCCTCTTCCTGGTCCCCTGGGTGTATCACAAATACCTCACTCTTACCCAAGTTTAGCTTGTACCCCGAAAAGTCCCCGAATTCTGCTAGCAGTTCCATCACCTCCGGCATTCCCCCTTCTGGGTCTGCCACGTATAGCAGCAGGTCGTCCGCGTATAGCGTTACCCGGTGCTCCTCCCCGCCCCTTGTCAGCCCTCTCCACCCCCCTGAGCCCCTCAGTGCCATCGCCAACGGTTCAATTGCCAGTGCGAAGAGCAGGGGGGACAAGGGGCACCCCTGTCTGGTCCCCCGGTGGAGCCCAAAATACTCCGATCTCCTACCATTCGTCACTACACTTGCCGTCGGGGCCGAATAGAGCAGCTTCACCCATTTAATAAATCCCTCCCCAAATCCAAACCGTTCCAGCGTCTCCCACAGGTACTTCCACTCCACCCTATCAAATGCTTTCTCCGCGTCCAATGCCACCACTATCTCCGCCTCCCCCCCCACTGCCGGCATCATGATGACGTTTAGCAGTCTCCGCACGTTCGTCTGCCGCCCTTTCACAAAACCCGTCTGGTCCTCGTGTATCACCCCTGGCACACAATCCTCTATCCTGGTAGCCAGGATCTTTGCCAGCAGCTTGGCGTCCACATTCAGGAGCGAGATAGGCCTATATGACCCACACTGCACGGGGTCCTTGTCCCGCTTCAAGATCAGAGAGATCAGTGCCTGCGACATTGTCGGGGGCAGAGCCCCCCCCTCCCATGCCTCGTTGAAGGCTCGCACCAGCACGGGGCCCACCAAATCCGCATATTTTTTGTAAAATTCCACCGGGAACCCGTCTGGCCCCGGCGCCTTCCCCGACTGCATATGCCCAATCCCCTTGACTAGCTCCTCTAACCCTATCTGCGCCCCCAGCCCCTCTACCAGTTCCTCTTGGACCTTGGGGAACCTCAGTTTGTTCAAGAAGCCCTCCATCCCCCCTCCCCTCGTCGGCGGCTCTGACCGATACAGCTCCTTATAGAAGTCTCTGAAAACCCCATTTACTTCTGGCCCCTTCTGCACTACGTTCCCACCCCTCTCCCTCACTCCCCCAATTTCTCTAGCCGCATCCCGCTTGCGGAGCTGATGCGCCAACATCCTACTCGCTTTCTCCCCATACTCATAAATCGCGCCCTGCGCCCTTCTCCACTGTGTCTCCGCCTTTCTGGTGGTCAACAGGTCAAACTTAGCCTGCAAACTGCGCCGTTCCCCCAACAGCCCCTCCTCTGGTGCCTCCGCATATTTCCTATCCACGTCCAGAAGCTCCCCCACCAGCCTCTCCCTCTCCTGTCTCTCCCTCCTTTCCCTATGTGCCCGTATGGAGATCAGCTCCCCCCGGATCACCGCCTTCAGGGCCTCCCATACCATCCCCACCTGCACCTCCCCCATGTCATTAATGTCCAGATATCTTTCAATGCTCTTCCGGACCTTCTTACACACCTCCTCATCCGCCAGCAACCCCACATCCAGGCGCCACAGCGGACGCTGGTCTCGCGCCTCCCCCATTTCCAAATCTACCCAGTGTGGCGCGTGGTCTGAGACCGCTATGGCCGAGTACTCCACTTCCCGTACTTTCGGGATCAGTCCCCTGCTCAATACAAAAAAGTCAATTCTAGAATAGACTCTGTGGACATGGGAGAAAAAGGAATACTCCCTCGCCCTCGGCCTCCCAAACCTCCAGGGGTCCACCCCTCCCATCTGCTCCATAAACCCCTTTAACACTTCTGCCGCTGCCGGCCTCCTACTCGTCCTTGAACTCGATCTGTCCAGCACGGGGTCCAGCACTGTGTTGAAGTCCCCCCCCATGATCAGGCCCCCTGCCTCCAGGTCCGGAATGAGGCCCAGTAGGCGCCTCATGAAGCCAGCGTCGTCCCAATTCGGGGCATACACGTTAACCATCACCACTTTCTCCCCCTGCAGCCTACCCTTCACCATGACATATCTACCCTCTTTATCCGCCACCACCTCCGCCGCCACGAACGACACCCTCTTCCCTACCAGGATCGCCACCCCCCGGTTCTTTACGTCCAGTCCTGAGTGGAACACCTGTCCCACCCACCCCCTTATCAGGCGGACCTGGTCCGCCACCTTCAAATGGGTCTCTTGTAGCATTGCTACATCCGCCTTCAGTCCCTTCAAATGCGAGATTACTCTCGTTCTCTTGACCGGCCCATTCAGCCCCCTCACATTCCAAGTGATCAGCCGGGTCGAAGGGCAGCCCGCCCCTTTCCCCTGCCGACTAGCCATATCCTGTCACCTGCTCGCCCCGAGTCAGCCCTCCCTTTCTGACCCGCTCCCCATGGCGATGGCGCCCCCCCACCCACCCCTCCGGTCCTCAACTTCTCCTCCCTGGCCTTTTCAGCAGCAACCCGGTAGCCCCCCCCTTCCCCCCTCCCCCTCCCCCCCCCCCCCAGCCCCCTCCCCCCCCCAGGCTAGGACCCTTCCTAGCCGCGATGCACCCTCCATAGTACTTCCGTAGGCCAGCTGGTTTACGCTGACCCGGCTGCCCCTGCCACACTCCGACTCCTCCCGGCATGGGGGACGTCCCCCCCTTATCACCCCTCCTTGACCCCGCTCCAGCGCGGGAAAGGAAGCCATTGCTGACCACGCCCCTTACTCCCACCCCCCTCCCTCCTCTGCCCCGTGCGCGGGAAACCAGAGGAAAGCCCGCGCTTTCGCCCTGCCCCTCCCCGCCCCTCCATCTTCAGTTCCACCCCCGTCCCCGATCTCACCCCGATAAATACAAAACAACCAAAAACCCCACAAGAAACACATACCCCCGGCACTCCCCCCCCCACCCCGCCCCCCCAACATAACATTATAAATAACAGAAAAAAGAGAGAAAAAACTGGTAGAGAGAAAAAAAAAGGGTCCAAAAATACGGCCAAGTGAAAATCCAACCAAAAGAAAGCCACGTGTCCAGCTTAAAGTACCAGAGCGGCAACGACCGCCAAGTATCCCCTGGTTCTAGTTCGAGTCCAGCTTTTCTTCCTGGACAAAGGCCCACGCCTCCTCCGGGGACTCGAAATAGTGGTGCTGGTCCTTATAGGTCACCCACAAGCGCGCTGGCTGCAGCATCCCGAATCTGATTCTCTTGGCATGCAGCACCGCCTTCGTCCGGTTGAACCGGGCCCGCCGCTTTGCCACCTCCGCACTCCAGTCCTGAAAGATCCTCACCGTCGAGTTCTCCCATTTGCTGCTCCTCTCTCTCTTGGCCCACCTCAGCACCCTCTCCCGGTCACTGAATCGCTGGAACCGAACCAGCACCGCCCTCGGGGGTTCGTTTGCTCTTGGCTTCCTGGCCATTACTCTGTAGGCCTCCTCCAGTTCCAGGGGCGAAGGGACGGCCCCTGCCCCCATCAGTGAGCCCAGCATTTCTGCCACATACCTCGGGAGGTCCGACCCCTCCAGCCCTTCTGCCAGGCCCAGGATCCTCAGGTTTTTCCGCCTCATGCGGGTATCCATCTCCTCCAGTCGGTTTTGCCATCTCAGGTGGAGTGCCTCGTGCACCTCCACCTTTCCCACGAGGACCGTGGCCTCCTCCTCCCTCACAGCCATCTCCTGCTGCAGCTCCCGAATTGACGCCTCTTGGGTCGCCTGTGCCCCCATCAGCCTGGTGGTCGTCGCGTTCATCGACTCCAGCAGCTCCACTTTCAGCTCCGTGAAGAAGCGCAGGAGAACGGCCTGCTGCTCCTCCGCCCATTTCCTCCAGTCCTCGGGTGCGCCGCCGGCCGCCATTTTGGATTTCTTCCCCCGTTTTTTTCGGGGAGCTGCTGCCGCTTTTTTTCCTGCCCCACTTCGGGTAACGACCATAAATTTTTCAGGGTTCTCCTCTGGGAACCTTCACCCACTGGGAATTGCCGTTCCAGCGCCGTTAGGGGCCCTCCAATCGGCCCGAAAACACCTTCCTCACAGGAAATGAAATGAAAATCGCTTATTGTCACGAGTAGGCTTCAATGAAGTTACTGTGAAAAGCCCCTAGTCGCCACATTCCGGCGCCTGTCCGGGGAGGCTGGTACGGGAAGCCAGGAGCAGCCAAACGTGCGACTTAGCTGGTCATAGCCGCAACCGGAAGTCCCCCGAAACACATGCTTGTTAGGTGAATTGCACATTCTGAATTATCCCTTTGTGTGGCCGAACAGGTGCCGGAATGTGGCAACTTGGGGCTTTTCACAGTAACTTCATTGCAGTGTTAATTTAAGCCTACTTGTGACAACAATAAAGATTATTATATTAGTATTAAGAGCAATGTGATATCACTGGAAAGGGTGCAGAGGAGATTGATCTGGATGTTGCCTGGGCTGGAGAGTTTAGTTATGAAGAGATTGGGGCTGTTTTCTTGGAGCATAGATAAAGTAGGCAGGAACAAACTTTTCCCCCAGGTGGAGTGATCAATGACCAGGGGGCATAGACTTAAGGTAAGGGGCAGGGGGGTTAGAAAGGATGTGAGGAGAAATATTTTCACCCAGAGGGTGGTGGGAGTCTGGAGCTCACTGATTGAAAGGGTGGTGGAGGCAGAGACTCTCACAATATTTAAGAAGTATTTAGATGTGCACTTGCAATCCCAGCGCATGCAAGGCCAAGTGTGGAAAAAGGGATCAGGATGGCTAGGTGCTTGTTTATGTCCTGTGCAAATTGGACAAAGGGCCTTTTCCGTGCTCTATCACTCCAAGGCTCTGCAGAAACTGAATTTAAGACAGTTCTAAAACTGAATCTCCACATTTAATCCTCAGCAAAGATAGGAAGAAAAATTGTCCACAGGGGATTCTGGAAACAAAAAACATTTGCAAGCAGGTCTGTCAACAATTGGAAACGTTAGGCATGTTGTCACGAATTGTACTTGTATTTTGGATGCTACTAGATTTGCGGTGCCGATGCAACATTTTTTGTTTATACATTTCAGCCAATTACTTTTAGGGAATGGGATGACGTCTCTGCTGAGGAATTTTACTTGCAGGATTTAGAGCCGTTTTGAAGTGTGTAATAATTCCAGTAGGCGCAGAATGAAAGACGAAACTGGTTTATATTGAAATGAAAATAAAGCCATTCCCGAGGCCCCCAAAGCAAACGTCCCCACCCAGGGCTATCAGGAACCGCCGTTTCGGGTCTGGAAGCTACACTTAAAGGTCCTGCTAACAAGCCTCAGCGCTCACCACGCAAACTCATATTCCAGCGATCTGCCATGGCCCTCAATGGGGATTATCACTAAGTGGATTTTGAGTGCAATTCAAGTGCGAGTACATGGGTTTCCTGGAACTCATGACAGCGAAGGAGGGTGTCCAGACAGTAACAATTGAAAGCACTGAAGAAAAGAGGTGTCCTGGCAGAAAGGCCACCAGCTACCAACTCCCTATGCTGCATGCGTCTGACTGCCTAATACTGTGCACTTTCTGTCTCCCCCCCCCACCCCTCCAGGAGAAGGTGGCGCATAATCACAGAGAGAGAGAGAGACAAGACTGGAGACAAGACTACCCATTCCTTCCTCAACCCCTCATCCACCATGGCTGGTTCCCCGACACTCTGCCCTCCGTACCCACACCCCTGGCCTCGTCGGTGCCCCACCCTGTTGGTTCCAGGCACAGTGGGGTCTCTGGCCTCAGCACCCAGCCCACTCTCTCCCTTAGCAGCCATGGCATCTGTTTCCCGATTTTTAAAACCGGAAGTGAACCTCGCCATTGGCAATTCCTCCTGGTGGAGATGTAACATCGCGGGAGCTCCAGAGAATACTGGGTCGGGTCCGTTAATAATATGCGGATAGCGTTTACTGTACTTGCAGAGCAGCGTGCATTGATGCTGCTGTCGAGGAACTGGAGCACGGCATTCTATCAGGTGCCTGGCGCCAGCCACAATTTTCAGCTCACTTGCGATTCTCCGCCCAATTGCGTTTCATGATTTCGGCATCGCTGGATGGAGAATCCCGACCATGTTGACTGCTGCCATGTTGACCAGAGCTGGCAATTGATGTCAACTTTGCCACAAATTATATTAGTCAGAATAAGTGGGCAGTCAGTTGAGGAGTTTTCAGTGACTTCCCAGTTATAGGGCATGGTCAACTGCCCACAAGTTATCCAGGAGTATTCATCAATCACAAAGTTCAATAATGAACTATTGGTGTGCAAACATAAAAAGATGATAATGAAATGAAATGAAAATCGCTTATTGTCACGAGTAGGCTTCAAAGAAGTTACTGTGAAAAGCCCCTAGTCGCCACATTCCGGCACCTGTCCAGGGAGGCTGGTACGGGAATCGAACCGTGCTGCTGGCCTGCTTTAAAAGCCAGCGATTTAGCTGAGTGAGCTAAACCAGCCCCAGGTTTGCACAAGATTCCCAGGAAGTAATGCTGCAGTTCACCATTCCCAATCTCTTTACAACATAAATAATAATTAGCGGCTTGGAGACAAGAGATACCCACATAAAATTAGACACCGGTCAAGAACCCAACTCAGTGAGGCTCGAGAACGCTATAATGAAAGCCAGATATGAAAACCAGAAATATCGTTCAGCAGGCAATCAGTTTGCTGAAGATTCATTCAGGTGCATTGACAGACTTGAAGCTGCCATTGAAACACACCAGTCAAGGTCCCCAAATGGTCATGTTATGCTGCATTCCACACAACATTACACAACAGTGAGACTTGGACCTGCAGGGGGAGTATGGCACAGGCCACATTGATTTTGGAGGAGAAGGCAGACAAAAAATATGATGTCATCAATACTCCCATGTCCCCTCATTAGCAAGGTTCAGGTGGGCTCCATCAGAACATCTGGCTGTCAGCACCATGTTAAACCCACTTCTCCCACCGCTTTCCTCAAACCAAATCCTGAAATCGACCAAACCTTTCCTTTCACACCCGCTCATGGTTCACTTTAAGTATTATCTTAACATTCATGACAAGTGTAAAGGTTATTCACCAGGCAGAAGGAAAATATTTTGAAGTCAGGAAGGTGGGGGTAGGGGCAGCACGGTGGCACAGTAGGTTAGCACTACGGCCTCACGGCACTGAGGTTCCAGGTTTGATTCCGGCTCTGGGTCACTGTCCATGTGGAGTTTGCACATTCTCTCCGTGTTTGCGTGGGTTTCACCCCCACAACCCTAGAATGTGTAGCTAGGTGGATTCGACAGGTTAAATTGCCCCTTAATTGGAAAAAATGAATTGGATACTCTAAATTTATTTTTAAAAAAGGAAAATGGGGGTCAACAAATACTCTTCTTATTGTTCAATATTGAAGCCAAATGAACATGCTAATCTTGTACAACTAAAAACTTCACTCTTCCTCTTCCAAGCATTTTGTCTTTTTTCTTTTTATAAATTTAGAGTATCCAATTGATATTTTTCCAATTAAGCCATGAGGTGACCAAGTGGTTAAGGCAATGGACTGCTAATCCATTGTGTTCTGCACGAGAGGGTTTGAATCCCATCATTGTCGATATTAGTATTGACAGTCAGAGTGATCTAGGTGTACAGGTCCACAGGTCACTGAAAGGGGCAACAGGAGAAGGTAGTCAAAAAGGCATACGGCATGCTTGCCTTCATTGGCCGGGACATTGAGTATAAGAATTGGCAAGTCATGTTGCACCTGTATAGAACCTTAGTGAGGCCACACTTGGAGTATAGTGTTCAATTCTAGTCGCCACACTACCAGAAGGATGTGGAGGCTTTAGAGAGGGTGCAGAGATTTACCAGGATGTTGCCTGGTATGGAGGGCATTAGCTATGAGGAGCGGTTGAATAAACTCGGTTTGTTCTCACTGGAACGACAGAGGTTGAGGGGCGACCTGATAGAGGTCTACAAAAGTATGAGGGGCATAGACAGAGTGGATAGTCAGAGGCTTTTTCCCAGGGTAGAGGGGTCAATTACTGGGGGTCATACGTTTAAGGTGCGAGGGGCAAGGTTTAGAGGAGATGTATGAGGCAAGTTTTTTTACACAGAGGGTAGCGGGTGCCTGGAACTCACTGCGGGAGGAGGTGGTGAAAGCAGGGACGATAGTGAAATTGAAGGGGCATCTTGACAAATATGCGAATAGGATGGGAATAGAGGGATACGGACCCAGGAAGTGTAGAAGATTTTAGTTCAGACAGGCAGCATGGTCGGTACAGGCTTAGAAGGCCGAAGGGCCTGTTCCTGTGCTGTACTTTTCTCTGTTCTTTGTTTAAGGGCAATTTAGTGTGGCCAATCAACCTAACCTGCACATCTTTGTGTTGTGGAGGTGAAACTCACGCAGAGACCGGGAGATTGTGCAAACTCCACACAGACAGTGAGCCAGGGCCGGGATCAGAACCTGGTCCTCAGCGCCATGGGCAGCAGTGACCACTTTGCCACGATGCTGTCCTCTTCCAAGCATTTCTGCAGAGTGCAAACACTTGTGGATAAATGCAGTAAATTGAAT
This sequence comes from Scyliorhinus canicula, assembly GCF_902713615.1. Classification (NCBI taxonomy): domain Eukaryota; kingdom Metazoa; phylum Chordata; class Chondrichthyes; order Carcharhiniformes; family Scyliorhinidae; genus Scyliorhinus; species Scyliorhinus canicula. The sequence goes on from NC_052153.1 coordinate 37,500,638, forward strand.
CAACAATCAAATGTTAATTTTCGACCATGCATAACTTTTTAAATGTGTTTATCAGTTTGTGTCTCCTCAGTTATGCGCCACCATGGCTTTTATATTCATTAGTTAATGGAGTTTTCTAGGCTTGACTGAGTGAGGATGCTCGGGGGCTGCCTACGATTTGTGCACCAGCCTGAGGAAAAGAAAATCTAATTTGCTAAGATTAATTAATAAGATAAATAATGATTATTTTTCTTGTTTTAAAAGAAACCTTATCAGGATGTCACTGTCGAAAACCTGGCCTTCAAAGTGGGGGGCAATCTACCAAACACTGAAAATGCATTCAGGCTTTTGTGTCCTGTGCATGCTGGGTTTATTTATCAGCCATATCTCTCTTCCTAAAATTGTTTATTTTTTTCTCTCATATTGTTTGGAGGTTTTTGTTTTGGTTGTCTGTTCTGATTTGTCATAGCCCTTGGCCTTATGTTTCATAGGGATGCAATGAATGTCTGTCATCAGTTTCTCTCGGGCTAGGTTTTGTCAGCAAATGCTCCATTCTGAGATCAAATGAAAAATAATCATTATTTTCCCATTTCAACATTCTCATTGACATGAGAAGCCACTACTACAATTATAATTAAATCATAGCATTCTGCACTTTTGAAACTTTAAACTCTTTCCAGTATCTACATGAGCCAGGCTGAATTTAATGGAGGGCTGGAAACATAGAGTCACCTCATTTCCAGGAGTTCCAGTTCAATGTTCTGCACTTGTGTTAATTAACTGCCTGATGTTATAAGGTGATGATATAAGGTGTTAGTGCGGCCACACCTGGAGTATTGTGTTCAGTTTTGGTCTCCTTACTTGAGAAAGGACGTACTGGCGCTGGAGGGTGTGCAGAGGAGATTCACTAGGTTAATCCCAGAGCTGAAGGGGTTGGATTATGAGGAGAGGTTGAGTAGACTGGGACTGTACTCGTTGGAATTTAGAAGGATGAGGGGGGATCTTATAGAAACATTTAAAATTATGAAGGGAATAGATAGGATAGATGCGGGCAGGTTGTTTCCACTGGCGGGTGACAGCAGAACTAGGGGGCATAGCCTCAAAATAAGGGGAAGTAGATTTAGGACTGAGTTTAGGAGGAACTTCTTCACCCAAAGGGTTGTGAATCTATGGAATTCCTTGCCCAGTGAAGCAGTTGAGGCTCCTTCATTACATGTTTTTAAGGTAAAGATAGATAGTTTTTTGAAGAATAAAGGGATTAAGGGTTATGGTGTTCGGGCCGGAAAGTGGAGCTGAGTCCACAAAAGATCAGCCATTATCTAATTGAATGGCGGAGCAGGCTCGAGGGGCCAGATGGCCTACTCCTGCTCCTAGTTCTTATGTTCTTATGTTCTTATATGTTAGGACTATCAACACGAAAGGGCAAACATCCCACCTCCAAGAACTACCAGCCAATAGGTGGGCCAGCAGCACCAATGGAAGTGATGACGATAGCCAGCACCAGCAACAATGGAGGAGGCTCGGTAATGGAGTTAAGACCGTTGACGTCTTCAGAACAAGTCAGGCAGGAGTGTGGGGTGGAGATGGAGGGTTGTTGTTGAAGGATGTTGTTGAAGGAATGGGGGCTCCCAGGTGCTTGATCAGGAGGTCCCATCATCAAGTAATGAAGGCAGCCGCCTGCTTTCAGTGGGGACTACACCCACTTCTCGGAAAATACCAGCAGTACCAGAATGAGATCTTTAACTGTCCTTAACTGATCCTTAAATGACCCTTAATCTCACCCTGAGGTCAATATAGGATCTTATAAGGACCTCTATTGGCCTCTGGGCAAGAAACCTTCCGCAACCTTCTCCACATTGAGTGAATTACACGGAATCAGGGAGCTGACAGGTACACCACTCCTGCCTTCCCTTCCGATTCCATAGTTCCAGCCTTCCACCACACTCCCACGTCCCAGCCTAGCGCTGAGGATGAAATTAAATTTTGCCCACCTTGTGCTCTTAACGCCAGTCTCCAGAAGAGAGCCTAAAATCTCTTGCACGGTAGCACAGTAGGTAGCACTGTTGCTTCACAGCTTCGGGGTCCCAGGTTTGATTCGTGGCTTGCGTCACTGTCTGTGCAGAGTCTGCACGTTCTCCCTTTATCTGCGTTGGTTTCCTTTGGATGCTCCGTTTTCCTCCCACAAGTCCCGAAAGACATGTTGTTTGGTAATTTGGACATTCTGAATTCTCCCTCAGTGTACCCGAACAGGCGCCAGAATGTGACCACTCGGGGAATTTCACAGTAACTTCATTGCAGTGTTAATGTAAGACTACTTGTGACAATAAAGATTATTATTATTATCATTATTTCCAGTCATCAGTATTGGTTTTACTGTTGTTTCTAAGTTGCAAATTGTACCTGCGATTCACTGTTTACTCGGCTGTCTTTCTCAATACTTAGTTCAATTAATTCTTTGCAAGTATCATTGAGCAAGTTGTAAGTTCTTATAGATTTTCTTGTGAGTTACCATTCATTATTCATGCTGGTACTCGTCTTCATCTTATTTCTTTTTTCGCATTAACTCTTTTAATCAATGCCTGTGTTTTATATTGTTTCTTTACTTTGGGTTTCTCCACCAGATGATTGAATCTGATACCAATTGACAATCCAAATATTGATGAATTCTGTACCTAATTACTTTGTGAGATCAGGGTTCATTGTCTGAGTTAACTTAATTGGGTATCGATAGACAAAGTGCATTTAGGTGAATACCGGAGACAAATTTGTGTTTCTGTGGAACACTGGGAATAACTACTTTTGGGGAAATCCACAGAAGAGCAGTGGGGGAGGGGGGGCGTTCAAAAAGGAAATGGGGAGGGTACAGGTCCAGCATGTTCCCTCTTGAGTGATACGAAGGAGTAACAAACCCAGAGAACCATGGATAACCAAAGACATTCAGGATTAGATGAGAAGGAAACGAGAGGTTTTTAGCAGGTACAAAGGGAGGAAATCAACATAGACATTAGTGGAGTAGAGAAAGTGCAGGTGAAGCTTAAGAAAGTGATTAGGAGAGCAAGGAAGGGATATGAGAAAGCTCTGACTCATAAAAGTAGGGAAAATTCCAAGATGTTCTATAAACGTATCAATGGAAAGAAGAAAACCAGGGAACAAATAGGACACATTAGGGACCAAGGGGGAAACCAAAGAGGACATTGGTAGGGTATTGAATGAATACTTCACATCTATCAGTCTTCACCCAAGACAACGAGGAGGTAGGTATGGAACTCAGGGACAGAGACTGTGAGGTTCTTAAGTAAATTGACATTGGGAGTGAGAAGGTATTGGACGTGTTGGCAGCCTAACAAAATCTCCAGGTTCAGATTAATTGTGTACTAGGCTGTTGTAGAAGGCACGGGAAGAGATTTCATGGGCTTTGACCCAAATTTTTAATTCCTCTCTGGCAATGGGGAAGTGCCAGAGGACTGGAGAACAACTAATGTGGCTCCATTATTAAAGAATTGTTGTAGAGATCGGACAGGGCACTGCAGACCAGTGAGTCTCACGTCAATGGTATGGAAACTATTGGAGCAAATTCTGAAGGAGCGAATCTATCTCCATTTGGAGAGGCAAGGTTAGATCAGGGATGGTCAGCGTGACTATGTCAGAGGGAGATCATTCCAAACAAATTTGACTGAATTGTTTGAGGAGGTGACAAGGTGGATGTAGTTTATATGTATTTTAGCAAAGCATTTGACAAGGTCCCATATGGGAGACTAATAAAGAAGTCAAATGCACAGGGAAACAGGGGACACAGTTCAGTGACCCAGTTTCACCCGGCAACGTTCTGGGTGCCAGAATGTATTACGTAAGAGCCCCGAATTGAACTCTGCGCCGGGGTTGATCGCAAGTCACCAGTCTCGCTCCACCCAGCGTAATCTGGATTTCTTCTTCGCTGGGCGAGACCCAGATCTGCATATTTAAACCAGCCATTGGGCCCATTTAAATAACCAGATGCTGGAATCAGCCGGTTCCCGGGACTCAATGGCGAGCCTGCAAGACTTTGCCAGACGCCATTTAGTATTTTCGCAGGGAGGAGCGGGAGCAGGAACGGAGGTGACGTGGATCAGGAGGGCTGCCGGGAAGGTAAGCGTTTTGTTTAAATTACTTACCTGTCGACGCCAGCGGCCTTTACTACGCAGGGAGGAGGGGGGGCAGGAGCGGAGGTAACGTGGACCAGGAGGGCTGCCGGATAGGTAAGAGATCCTATATATTTGGGCTGCGGCTAAACCCGAGACACTACACGTGTAGTGTCTCCCACCCGCCCTCCTCCTCTACCCAATTTGATAAGGTAAAGTTGTTCTTTTTTTTACTCTAATTTGGTATAAGTTTATTATTGAGTATTATAGTAGTTGAAATAAGCTTTTTATTTAGCAGAGAAGTACTAGAAATTATTTAACATAAATTTGTAAACGTTAATTAAATAAGTAGAGATGGCTGGACAGGTGATGTGTTGTAGCTGTATGATGTGGGTGCTGGCTGATCCCATTGTGAACGGCAGTGACCACATCTGCAGCAAGTGTTGGTTGCTGGAAGAACTCCGGATCAGAATTGATGATCTGGAGTCTGAGCTTCAAACTCTGTGGCACATCCGGGAGGGGGAGAGTTACCTGGACGTTTTGTTTCAGGAGGCAGTCACACCCGGTAGATTAAATAATTCAAATTCAGTAAGTGTTCAGGAAAAACAGGGTGTGATTGTAAGTGAGGCAGGTAGGGGGATTCGGAGTTCAGAAGTGCAGGAGCCTCAGCCCTTGACCTTGTCCAACATGTATGAGATTCTTGCTCCCTGTGCGGATGAGGAAAAGGGCTGTGGACAGGATGAGCTAGCTGACCAGGGCACCATGGTGCAAAAGGCCATTCAAGAGGGGGGAGCAAAAGAAAAGTAGTTGTTATAGGGGATTCTATAATTAGAGGGACAGATAGTATCCTTTGCAAGCCGGATAGGGAGTCCCGCATGATGTGTTGCCTGCCCGGTGCCAGGGTACATAGAACATAGAACATAGAACGATACAGCGCAGTACAGGCCCTTCGGCCCACGATGTTGCACCGACATGGGAAGTCAAAAACTAAAGGCCATCTAACCTACACTATGCCATTATCATCCATATGCTTATCCAATAAACTTTTAAATGCCCTCAATGTTGGCGAGTTCACTACTGTTGCAGGTAGGGCATTCCACGGCCTCACCACTCTTTGCGTAAAAAACCTACCTCTGACATCTGTCCTATATCTATTACCCCTCAATTTAAGGCTATGTCCCCTCGTGCTAGCCACCTTCATCCGCGGGAGAAGGCTCTCACTGTCCACCCTATCTAACCCTCTGATCATTTTGTATGCCTCTATTAAGTCACCTCTTAACGTTCTTCTCTCTAACGAGAACAACCTCAAGTCCATCAGCCTTTCCTCATAAGATTTTCCCTCCATACCAGGCAACATCCTGGTAAATCTCCTCTGCACCCGTGCCAAAGCTTCCACGTCCTTCCTATAATGAGGCGACCAGAACTGTACGCAATACTCCAAATGCGGCCGTACCAGAGTTTTGTACAGCTGCAACATGACCTCATGGCTCCGGTACTCAATCCCTCTACCAATAAAGGCCAACACACCATAGGTCTTCTTCACAACCCTATCAACCTGGGTGGCAACTTTCAGGGATCTATGTACATGGACACCGAGATCCCTCTGCTCATCCACACTGCCAAGAATTTTACCATTAGCCAAATATTCCGCATTCCTGTTTTTCTTTCCAAAGTGAATCACCTCACATTTCTCTACATTAAACTCCATTTGCCACCTCTCAGCCCAGCTCTGCAGCTTATTTATATCCCTCTGTAACCTGCAACATCCTTCCACACTGTCTACAACTCCACCGACTTTAGTGTCGTCTGCAAATTTACTCACCCATCCTTCTGTGCCCTCCTCTAGGTCATTTATAAAAATGACAAACAGCAACGGCCCCAGAACAGATCCTTGTGGTACGCCACTCGTAACTGAACTCCATTCTGAACATTTGCCATCAACCACCACCCTCTGTCTTCTTTCAACTAGCCAATTTCTGATCCACATCTCTAAATCACCCTCAATCCCCAGCCTCCGTATTTCCTGCAATAGCCGACCGTGGGGAACCTTATCAAACGCTTTACTGAAATCCATATACACCACATCAACTGCTCTACCCTCGTCTACCTGTTCAGTCACCTTCTCAAAGAACTCGATAAGGTTTGTGAGGCATGACCTACCCTTCACAAAACCATGCTGACTATCCCTAATCATATTATTCCTATCTAGATGATTATAAATCGTATCTCTTATAATCCTCTCCAAGACTTTACCCACAACAGACGTGAGGCGCACCGGCCTATAGTTACCGGGGTTATCTCTACTCCCCTTCTTGAACAAAGGGACCACATTTGCTACCCTCCAGTCCTCTGGCACTATTCCTGTAGCCAATGATGACATAAAAATCAAAGCCAAAGGCTCAGCAATCTCTTCCCTGGCTTCCCAGAGAATCCTAGGGGGATAAATCCCATCAGGCCCCGGGGACTTATCTATTTTCACCTTGTCCAGAATTGCCAACACTTCTTCCCTACGCACCTCAATGCCATCTATTCTAATAGCCTGGGTCTCAGCATTCTCCTCCACAACATTATCTTTTTCCTGAGTGAATACTGACGAAAAGTATTCATTTAGTATCTCGCTTATCTCCTCAGCCTCCACACACAACTTCCCACCACTGTCCTTGACTGGCCCTACTCTTACCCTAGTCATTCTTTTATTCCTGACATACCTATAGAAAGCTTTTGGGTTTTCCTTGATCCTACCTGCCAAAGACTTCTCATGTCCCCTCCTTGCTCGTCTTAGCTCTTCTTTAGATCCTTCCTCGCTTCCTTGTAACTATCAAGCGCCCCAACTGAAACTTCACGCCTCATTTTCACATAGGCCTCCTTCTTCCTCTTAACAAGAGATTCCACTTCTTTGGTAAACCACGGTTCCTTCGCTCGACCCCTTCCTCCCTGCCTGACTGGTACGTACTTATCAAGAACACGCAATAGCTGTTCCTTGAACAAGCTCCACATATCCAGTGTGCCCAACCCTTGCAGCCTACTTCTCCAACCTACACATCCTAAGTCATGTCTAATGGCATCATAATTGCCCTTCCCCCAGCTATAACTCTTGCCCTGCGGGGTATACTTATCCCTTTCCATCACTAACGTAAAGGTCACCGAATTGTGGTCACTGTTTCCAAAGTGCTCACCTACCTCCAGATCTAACACCTGGCCTGGTTCATTACCCAAAACCAAATCCAATGTGGCCTCGCCTCTTGTTGGCCTGTCAACATATTGTGTCAGGAAATCCTCCTGCACACATTGTACAAAGAACGACCCATCTAATGTACTCGAACTATATCTTTTCCAGTCAATATTTGGAAAGTTAAAGTCTCCCATAACAACTACCCTGTTACTTTCGCTCTTTTCCAGAATCATCTTCGCCATCCTTTCCTCTACATCCCTAGAACTATTAGGTGGCCTATAGAAAACTCCCAACAGGGTGACCTCTCCTTTCCTGTTTCTAACCTCAGCCCATACTACCTCGGAAGAAGAGTCTCCATCTAGCATCCTTTCCGCCACCGTAATACTGTCCTTGACTAGCAGCGCCACACCTCCCCCTCTACGGGACATCTCCGACCGGCTTGAAAGGATACTGGAGTGGGAGGGGGAGGATCCAGTCATTGTGGTCCACATTGGGACTAACAACATAGGCAAGGCTAGGGTGGAGGATCTGTTTGGGGATTATCAAGCACTAGGAAGGACATTGAAGATCAGGTCCTCGAGGGTCATAATCTCCGGATTACTGCCCGAGCCACGTGCTGATTGGCATAGAGATAAGAAAGTTAGGGAAGTAAAAACATGGCTAAGGGATTGGTGTGGGAAAGAGGGATTCCATTTCATGGGGCATTGGCACCAGTTTTGGAACCGGGGGGATCTGTACCGTTGGGACGGTCTCCACCTGAACCGATCTGGAACCAGTGTTCTAGCGAAAAGGATAAATAGGGTGGCCAGTAGGACTTTAAACTTCTGAGTCAGGGGGACGGGATAGGGAAAGCGACAGGGAGTAGGGAGTTAAATGGAAGGATAAGCAGCAGGTTAGCATGTGTGCAGGTGGGTTTAAGTTCAAGGCAGACTAGGAATGAAGCAAAAAGGAAGGATAACTTAGGACATCTCATGATGTCCAATTTCTCTAATAATGATAAGAAAGTCAGCATTAAGGCACTTTACCTGAATGCTCGTAGCCTTCGTAACAAAGTTGATGAATTAACGGCACAAATCATCGCAAATGAATATGAGTTGATAGCCATTACGGAGACATGGTTGCAGGATGGTCACAACTGGGAGTTAAATATCCAGGGGTACCAGACGTTTTGGAGGGATAGACAGGTATGTAAGGGAGGTGGAGTAGCACTAATAATCAAGGACTACATCAGGGTGGCATTGAGGGATGATATAGGTTCTATGGAGAATGAGGTTGAATCCATTTGGGTAGAAATTAGAAATTATAAGAAGAAAAAGACACTGATAGGCGTAGTCTATAGGCCACCAAATAATAGCATCACACTGGGATGGGCAGTAAATGAAGAGATAACTAATGCCTGTGAAAAGGGTACAGCAGTTATCATGGGGGATTTTAATCTGCATATAGATTGGTCAAATCAGCTCGGTCAGGGTAGCCTTGAAGAGGAGTTTGTTGAATGTATCCGGGATAGTTTTCTGGAACAATATGTAATGGAACTGACGAGAGAGCAAGCTATCCTAGATCTGGTCCTGTGTAATGAGGCAGGAATAATTAATGACCTCATCGTTAGGGATCCTCTTGGGAGGAGTGATCACAGCATGGTTGAATTTAGTATACAGATGGAGAGTGTGATGATAGAATCCAATACCAGGGTCCTATGCTTGAAATAAGGGGACTATGATAGAATGAGGAAGGACCTCGCTAAAGTAGACTGGAAACAAATAATTTATGGTAGGACAGTTGAGGAGCAGTGGAGTACTTTCAAAGAAATCTTTCATAGTGCTCAACAAAAGTATATTCCAGTGAGAAGGAAGAATTGTAAGAAAAGAGGTAATCTACCATGGGTATCTAAGGAGATACACGAGGCTGTCAAATTGAAAGAGAAGGCTTACAAAGTGGCCAAGATCAGCGGGAAACTAGAAGATTTGGAAAACTTTAAAGATCAGCAGAAAGCCACGAAAAGAGCCATAAAGAAAAGTAAGATAGAACATGAAAAAAAACTGGCACAGAATATAAGGACAGATAGCAAAAGTTTTTATAATTATATAAAACTAAAAAGAGTGGCTAAAGTAAACATTGATCCGTTAGAGGATGAGAGTGGTCATTTAGTTATGGGATATGATGAAATGGCGGAGGCATTGAACAAATATTTTGTATCGTCTTCACAGTGGAGGACACTAATAACATGCCAGCAATTGACCGAGAGAAGAAGGTAGGTGAGGACCTGGAAACCATTACTATCACGAAAGAGCAAGTGTTGGGCAAGCTAATGGAGCTCAGGATAGATAAGTCTCCTGGCCCTGATGGAATGCATCCCAGGGTACTGGAAGAGATGGCTGGAGTAATAGCAGATGCACTGGCGGTAACTTTCCAAAATTCACTGAACACTGGGGCAGTCCCAGAGGATTGGAAAACAGCAAATGTGACGCCACTGTTTAAAAAGGGAAGTAGACAAAAGATAGGGAATTATAGACCGGTTAGCTTAACCTCTGTCGTGGGGCAGATGCTTGAGTCTATTATCAAGAAAGAGATAGGAGGGCACCTCGATAGAAATTGTCTCATTGGACGGATGCAGCATGGATTCATGAAGGGCAGGCCATGCTTGACGAATCTCTTGGAATTCTATGAAGACATTTCGAGCAAGGTAGACAAAGGGGACCCAGTGGATGTGGTGTACCTAGATTTCCAAAAGGCCTTTGACAAGGTACCGCACAAGAGGCTGCTGCATAAGATAAGGATGCATGGTGTTAAGGGTAGAGTACTAGCATGGATAGAGGATTGGTTGTCTAACAGGAAACAAAGCGTGGGAATAAATGAGTGCTATTCTGGCTGGCAATCAGTGACGAGTGGTGTGCCTCAGGGATCGGTGTTGGGACCACAATTATTTACAATTTATATAGACGATTTGGAGTTGGGAACTACGTGTAAGGTATCCAGGTTTGCAGATGACATGAAGGTGTGTGGCAGAGCAAAGTGTACTGAGGACTGTAAAACCTTACAGAGGAACATTGACACATTGAGTGAGTGGGCGAAGGTCTGGCAGATGGAGTATAATGTCAATAAGTGTGAAGTCATGCATTTTGTAGTAGTAACAATAGAACGGATTATTACTTAAATGGTAAAAATCTGCAACATGCTGCTATGCAGAGGGACCTGGGTGTAATTGTGCATGAGTCACAGAAGGTTGGTCTGCAGGTGCAACAAGTAATTAGGAAGGCAAATGGAATTTTGTCCTTCATTGCGAAGAGGATTGAGTTTAAAAGTAGAGAGGTAATGTTGCAGTTGTACAAGATGCTGGTGAGGCCACACCTGGAGTACTGTGCGCAGTTTTTGTCTCCACACTTGAGAAAAGATGTGCTAGCACTAGAGGGGGTGCAGAGGAGGTTCACTAGGCTGATTCCGGAGTTGAGGGGGTTATCGTATGAGGAGAGGCTGAGTAGATTGGGATTATATTCACTGGAATTCAGAAGGTTGAGGGGGGATCTAATAGAAACATATAAAATTTTGAAGGGAATGGATAAGATAGAAGTAGAAAGGATGTTTCCACTAGTAGGTGAAAGTAGGACAAGAGGGCATAGCCTCAAGATTAGGGGGAGCAGATTTAGGACTGAATCAAGGAGGAACTTCTTCACCCAGAGGGTGGTTAAAGTATGGAATTCCCTACCGAAAGGAGTAGTAGACGCTACTTCATTGAATATATTTAAAGATAGGGTAGATGTTTTTTTGTAAAATAAAGGAATTACGGGATATGGCGAGAATGCGGGTAAGTGGTTCTGAGACCACGAAAAGATCAGCCATGATCTTATAGAATGGCGGAGCAGGCTCGAAGGGCTGGACGGTCTACTTCTGCTCCTAGTTCTTATTGGTCCACACAAACGTGGACCAGTCATAATGGCACCCCTTGGGGTCTCGCAGGCCATTAGAGACACCCGGGTGGTTGGGGACAGGGCAGGGTAGGACCCTGGCACACAGGTACCTTGTCACTGTCATCCTGACACACTTGCAGTGCTACCTGGGCACCCTGGTAGTGAACAGAGAATTGGTGCATGGTTTTCGCTGTCACTCTGATGAGGCTGGGTCTCATAGAGCCAGCAACGCCAGCTCCACTGAGTTCAGGGCGCCATCTTTAAAGGGCGCCATGATCTGCATGAAAGCGAAACTCCCTGCAAGCAGCCCCACCAAAAGCATCGCCCCCCCCCCTGTCCCCAAAGCATGGGGGAAACAGTAATTGGATCAAGAGTTATGGGGATAAGACAGGAAAATGGAGTTGAGGATCCTATCAGAGTGAATGGCAGAGTGGACGTGTTGGGCCAAATGGCCTATTTCTGCTCCAACGCCTCATAGTCGTATAGAAATGACAGATCAGTTCAACAGTTAGGGCATCACGGTAGCATTGTGGATAGCACAATCGTTTCACAGCTCCAGGGTCCCAGGTTCGATTCCGGCTTGGGTCACTGTCTGTGTGGAGTTTGCACATCCTCCCCGTGTGTGCGTGGGTTTCCTCCGGGTGCTCCGGTTTCCTCCCACAGTCCAAAGATGTGCAGGTTAGGTGGATTGGCCATGATAAATTACCCTTAGTGACCAAAATTGCCCTTAGTGTTGGGTGGGGTTACTGGGTTATGGGGATAGGGTGGAGGTGTTGACCTTAGGTGGGCTGCTTTTTCCAGGAGCCAGTACAGACGCGATGGGCCGAATGGCCTCCTTCTGCACTGTAAATTCTATGAACACCCGCCACCTCGCATAAAGGGACCCCCCCACAATGGGACTCCCCAGAGGGCCCGTCCCAGCACTGTCACCCTGGCACTGTCAGGTTGTCACTGCTAGGAGGCACTGCCTGAGTAGTGGGTGAGGTATGAATATTCAGTGACCAGGAAGCATACAGTGGGGAAGCCCTATAATGATGCTTAAATTGATTGAAGTGAAGTTCCTGCCCTTTCTGGGCATGAACCTCGTTACGTCACGGGCGAAGGGGCATATTTTATTTATCTCAAGAGGGTTGGAATATAAAAGCAGCGATGTGCTACTGAGCCTTTATAAGGCTCTGGTTAGGCCCCATTTGGAGTACTGTGTCCAGTTTTGGGCCCCACATCTCAGGAAGGACATACTGGCACTGGAGCGTGTCCAGCGGAGATTCACACGGATGATCCCTGGAATGGCGGGTCTAGCATATGAGGAACGGCTGGCGTTCCTGGGATTGTATTCATTGGAGTTCAGAAGGTTAAGGGGAGATCTAATAGAAACTTACAAGATAATACATGGCTTAGAAAGGATGGACGCAAAGAAACTGTTTCCGTTAGGCGAGGAGTCGAGGACCCGTGGGCACAGCCTTAGAATTAGAGGGGGTAAATTCAAAACAGAAATGCGGAGACATTTCTTCAGCCAGAGGGTGGTGGGCCTGTGGAATTCATTGCCGCAGAGTGCAGTGGAGGCCGGGACGCTAAATGGCTTCAAGGCAGAGATAGATAAATTCTTGATGTCGCGAGGAATTAAGGGCTATGGGGAGAATGCTGGGAGGTGGAGTTGAAATGCCCATCAGCCATGATTGAATGGCGGAGTGGACTCGATGGGCCGAATGGCCTTACTTCCACTCCTATGTCTTATGGTCTTATGGTCTTATGGCATAATAAATTGGGAAACGAGATCTCGCCGTCGGGAATCCCGTTTCCCGACTCTCGCGAGATTTCGGACCTGTGCCGCCGTTAACGCTGACGTCTAACATGGGTTCAAAACTGTCCCATTGTCAAATTTTGTTTTGTTCCAATCTAAAGTGTCTTTCCTTCTTCAATGTCATTTCTTTACACTGGTTTATTACATTTGTCTAGTTTGGATATTTCACTTTCAATTTTATTTGGTTTTCCGTCTCATTTATTTTGGAGTTTCAGCCGTCTGTCCTTAGCCCATGTTCCCCCACTGCTGCCTTTCCTTTCCAGACGGCATTAAATCAATGTGAAACTTGTATGGTGGATTTTTAATTATTAATTTTCAAGTAATGTTAGTATTTAAGATTTACTGTCAATATAATTTATTATATAACAACCTTGTGTGAAAAGTAATTAAATTGATTCATGCACATATTCATATATTATCCAATTACAGTGTCCAGAATGGCAGCCCACGGTCGGGTCTCTCAATGTCCAACCTCCTTTCTCTCCTTCATTTACCGCGACGCCGGTTTCATTATTTTTAAAAGTATAAGTGAACAGTGCGTTTCTGGAATTCGGTCCATCGGATGTGGAGAATCACGGAGGTCCCGGACAATACCCGCTAATGATATTCAAACGGCGTTTACTATATTGGCGTTCCGGAAATCATTGACACTGCTGTCGAGGCAACGGAGAATTACGATTTGGTGTGAAATCAGCGGCCATCGCAATTTTGGCGATTCTCTGCCAATCGCCGCATATTTTTATTTCCTAACCGACTCGATATCCGCCACAATAATTTGCAAGAAAAACTATTTGGAATGTGTGCTCCCTTCACACCTATTAATTGTGCCGATAAAGCTTACGCTTACATACATGTTGTACTTGATGGAACCCTAAGGATTCTAAAAAGGAAGAATTCCGAAAAGTAAGGGCCGATGGGATCCAAGGTAAAGTGGCTCATTGTATCCAAAATTGGCTGAGATGCAAGAAGCAGAAGGTGATATTGGAAGGATGTTTCTCTGACTGGAAGTCTATTGGTGTTGGAAGCCGAGCGATATTTGGTGTACATTAATGATTTGGACTTAAATGTAGGAGGCATGATCAAGAAGTTCACGGATAACATGAAAATTGAGTGGCAAATAGTAAGGAGGACAGCCGTAGACTGCAGAAAGATATCAATGAACTGGTCAGGTGGGCAGTGCAGTGGCAAATAGAATTCAACCCGAAATGGTAGGACCCTGGATAATACTGAAGATCAGAGGGACTTTGGAGTGCATATCCACAGATCCTTGAAGGTAGCAGGGCAGGTAGATGAGGTGATTTAAATAGGTATATCAAATACTTGCCTTTATTAACCAAGGCATAAAATACAAGGACAAGGATATCATGCTGAAACTGTATAAAATGCTGGTTAGGCAACAACTGGAATACTGTGTGTAGTTCCGCTCACCACATTATAGGAAAGAAGTGATTGTACTGGAGAGGGTCCAGGGGGGATTTACCAAGATGCTGCCTGGACTGGAGGGTGTGAGCTATGAGGAAAGATTTGAAAAGGCTGGGGCTATTTCCTCGGAGCACCAAAGATTAGGAGAGGACCTGATCGAGGAGTATAATTTTATGAGGAACATAGAGAGTGGACAGGAAGGCACTTTTTCCATTATTAGAGGGCTCAATGACCGGGGGAATAGATATAAGCTGAGCGGAAGAAGGTTAAGAGGGTGAGCTGAGGCGAAACATTCTCAACCGGGGGTGTTAGGAGTCTGGAACTCGCTGCATGAAAGAATGGCTGAATCAGACACTTTGGTAACATTTAAGAGGTACTTAGATATTCACTTGTGCTACTGTAAAATCTAGGGCTATGGGAGAAGTGCTGGAAAATGAGATTAGTGGAGTCAGATCTTTGTTGGAAAGCATGGACACGATGGGCCGAATGGTCTCCTGTGGTGTAAAAGTGTATGAATCTATGAATGTGAAATGGCTTTGTCAAGAGTACATTGGGCTACTGCCACAATTAAACAATACCAGATGATCACAAAAAAACTCTTTGAGCTTTGCATGATTTCATTTCATGTCAATTGATCACCAATGATGTCAGTTAATCAATATTTGATTAGTTGAGATGCAAACATGGGACGGCACAGTAGCACTGTTGGTTCACAGCTCCAGGGACCCGGATTCAATTCCCGGCTTGGGTCACTCTCTGTGCGGAGTCTGCACGTTATCCCTCTGCAGTGGCGTGCAGAGGGGGGGGCCGACGGTGCATTGGCCCCGGGCATCCATTGGATGGGGGCATCCAATCAGAGAAGGAAAAAAAAAAAATTTTTTTTTAAAAAATTTTTTTTTTTTTTTTTTTAATTTTTAAAAAAAATTTAGATTACCCAATTATTTTTTTTCAATTAAGGGGCAATTTAGCGTGGCCAATCCACTTACTCTGCACATTTTTTGGGTTGTGGGGGCGAAACCAACGCAGACACGGGGAGAATGTGCAAACTCCACACGGACATTGACCCAGAGCCGGGATTGAACCTGGGACCTCAGTTCCGTGAGGCGGTTGTGCTAACCACTAGGCCACTGTGCTGCCCCAGAGAAGGAAATAAGATAGTAATTTTAAAATTTCAGCGGTGATAAATCAATTTTTGGAGGCTCACCACACTGCAGAGGCAGTTGTTAGCCCTTTATTCCTTTAACATGGTGTACCCTTTCTGTCTAGAGAAAATGGTCCTTCTCCCCATCCCCCCACACGCATGCGGATGATGTACGTGGTGCAACCATCAAAAGCAACAAGCAGACATGGCTGTTCGTTCCTGCGTTTCCTCGAGTCATAACTCGTCTTTTCTTCTGCTTTTTGTGCATCTAGATTAGTTCTTTTACCTACTCATTTCAGTGAATAGCTCTAGAACAGGTGTAACTACGGTTTTTATAGGTTTTTTGGCGATATTTAATGAAATATTTACGTGGGATGTAGTAAGAGTGAAGCCTGGATGATCAGAGGACTGCTATGGCATTTAATCTCGGAATAGGAGACATTTATTCCTTAACATGCTAATATTCGAATACAGATACCACTAATTTGCAAATCTATGATATAAATTGCACAAAATTATCAGTGGAGAATCAGTGTGAAATAATTTGATACAAAGGAACAAAGAAATGAAATATGGTTTATCCGTCTGCAACTGACCGATTGTTTACCATTTCCTTCCCATTTTCTCATGCGTGTTACGGTTTTTGAGATAGAAAATGAAATGTTACGAGTATTTCGTGTACAACCGAGTGGAGCACAGAACAGGAAAAAAAAGAGGGCCAGAGTCGAAGAAGAGTCCCATCAAAGAGGGGCATTAGATGCATGGATAAAAAGAAGTAAAGAAGTAGGAGAACCTGGAGAAGTAAAAGATGATGTGGGTGCAGAGAAGGATTTTTCTGATACGGATTCAGCTCGGTCAGAACATAATACTCTCTCTCCTCAGTCTCGTTGTCAGGATGATGATCCATGTGAAGAAAATAAAGAAGATTTTTGCATATTTTTGCAAAGAAGCGATTTTGGCTGTTTGAAGAAACCGATTCCAGATCATTTGAAGATGACAATATTACAACATGGCCCTGAAAGATATCAGAATAAAAGTGGTCCATTTGCTGAGAAGGATGGGAGATCATTTTCCAAACAGCGGTTTGATAAAGTTTCCACAAACGGAGAAATTGTGGAGAGAAAATGGTTGTTATACTCTCCATATCGGAAAGCATGCTACTGTTTTGTTTGCTTTTTGTTTTCAAAGGAGCATTTGTCGTCTGTGTTAAACTTTGGAAAGGAAGACGGTTTCTCCACTTGGAGAAAATTAAATCCAACAATACCTGACCATGAAAAAAGCCCTTCTCATAGAGCTCACATGAGGGAATACCTGAACCTCGTAGTTCAACTCCATCATTCAACTACGATAGATGCTGAACTTCAACAGCAAATGTCTGCTGAAAAGAAAAGATGGAAAGCTATAACTGAACGGATTGTCGAGGTTATATCCTTTCTGGCAAAACAGAATCTGGCCTATCGTGGACATCGAGGAGAAGGAATATCTGGGTTATCAGAGCCAGGGGAGACAGTCAGTGAAAATACAGGAAACTTTCTAGCAACAATCAGACTTTTGGCCAAATATCTTAGCAAAACACTTGCAGAGAGGGAAAGAGAAACCAAAAAGTGTCACCTACTTGTCCAACAGAATTCAAAACGAAATAATCAATCTTCTTGGTGAAACTGTCAAGAAAAATATAATTTCCGAAATTAAGGACGCAAAATATTTTAGCATAATGCTGGATTCAACTCCAGATATTGCCCATGAAGATCAGGTTTCTGAAATTCTGCGTTACGTTCATATTGATGAAAACAGAAAAGTAGAAATAAAGGAGACATTTCTGGGATTTTTTCAAGTCAACAAGAAAGATGCAGTCAGCCTGGTAAATAAAATTCAGGAAAAATTGGAAGAAGACAAAATTTCCATGAATGACTGTCGTGGTCAAGCATATGATAACGCAGCAGTTATGGCTGGAGTGAGAGGAGGTGTTCAACAAAAAATTCTTGAAGTTAACCCAAAAGCTGTGTTTGTGAACTGCGAGAACCACAGCCTCAATTTGTCCTGTGTCCATGCAAGTGAGGTGCAACCTGTTGTTACATTTTTTGGCATTCTAGAAAAACTCTTTACTTTTTTTTCTTCATCTACTTCTCGTTGGGAAGTGTTAAAATCATTTGTCACTCGGACTGTGAAAAGACAGTGTGACACAAGATGGAGTTCCAGCCATGATGCTGTGCAAGTAATCCACGAAGAGTGTGACAACGTTATTGCAAGCCTTCAACACCTGCTGGAAGGAGAATTTTCAAGGGAAACTAAATCTGATGCAGGATCGCTACTGAACTCTATTCAACAGTTCCCGTTTATAGCTTTATTAAATTTTTGGTACTCAGTTTTATCATCAGTGGATAAAGTCTCAAAACGTTTGCAGGATCCGAAAATGGGGTTCCATGAAGCTTCTTGTGATCTGAGAGGACTTATTCATATCTTAAATTTGAAGAATGACGAAATTATCCACAATGGAATAGATTTAGCCAATGAATATTGTCAAAATTGGGGAATACCAATTGCACGAACAAGGAGAAGAAGAATAATGCCTGGAGAGTCAGCAAGAGATAGTGGACTGACGGCACAAGAAGAAATGAATAGAGTAATGGTAGAGATTGTGAACAGATTAAAAACTGAAATTGAAGACCGCAGTGTCCGTCTTCAAAGACTCAGTGACCGATTTTCTTTTCTTCTGAACTTGAATTCAGGAGTGATTGAAGATGAACAAGAAAGAGAGAAATTAAAAAAGGAATGTTCAGACTTTGCAAATTATTATGACAATGATGTGGTTGCAATTCAGTTATATGACAAAATTATTGATTTTGTGATGCTCTTTCGAGCTGGAGGGAATAGAGTTCCCCCTGATCCTAAAGATGCTCTGGAGTCTTTACTGCAGTATGGGAGGGATGTCTTTCCGACGCTGTGTGTTTCATACAGATTACTGCTTACAATCGCATTTTCAGTCGCAAGCTGTGAAAGGTCATTTTCAAAACTGAAATTAATAAAAACATATCTGAGGTCTTCTATGTCACAGGAGCTACTGACCAACCTGGCTTTAATAAGCATTGAAAAAGAATTTCTCACAGCTGATGTAAAAAGTGAAGTAACTCAGGTGTTTTGTGACAGGAGGTATCATTTGGGGAAAAGAACTTAATAAATTTGATTGATTTATATTAAAATCGAATAAAGCGTTTATTTCATGTTTCATCTGTGTTTATATATTCAAAATGTTTTCCTTTCTCATAATATTTCTCAGTATATTAGGCCTTATACTTGAGTCTTTGGGGCATACAATCAAGATTTGCCCCGGGCATCACCAGACCTCTGCACGCCACTGTCCCTCTGTCTGCGTGGGTTTCCTCCGGGGTGTTCCCGTTTCCTCTCACAAGTACTGAAAGACATGTTGTTAGGTAAATCTCCCCATTAGTGGCAGAAATAACTTCCAGGTTTCACATTGCTATTCCAATTTACTCCAAAATCAATGTACAGTATGACCTAGCTACTTATTATAAAAATAATGGCTAAATTATTATTTTTGAATGCGAGGAACACACTTAAGTGCATATTAAGTTGTTGACGATTGTTAAATGCAAAATGAAGTCAAAATCTTTGGAAGGGTTTTTTCAATAAATTTGAGATTAATTAAATTAAATTCTCATTGAGAATTTTCTCTAATATTTTTGTATACATTCCCAGATCACTATAAATGGAAGAAGATCCATCACATTGCATTTGACATTAGCTGGAAGCAGTAAAGCTTTCAAAATTCATTTATGGGATGTGGACATTTATTGCTCATCTCTAATTGGCCTTCAGAAGGTTGTGGTGCTCTAACTTCTTGAACCGCTGCAGCTCTTGAGGTGAAGATAGACCCACAGTGCTATTTGGGTGAGAATTCCAGGATTATGACCCAGTGACATTGAAGGAGTAAAGATAAATTTCCAGTCAGGATCGTGAGGGGCTTGTAGGCGAACTGGCAGGTGGTGGTGTTCCCATATATCTTGTCATTTAAGATGGCAGTGGTCGTGGGTTTGGAAGGTGCTGTCTAAGGAGTCCTGGTGCATCTTGTAGATGGTACACATGGGAGCCTTTGTTCTTCGGTGGCGGAGGCATTGAAAGTTTATGGAAGGGGTGCCAAGCAAGATGGTGTTGAGTTTGTATAGATGGTGTTGAGTTTCTTGAGTGTTGTTGGAGCTGCACTCATCCATGCAAGAGGAGAGCATTCAATCACACTCCTGACTTGTCGATGGTGGACAGGCTTTGGTGGCTCAGGAAGTGAGTTACTCACCACTGGGTTCCTAACCTCTGACCTGCTCTGGTAGCCACAGTATTAACATGGCTAGTCCAGTTCAATTTCTGGTCAATGGCAACTCCCAGGATGTTCATAGTGGGGGATTCATTCATGGTAATGCCATTGAATGTCAGGGGACAATGGTTAGATCATCTCTTGTTGGAGATGGTCATTGCCTGGCACTTGGGTGGTGTGAATGTTATTTCCCACTTTTCAGCCTAAGCCTGGATATTGCCCACGCCTTGTTGCATTTGGACATGGAGTGCTTCAGTACCTGACGAGTTGCAAATACGCTGAACAATGTTGAGTCATCAACGAACATCCCTACTTTTTGTATTATGCTGGGAGGAAGGTCATTGATTTTCACACTAACTTTATTGCAGTATTAATGTAAGCCTACTTGTGACACTAATAAAGATTATTATTTTTATTATTATTGATAAAGTAGCTGAAGATGTTTGAGCCTATGACACTACCATGACGAACCCCTACAATGATGTCCTGGGACTGAGATGATTGAGCTCCTAACACCACAACCATCTTCCTTTGTATTAGATCTGACTGCAGCCAATGAAGAATTTCCCCCTGATTCCCATTGACTTCAATTTTGCTGGGGCACCTTGATGCCAAACTTGGTTAAATGCTGCCTTGATGTAAAGGGCAGTCACTCTCAGCTTACCTCTTGCATTCAGCTCTTTTGTCCATGTTTGAACAAACATTGACCCTGGCGGACCCCTAACTGTGCGTCCGTGAGCAGGTCATTGCTGAGTAAGTGCCATTTGAAAGTGCTTTTGATAACCACATCCATCATTTTATTGGTGATTGAGAGTAGAGGGAGGGTGCAGTAATTGGCAAGATTGGATTTGTCCTGCTTTTTGTGCACAGTACAAACCTGGGCAATTTTCCACGTTGCCGGGTAGATGTCCATGTTGTAGCTGTACTGGAACAGCTTGACTAAAGGCACAGAAACTTCTGGAACGCAGGTCTTTAGTACTATTGCTGGAATATTGTCAGGGCCCATGGTCTTTGCCGTATCTAGTGCTTTTAGGCGCTTCTTGAAAGCATGTGGAGCGAATTGAATTGGTTGAATACTGACATTTGTGATGCCTGGGACATCTGGAGAAGGCCGAGATGGGTCATTCACTCGACTCTTCTGGTTGAAGGCTGATGTGACTGCTTCAGCCTTGTATTTTGCACAGATGTGCTGGGCTCCTCCATCATTAATAAAGAGGAGGTGTTCAGCATCTTAAAAAGCATTAAAGTAGAGAAGTCCCCAGGGCCTGATGGGATCTACCCCAGAAAACTGAGGGAGGCAAGGGAGGACATTTCTGGGGCCTTGACACTAATCTTTGTATCCTCGTCAGCTACAGGTGAAATTCCAGAGGATTGGAGAGTAGCCAATGTTGCTCCATTGTTTAAGAAGGGCAGCAGGGAGAATCCAGGAAATTATAGGCTTTACATCAGTGGGAGGGAAATGAGATGAAAAGCTTTTTAAAGACAGGATTTACTCACATTTGGAAATAAATGGACTTATTAGTGATGGACAGCATGGTTTTGTGAAGGGGAGTTTTTCAAGGAAGCGACAAAGATGATAGATGAGGGAAAGGAAGTAGATGTTTGTTAGATCTGCACTTCTATTATTGTATGTCAGTGACACCGCACATACAACTAAACACGCAGAAAGTTTGACTATGCGTCTCGGGTACAAAGTAATTTTATTTGAGTATTTATTGATCGAATATAAAAGGAGTTCTTGTTACAGAATTTTAAACATTCTCAATTTAGCCCCTGCAGAAGGCTTGGTCGAGATGATTGTCCTTAGTAATTACAGATAGTTTGAATTCAAAATACAGTAACTGTTCTTAGGCACAGTTCAAGACAAGCTGTGCAGTTTAAGATAGAATGAGAAACTAGCAAATAGGATCGTCAATAGTAGAGAATGATTCTAGAATGGAATTTTCAGTCTGTCAGCATGATTTTTAAGAAGTTTGTTATCAATCTAAGTCAATCTAATCCTTGCCCCTTTAACACAATCAATCTTTAATACATTTGATTTCATCAGCGCGTTTGTCAATCCAGTAAAAGAAACATTATTTCAGCAATCTTAGAATTAACAATTATGTTGCTTCAACACATTCTTTGGTGGTGCTTATCATATATTGGTATTTAACATCTATGCTTATCATATATTGGTATGTGATTTAGCCAGGGCACGTAGCTGGATGATAGCCAATTTTCTCTTTCGGACAAAGGACTTTTCATGTACATGTGTGAACCTGACCTGGTTAGAATGTTGCATTTGCTAGTTCTGTTGCAAGCTGCCTGCTTTTTGCAAACATACTTATTTTAAACAGTCATGGTGGAATCCATATTTGACTGACTTTACAATTGCCTTTAAATCAATTATTAATCAACCCTCTTTGACTTGTAAGAAATAGTTAGTTTCCTTCAATGTTGTATACATGGACTTCAGTAAAGCCTTTGACAAGGTACCTCATGGTAGACTAATACAAAAGGTGAAGTCACATGGGATCAGAGGAAAGCTGGCAAGTTGGATACAGAACTGTCTTGGGCACAGAAGACAGAGGGTAGCAGTAGAAGGGTGCTTTTCTGAATGGAAGGCTGTGACTAGCGGCGTTCCACAGGGATCAGTTCTGGGATCTTTGTTGTTCGTAGTGTATATAAATGATTTGGAAGAAAATATTGCTGGTCTGATCAGTAAGTTTGCAGCCGACACAAACATTGGTGGAGTTATGGATAGTGAAGAGGATTGTCAGCGGATACAGCAAGATATAAATTGGTTGGAGTCTTGGGTGGAGAAATGGCCGATGCAGTTTAATCCGGGCAAGTGTATGGTAATGCACTTTGGAAGGTCCGTCCAATGCATGTAGGAATTATACAGCAAATGGTAGAACTCTTGCGAGTATTGACAGGCAGAGAGATATGGGTGTGTATGTCCACCGATCACTGAAAGTGGCATCGTACGTGGATAAGGTGGTCAAGAAGGCATACGGCATGCTGGCCTTCATCGGTCGGGGCATTGAGTATAAAAATTGGCAAGTCATGTTGAAGATGTACAGAACTTTATTTAGGCCTCATTAGGAATATTGTGCACAATTCTGGTCGCTTGGAAGTGATGCTTTGGGGAGGGCACAGAAGCGGTTTACGAGGATGTTGCCTGGTATGGGGGGCATTAGCTATGAGGAGAGGTTAGATAAACTCGGTCTGTTCTCACTGGAACAACGGAGGTTGAGAGGCGACCTGATAGAAGTCTACAAGCCTATGAATGGCATGGACAGAGTGGATAGTCAGATGCTCTTTCCTAGGGTAGGAGAGTCAAGTACTAGGGAACATAGGACATAGGCATGGGGAAAAGTTTAGAACAGATGTGCGAGGCAGGTTTTATTACCCAGAAGGTGATAAATATATGGAATGTGCTGCCTGGGGTAGTGGTGGGAGCAGGTACAATAGCGGCATTGAAGGGGCATCTGGACAAATATGTGAATAGGGTGGGAATGGAAGGATATGGACTCTGTAAGTGCATACAGTTTTAGTTCCGGCAGGTACCATGGTGCAGGCTTGGGGGGCCGAAGGGCCTGTTCTTGTGTGGTACTGTTCTTTGTTCTTTGTTCATTGAGGATCGGGATATTTGTGCAGCCTCCCACTCCATTGAACTGCTTAATTGTCCACCACCATTCACGGTTGGATGCGGCAGGACTGCAGAGCTTAGATTTGATATGTTGGTTGTGGAATTGCTGGCTCTGTATATTACTCTCTAGTTATGCTGTTTGGCACACAAGTACAAAGAACAAAGAAAAGTACAGCACAGAAACAGGCCCTTAGGCCCTCCAAGCCCGTGCCAACCATGCTGCCCGTCTAAACTAAAATCTAGTCCTGTGTTGTAGCATCACCAGGTTGACACCTCATTTTTTGATGTGCCAGGTGTTGTTCCTGGCATGCTCTCCTGCACTCTTCATTGAAGCATTGTTGATCCTGTAGCTTGGTGGTAATGAGGGATTTGCCGGGCCATACTGCTGCTACTGACATTTCCAGTCTTGAGTTGCTAGACCTGTTCAAAGTCTATCCCATTTAGAACGGTGGCACTGGAGGATACCCGCAGTCAAAGTCCAGCAGTTGTGTTCTTTAGGACACAGCCAGCTCGGTCAGTGATGGTATTACTGAGCCACTCTTGGTGATGGAAATTGAAGTCCCCCACCCCGAGGACATTCTGCGCACTTGCCATTCTCAGTGCTTCCTCCAAGTGGCGTTCAACATGAGGAGTACTGATTCAACAGCCGAGGGAACAGTATGTGGTGATCAGCAGGAGGTATCCTTGGCCATATTTGACCTGAGGCCATTAGACTTCATTGTTCCAGAGCCAATGTTGACGACTGGCAGGGCAACTCTCTTTCGACTGTATACCTCTGTGCCGCCACCTCTGCTGGGTTTGGAACGGTGATGGTGGTGTCTGGGACATTATGTGTAAGGTATGACTCCATGAGCTTGACTAGTCTGTGAGACAGCTCTCCAATTGTGGCTCTAGCCCCCAAATGTTAGTAAGGAGGACTTTGCAGGGTTAACATGCTGTGTTTTCCATTGTCATTTCCGGTGCCTAGGTCAATCCAAATGGTCTGTATGGTTTCATTCCTTTGCAATGGTTGAATAATAGTGGCTTCCTAGGCCATTTCAGAGGGCATTTATGAGGCAACCATATGGTTCATTGTCAAGAGTCACAAAAAGGCCAGACCAGGTGAGGATGGCAGGTTTGTTTCTCTAAAGGTCATTCATGAACCAATTCATTTTTTTCATGACAATCGACAATGGTCACCATTAGACTTTTAATTCCAGATATTTTATCGAGTTTAAATTCCACCATCTGCCATGGTGGGATTTGAAATCCAGATCCAAAAGGATTACTCTGGGTAAAAGCAAATTACTGCGGATGCTGGGATCTGAAACCAAAACAGAAAATGCTGGAAAATCCCAGCAGGCCTGGCAGCATTGGCAGACAGAGAGCAGAGCTAATGTTTTGAGTCTGGATGATTTTTAATGAAGAGTCATCCAAACTCGAAACATTGCTCAGTTCCCTCTGCACAGATGCTCTCAGACCTGATGAGATTTTCCAGAAATTTCTGTGTTTGTCTCTATTCCGACGATAAAACACCGTGCCACTCCATGAAGAAATTAAATCCAATCTTTCCTTTATTTAATATTCATTTCTTTAGTTTTGGTTTAACCATCAGCTTTGTGCCATGCTGTCTTCCTGTATATTCTCATAAAACATTCAACTTGACTAACACTATTGATTCATATCTCTAATGATCATAGAATGCCTATTGTGCAGAAGGAGGCCATTCGGCCCATTGAGCCGACTCCAAAGCTCACCGAGAAAGCACCTTTGCCCAGTCGTCCACCCGATCCTTGTAGCTTAATAAGCGCACCTAACCTTTGGACGCTAAGGGACAATTTAGAATGGCCAATCCACCTAACCTGAAAAAAAACCTGAACTTCATATTCTCTAATCTCTTCCTAATAGCACTTCAGTTACTTTTCCTCTCTGGTTGCTGTTATTCTTGTAATTATTCCTTTTCATTTCCTAACTTATTTGTTCTATGGAGAATTGAGGTGAATGCAATCCAGACAGGCAAAAGCTGTGCCTTGTTTCAATGCACCATCAGAGATACGTTACTGGGGGGTGTGAGGAGTAAAAGACAGATACACTTCTCTAGCAATGAAAGAAAATAACCTGCTGCTGTGACCAAGAAGGCATGTTTAGATGTTGAGATGGGCAGCAACAGAAGCATAATGCCACGGGCGCGATTCTCCGCACTCACGACAGGGCGGAGAATAGCGGGCGGCGTAAATTTTCTACGGCCATGCTGGTCCGACGCCCTCCCGCTATTCTCCCCCCCCACGCCCGCCTCCCGACATGAATCGCTGCCCGCCGTTTTTTTACGGCGAGCAGCGATTCACCCCTGGCCGATGGGCCGATTTCCAAGGCCTTTACGGCCGTTTTTATGAACGTAAAACACACCTGGTCTGACCGTTCGTAAAAACGGCCGTAAAGTCCCAATCTGGGGAACCATGGCACCGATTGGCACGGCAGTACCACGGCCGCGATCGGTGGGCACCGATCGTGGGCAGCGGGTACTTACCCCGTGCACTCTTTCTCCCTCCGCCGCCAGGCTGTATCCATTCATGGGGCGGCTGAGGGGCATACCGGCCCGCGCATGCGCGGGTTTCACGCATATGCGTGATGACGTCATCCGCGCATGCGCGGGTTGGAGTCGTCCAATCCGCGCATGCGCGGCTGACATCATCTGACACGTCAGCCGTCGGTAACTCTGGCTAGCGGGCTTAACGAAATTCGTTAAGCCCGCGATGCCGGAGTTCACGGCCGCGCGATGCTGGCCCCGACCGGTGAGCTGAATCGGTTCCCGGTCGGGGGGGGGGGGGGGGGGGGGGGGGGGGGGAGGCTGGCGTCAAACCCGCCCACTTTTGACGCCAGCTTCCCGAGTCTTCGTGACTCGGGAGAATCGCGCCCCACATTCCTACATCCTGTGCTAAAATGGTTAATAAACTAAACAGATCAGGAAAGGTGTTGACAGTTGTACATTTATCTACATCTTGATATGTCCATCACCCCAACACTCTCAATTTGCTTTCTGAAGCCAACTCTAACACATCATTCTTCACACACAGGTCCTTCACAAGTGCAACAACATTCCCTTTAAGTGTTTTCCTTCTAATCCCCATCTATCTATCCATCATTCCCACCATCATCCTTTTGAATGTCATGCCTGTCCTTCATAGTCACCCTCACTAAGTGCACTCCAGTGATCAGGCAAGCTGTGATACTGCACTCATTTTTATATATGCCTGTTCCTTCTTCCCCTACAGAAGAGAACAAGAAATCCAGGGAGAGTGTAAGAGCTAAAATCTGGGCCATGTGAAAGTAATTATTTAAGGTACATGCAAAGCAGTTGGACTCTGGCACCCACCCACATCCACCACCACTACTCTGTCTCCATTAAAATCAGAAATGGAGCCGAGCTGTGGCATAGTTGCTATATATTTTTAAATCATCGCACAGCACTACAACAGCTGATCTCCTGCAGTATGCCTACTGTTCTGTAGAAGAGTCATATGGACCCGAAATGCTTACTGTTTTTGTCTCCACAGATTCTGCCAGACCTGCTGAGTTGATCCAGATTTTCTAATTTTATTATCTAATTTTCAGATTTCTAGCATTTGCAGTATTCTCCTATTATTTTGATCTTCAATGTTTGCTCAGATTTTGGGGAATGTGTGGGAAGCTGGAATATCAACCCCAAGATGTAATGTTCGGAATTATTTGGATTGAAATCATTTCATTTTTGAATTTGCATCTTTTAAAAGAAAACATGTGCAGATACTGCATTCAATTCAAAGGAAAACAGGTAAAAGGTAATTGATTGAAGAATCTGAAGAGGAGCAATAATATGGAATGATATAAAACTGGTGGCATTAAACATAAAAATGTTGCATTAATTTTATGGCATAGACCAGGATAAAATTTCGCTCACATTGAAACAGGAGATAAATCTGAACCATTCTTTTGAGACCAATTAAGTCAGCAAGATGATCGTATTAGAACTGAACAACAAATTTCACGATAATGGTATTTAATGACTGAACTGCTGAACTTCTGACAAATTTACTGTCTTCAAATTGCCAACTGTCTAAGGATTTTTATCTAATTCATTGTAACTGGTTTAATTTGATTACATTTTCACACTTTAGTTGTTTTACTCTTTACAGTATAAACAAAGGATGAATAGGTTGCCACACCTAGGTTACTTAACCAACTAGTCAGACTTTGTCAGAGGGGTGTTGCTTACTCACAGTTAGAACATAGAACATAGAACTGTACAGCATTGTACAGGCCCTTCGGCCCATGATGTTGTGCCAAACTAGTCTGAAACTAAGATCAAATCAACCTACTCCCAATCATTCTAGTGCACTCCATATGCCTATCAAATAACCGCTTGAAAGTTCCTAAAGTGTCCAACTCCACTACCATAGCTGGGAGTGCATTCCATGCCCCAACCACTCTCTGAGTAAAGAACCTACCTCTGGCATCCCTCCTATATCTTCCACCATGAACCTTATAGTTATGCCGCCTTGCAACAGCTACATCCACCCAAGGAAAAAGTCGCTGAACGTTCATTCTATCTATCCCGCTCATCATCTAATACACATCAATTAAGTCACTTCTCATCCTCCTTTACTCCAATGAGAAAAGCCCTAGCTCCCTCAACCTTTCCTCATAAGACCTACTCTCCAATCCAGGCAGCATCCTGGTAAATCTCCTTTGCACCCTTTCCAATGCTTCCACATCCTTCCTGTAATGAGGTGACCAGAACTGCACACAATACTCCAAATGTGGTCTAACCAAGGTCTTGTACAGTTGCAGCATAACCTCACAGCTCTTAAACTCAATCCCCCTGTTAATAAATGCTAACACGCTATCGGCTTTCTTCATGGCTCTATCCACTTGGGTGGCAACTTTCAGAGATCTATGGACATGAACTCTGAGATCTCTCTGCTCCTCCACATTCTTCAGAACCCTGCCGTTAACCCTGTAATCTGCATTCAAATTTGTCCTACCAGAATTAATCACCTAATACTTATCAGGCTTAAACTCCATCTGCCACTTTTCAGCCCAGCTCTACATCCTATCAATGTCTCTTTGCAGCCTACAACAGCCCTCCACATTATCCACTACTCCACCAATCTTGCTGTCATCAGCAAATTTACTAACCCAACCTTCAACTCCATCATCCAAATCATTGATAAAAATCACAAATAGCAGAGGACCCAGCACTGATCCCTGTGGTACACCGCTGGTGACTGGGCTCCAGGATGAAAATTTACCATCTACCACCACCCTCTGTCTTCTATGTGACAGCCAGATACTGATCCAATCGGCCGAATTTCCCTCTATGCCATGCCTCCTCACTTTCTGCATGAGCCGACCGTGGGGCACCTTGTCAAACGCCTTACTAAAATCCATGTATACAACATCTATTGCTCTACCTTGATCTATGTACTTAGTTACTTCCTCAAAGAATACAATCAAACTTGTGAGGCAAGACTTACCCCTCACAAATCCGTGCTGACTATCCTGGATTAAGCTGTATCTTTCGAAATGATCATAAATCCTATCCCTCAGGACCCTTTCCAATAATTTACCTATGACCGAAGTGAGACTAACCGGTATATAATTCCCAAGGTTATACGCATTCCCTTTCTTGAACAAGGGGACAACATCCAGTCTTCTGGCATTATTCCTGTAGACAGTGAGGACATAAAGATCAAAGCCAAAGGCTCTGCAATCTCATCCCTTACCTCCCAAAGAATCCTTGGATATATCCCTTCAGGCCCAGGGGACTTATCTATCCTCAGGCTTCTCAAAATTTCTAACACATCTTCCTTCCAAATATCTACCTCCTCCAGCCTACCAGCCTGCATCGCACTATCCTCCTCAACAACATGGTCCCTCTCCTTTGTGAACACTGAAGAAAAGTATTCATTTAGGGCCTCTCCGATATCTTCAGACTCCATGAACACGTTCCCACCACTGTCCTTGACTGGCCCCAACTTCACCTTGGTCATTCTTTTATTCCTCGCGTAAGTGTAAAAAGCTTTGGGGTTTTCCTTGATCCTACCCGCCAAGGACTTCTCATGCCCCTCCCAGTTCTCCTAAGCCTTTTCTTGTGCTCCTTCTTAGCTATCTTGTATCCTTCAGGTGCCTTAACTGAACCTTGTTTTCTCATCCTTACATAAGCCCCTTTCTTCCTCTTGACAAGACATTCAATCTCTTTTGTAAACCATGGTTTCCCTCACTCGACCATTTCCTCCCTGCCTGACAGGGACATACATATCGAGGACACGCAGTATTTGCTCCTTGAACAAGCTCCACATCTCAATTGTGCCTATCCCTGACAGATCCTGCTTCCATCTTCTGCTCCCCAATTCTTGCCTAATCGCATCGTAATTACCCTTTCCCCCAGTTATAAATCTTGCCCTGCTGTATATTTCTATCCCTCTCCGTTGCTATAGTGAAAGTCACCGAATTGTGGTCACAATCTGCAAAGTGCTCTCCCACAACCAAATCTAACTCTTGGCCCGGTTCATTACCCAGTACCAAATCCAATGCAGCCCCGCCTCTTGTCAGTCTATCCACACATTGTGTGAGGAAACCCTCCTGCACACACTGGATAGGTGAAGGTGAAAGATAGGGAAAATCTCCCAAGTGCTTCTGATGATGTCACCATGTAATCATGTAACACATTACACAGAAATGCAATGGTTTACAAAATGTAACAATTGGCAAAAGATAGTCAACATCTTTTCCCAAAGGTAGAGGAGTCTAGAACTAGAGGGCATAGGTTTAAGATGAGAGGGGAGAGATACAAAAGAGACCAGAGGGGAAATGTTTTCTTACAGAGGGTGGTGAGCATCTGGAACGAGCTGCCAGAGGCAGTTGTAGAGGTGGGTACAATCTTTCCTTTATAAAGCAATTAGACAGTTACATGAGCAGGGTGGGTATAGAGGGATATGGGCCAAATGTGGGCAAGTGGGTCTAGCTCAGTGATAGAAACTGAGAGGCATGGACAAGTTGGACTCTACCTGTGGACTATGACTCTATCACCTTTTTTTCGTCTTTTAAGTTTTCTTCTCAGAATGTTGCATTGCTTTTGCCTTACTTTAGCTCTTTAACCTTATCTATTTTTAGTGAAGGTTGAACTACCTTGATCAATGTCGGCCCAAGGATGTTCCCGGTGTGAGTGGAGGCAGTTTAAACTAAATTGGCAAGGGGATGAACACTCACATCCCAAGGTTTGACAGGACAAATTGGAACAAAAAAGTAGGCTGTCATTAAAGCAGGGATTTTTCATGTACATGCGAGGTACATTCAAAAAAAGAGAGAAATGTAGAGGAACCCAAAGTAAGGCCTCCTAGCGTGATGAATGAGATTGATAATATAATGAAAGATGCATATTAGGTGAATTATTCAAGTGAGAACCAGGCCAAATGCAGTAAGTTAAGAAGGGAAAAGAAAAAGAAAATATGACTCGCAAAGAGAGAATATATGAATAGAACGGCAGTTTATATAAAAGGGAACCCAATAATCTTCTACCGGCATGTAACTAGTAAGTGGATATAAGAAGTGGGGTGGGGCCTGTTGAGAGAATAAAGGGATATATGCTAAGAGGCACAAGCCAAAGCTAAAACGTTGAATAGATATTTTCTATTTTTGGGACAAGGATAACAAAATATCCATGGAAGCGAAGATAGTAGAGGTAATGGATGGGGTGAAAAACGATAAACAGGATGTACTGAAAAGGTCGGCTATGCTCAGAGACCCTAGCCACCTGGTGTGGATGGTTTTCATCCCGGTTTACATGCAGGAATCCTACAGCATGATCTGGACAGGATGGGCGAGTGGGCAAATCAATGGCAGAGGCATAATTTGGATAAGTGTGATGTTATTCACTTTGGAAGCAAAAACAGGAAGGCAGATTACTACCTGAATGGTTGTAAATTGGGAGAGGGGAGTGTGCAATGGGACCTTAGTGTCCTTATGCACTAGTCGCTGAAGGTAAGCATGCAGGTGCAGCAGGCGGTAAAGAAGGCTAATGGTATGTTGGCCTTCATTGCAAGAGGTTTCGAGGATAGAAGCAGGAATGTGTTTCTGCAATTGCACAGGGCCTTGGTGAGGCCACACCTGGAGTATTGTGTGCAGTTTTGGTCTCCTTCTCTGAGGAAGGATGTTCTTGCTCTCGAGGGAGTGCAGCAAAGGTTTACCAGACTGATTCCAGGGATGATGGGACTATCATATGAGGAGAGGTTGACTCGGTTGTGATTGTTCTCGCTGGAGTTCAGAAGAATGAGGCTGATCTCATAGAGACTTATAAAATTCTAACAGGACGAGACCGGGTAGATGCAGGGAGGATGTTACCAATGATGGGTGTGTCCAGAACCGGAATCAGTCTGAGGATTCAGGGTAACCCATTTTGGACAGATATAAGGAGACATTTCTTCACCCAAAGAGTGGAGAGCCTGTGGAATTCATTACCACAGGAAGTAGTTGATTCTAGTTGGGGAGAATGGGATCAAAGGTTATGGGGAGAAAGCAGGATTAGGCTATTGAGTTGGATGATCAGCCATGATCGTGATGAATGGCGGAGCAGGCTCAAAGGGCCAAAAGGCCTCCTTCTGCTCCTATCTTCTATGTATCTATGTATCTATGTGCAAGTTTGCTGTTGGCATGACCGTAGTGGGTTGCATCTCAAACAACGATGAGTCAGAATACAGGTGGGAGATAGAGAAACTAGTGGTGTGGTGTAACAACAACAATCTCTCCCTCAATATCAGCAAAACTGAAGAGCTGACCATTGAATTCAGGAAGCAAAGTATCATACACACCCCTGTCTGCATCATTGGTGCCTAGGTGGAGATGGGTTTTTAAAAAATAAATTTAGAGTACCCAATTATTTTTTTTCCAATTAAGGGCAATTTAGTGTGTTCAATCCACCTACCTTGCACATAGAACATAGAACATAGAACAGTACAGCACAGAACAGGCCCTTCGGCCCTCAATGTTGTGCCGAGCCATGATCACCCTACTCAAACCCACGTATCCACCCTATACCCGTAACCCAATAACCCCCCCCCCCCTTAACCTTACTTTTATTAGGACACTACGGGCAATTTAGCATGGCCAATCCACCTAACCCGCACATCTTTGGACTGTGGGAGGAAACCGGAGCACCCGGAGGAAACCCACGCACACAGGGGGAGGACGTGCAGACTCCACACAGACAGTGACCCAGCCGGGAATCGAATCTGGGACCCTGGAGCTGTGAAGCATTTATGCTAACCACCATGCTACCCTGCTGCCATCTTTGGGTTGTGGGGGAGAAACCCAAGCAAACACGGGGAGAATGTGCAAACTCCACACAGACAATGACCCAAAACCAGGATCGAACCTGGGACCTCAGCTTCGTGAGGCAGCAGGGCTAACCCACTGCGCCACCGTGCTGTCCCAAGGTGGAGATGGTTGACAGCGTCCTAGATGTGCACATCACTAACAGTCTGTACCATGCGGCACAGTAGCGCAGTGGTTAGCACTGTTGCTTCACAGCACTAGGGTCCCAGGTTTGATTCCCGGCTTTGGTCCCTGTCTGTGCAGAGTCTGCACATTCTCTTTGTGTCTGCGTGGGTTTCCTCCAAGTGCTCCAGTTTCCTCCCACAAATCCCAAAAGACGTGCTGTTAGGTGAATTGGACATTCTGAATTCTCCCTCAGTGTAACCGAACAGGCGCTGGAGTGTGGCGACTGGGGGATTTTCACAGTAACTTCATTGCAGTGTTAATGTAAGCCTACATGTGACAATAATAAAGATTTTTAAAATTAGTATCTGTCCTGGTCCACCCACTTCGGCACAATGATCAAGAATGCACAACAGCACCTACACTTCCTCGGGAACTAAGGAAATGCAGCATGTCCACATTGACTCCTACCAAATTTTACAGATGCACCATACAAAGCATCCTATCTGACTGCATCACAACCTGGTATTGCAACTGCTCGGCCCAAGGCCCTAAGAAACTACAGAGAGTCGTGAACACAGCCCAGTCCATCACAGCCCAGTCCATCACCTCCCATCCATTGACTCTGTCTACACCTTCCACTACCTTGGGGAAATGGGCAGCAGAATCAAAGACCCCTCCCATCAGGGCTATTCTCTCTTCCATCTTCTTCTGTTGGGTAGGAGATACAAAAGGCTCAGAACATGATCTAACAGATTAAAACAGCTTTTTCTCTACTTTTACAAGTCTCCTAAATGACTATTTTATGGACTGAACTGATCTATCAACGTATCTTCTCTACTGAGTAGCACTACACTCAGTGTGCTTCACCTGATGTCTATGTCTACGTATTTACATCGTGTATTTATCGTATGTCCTATGTTTTTCATCTATGTAATGATCTGCCTGGATTGTGCGCAGAACAATACATTTCACTGTTCCTCGGTACAAGTGACAGTAAATCCAAATCTAATTCATGACTAGATGACGCCTAAACCAAATTTGTGGATGAACTTCAGTTAAATGCTGCTGGAAGACTGACAGTTTATTTTTGTTAAGCTGCAGTGTATACATGTAGAATGGAAATCCAGCGCACACATAATGTAGCACATCCTTGTACAGTGTCAGAAGTCCTGTTTTCCTGCTCCAATATACTACCAACAGATGTTGCAATGACAGTTCAATGGTACAGGCTGCATGGCCATGGGAATGACATTGATGAGCCATGAGAGTAACTAATGAGAATGTTTGGGCTGACTTATAATGGGGAAACCAGTTAACTGGCAATGTGGAAGGTTGAACTCAGTCAGTTTCTCTGGCAGGATCTGCTTGCAGTCAAAAATAAAGAGATAATATGGCAATCTAACCTTTTTCTAATTTACCTTTATAAGAATTTAGTGACACAAAGTTGATTTAAAATTCAGTTACACACTAATTGGCAGTGTTGCAGAATGAAGAAAGTACAGAATTAATTGCTCTCTATGGTACGGAGCATCACATGTAACTGGATATGTGTCTTCCTTTTTAAAAAATGTGACATTTTAGAACTGGATTAATTTAGAGTTTGCAATTGTGCAGGTGAAGTACCAAAAAATTAAAATAATATAATGTCATCGTTTACTTGTAAATTGTAAAGTATTAACATGCGTCTACTTTATATGAACTGCAGGTGGAATTTTCCCAAACAAAATGACAAAGTAACCGAAAATTGGCAGCCAGAGAAACAGCCTTATTTTCTCTCCAAATCTTCTGACACTTGGTCAAAAATAGGTAGGGGGGGGCATATTTTGCACCATCACTCTATCGGGGTGGTGCCTGATAGAGTCAGCCAGCCCGACTGCACAATGTTCAGGGCACCGTTTTTGAAGGGCGCACCAATCTCAAGGTGAAGCTATAGGCCCCCCACCCAAACATCCACCAGCATCGGGACTTCAGTTTACCCCCCCCACCCCCCACCTTCACACACCCCATTGCTGCCACAGGGGCTCAGTGCCCCACCCCCATCGCCGGCATAAGGACTGTGTTGCCACCCTCTCCCCAACACTGCGGGACCTCACCCCCCTGAAATTGATATCGTGAAGGACCCACTAGCGATAACAGATAGCGATAACAGATAGCGATAACAGTTAGCGATAACAGATAGAGATAATAGATAGAGATAACAGATAGAGATAACAGATAGAGATAACAGATAGAGATAACAGATAGATAATAGATAGATAACAGATTGAGTTAACAGATAGATAACCGATAGAGATAACAGATAGATAACAGATAGATAAAAGATCGAGATAACAGATGGATAACAGATAGAGATAACAGATAGATAATAGATAGATAACAGATAGATAACAGATTGAGTTAACAGATAGATACTAGATAGAGGTAATAGATAGATAACAGATAGGTAACAGATAGAGATAACAGATAGATAACAGGTAGATAACAGATAGATAACAGATAGAGATAATAGAGATAACAGATAGAGATAACAGATAGATAACAGATAGATAACAAAAAGAGATAGTAGATAGATAACAGATAGGTAACGGATAGAGATAACAGATACAGATAACAGAGATAACAGATAGAGATAACAGCTAGATAACAGCTAGATAACAGATAGAGATAAGAGATGGATAACACATAGAGATAACAGCTGGATAACAGGTAGATAACAGATAGAGGTAATAGATAGATAACAGATAGGTAACAGATAGAGATAACAGATAGATAACAGATAGAGATAACAGAGATAACAGATAGATAACAAATAGAGATAATAGATAGATAACAGATAGGTAACAGAGAAGAGATAACAGACACAGATAACAGAGATAACATATAGAGATAACAGCTAGATAACAGCTAGATAACAGATAGAGATAAGAGATGGATAACACATAGAGATTACAGCTGTATAACAGGTAGATAACAGATAGATAACAGATAGAGATAACAGACAGAAATAACGGATAGAGATAACAGATAGATAACAGATAGATAACAGATAGATAACAGATAGATAACAGATGGATAACAGATGGATAACAGATAAATAACAGATAGAGACAACAGATATATAACAGATAGATAACAGATAGAGATAACAGATAGATAACAGATAGAGATAACAGATAGAGATAACAGATAGAGATAACAGATAGAGATAACAGATAGAGATAACAGATAGAGATAACAGATAGATAACAGGTAGATAACAGGTAGATAACAGATAGATAACAGATAGAGATAACAGATAGAGATAACAGATAGAGATGACAGACAGAGATGACAGATAGATAACAGATAGATAACAGATAGAGATAAGAGATGGATAACACAGAGATAACAGCTGGATAACAGGTAGATAACAGATAGATAACAGATAGAGATAACAGATAGAGATAACAGATAGATAACAGATAGAGATAACAGCGAGATAACAGATAGAGATAAGAGATGGATAACACAGAGATAACAGCTGGATAACAGGTAGGTAACAGGTAGGTAACAGGTAGGTAACAGGTAGGTAACAGGTAGGTAACAGGTAGATATAACAGATAGATATAACAGATAGATATAACAGACAGAGATAACAGATAGATAACAGATAGATAACAGATTGAGTTAACAGATAGATAACAGATAGAGATAACAGATAGATAACAGATAGATAACAGATCGAGATAACAGATGGATAACAGATAGAGATAACAGATAGAGATAACAGATAGATAACAGATAGAAAGCAGATAGATAACAGACATCTGAAATTAAAATACCAGAAACACTCAGGAAGTCAATCAGCATCAATAGGGGGAGACACAAGTTGACAATTTCAATTTTAAACTCTTTTAGTGGGCACAAATAATCAAGCAAGTGTTTTTTTTTAAATTGTGTTTTAAAATTTTTTTCCAGTTAAGTGACTAATCCACCTACCCTGCACATATCCGGCTTGTGGGGGTGAGACTCACGCAGACACGTGCAAACTCCATACGGACAGTGACCTGGAGCTGAGATCAAACCCGGGTCCTTGGTGCAGTGAGACCAGAGGGTGAGTGTGTGGATCAGGAGAGGGCACTTGAGCATGGCCTCGCAAATGTTACCGGCAGGGGTTTGGGGTGTAGGGGCTCCTGCTGTGGCTGGGGGTGAGCGTGCAGAGTGGGGTCCAACAGTCCAACTGGCTGGGTGGATGGCACTCTGAGAGAAGGTGGGACACGTAAGGGTCCCGGGGATATGAGGGTACCGGGACAGAAGTCCCAACTGACTGTCCCCCATCGGGGGGGGTCCTCCAGGATGGCCAGGCTCGCGATCGGGGGCCACCGATTGGCAGGCGTGTACGTTCTCGGAGGGGGGGGGGGGGTTCTATATGTTCAGGGTCTGCCCGCAGTGTGGGCGGGGCCACCGCCACAGGCTGCCTCCGCATGCGCGGACCCACAGCCGGAAGTGCTGGGCTCTGTATTGGCAGCCGGAGCCCCCTGCAAAACAGACAATCACTCTGGACTTTCGAATGACCAGCGATGCTTGTACACCTTGGGCAGATGACGTTGTCCCCCTTTGGGTTCCACCTCGGCCTGATGGGTGGCCAGATCTGCAGAGTGAGTGGCAGCTCTTTCACATAGGGTGCAGCCTCCAGCCTTCTGCCTTCTCCGGTCTCTGGCTGCCTGGGTCTTCCACCAGCACCATGAGGGCTGCCTCTGCGGTGTCAACAACACAATCTATCTAGTTTCTGTGAAAATTGTAGAAGGAGGGAGATTGACAGTCAGTTGGAACTTCTGTCCCAGAACCCTCATATCCCCGGGACCCTTACGTGTCCCATCTTCTCTCAGAGTGCCATCCACCCAGCCAGTTGTACTGTTGGACCCCACTCTGCACACTCACCCCCAGCCACAGCGGGAGCCCCTACACCCCAAACCCCTGCCGGGAACATTAGCGAGGCCGTGCTCAAGTGCCCTCTCCTGATCCACACACTCACCTCTTGTTGCGCGGATATCACCAGTGCTGAAGCTCAGCTCTAGAGTGTTTGATTGTTGGTTGCTGCCTCTGTGGTGCCAATGCCCCAGGGTTCAGGCAAAGTGTGCAGGCCTCACTGTTTGATTGGAATGCTTGGCAATAACACTCATCTGAGACATGGCACATGTACCCACCAGAATGTACTTGAGAATATTTTGATAATTAAACAGTCAACAGTAATAAAGATTTGAAAATCAACTATGTAACATTTCACATATCACACTAACCATTAAACAACAAGGAAACATCACAGTTCCACACTGGTACCAACGCAAAGCTATACCAGCTAATTTCACAAAAAAACACAAATACATGGTATCACCCCTCGCAGAGTCTGCAACAGAAATGGAGGATAAGCCTGAGAATGTGTTGTCACATCCAGAAGTTTGTCGTAGAAATGATGTGTCCATCGATGTGTTACTTGTTCCTCGTGTCAGTGCCGTTCTCCATTTAGGAGCCACAGCTGTGCAGGCCCTCCCACACAACCCAATCTCACCGGAACCAAATCCTGGCTTCCACATATTCCACTGGTGCTCAAGGTGCAGTTGAGCATCCTTGACTGCCAACGTGTTTAGCCCACAGTGACGTGCCAGTTACATGCTGCACACACCACACCAGCAACAAAAGCATCAACAACCTACAAAAGCATTCCTTCAACAGTGTTAGCAGGTGCCCATTTTAGATCAATGTCGCACACCAGGACCTGCAGCATATTCTAGCTTCAAACCAGATTGCCTTCTAGACTCATACCTCCCCCTGAGCCTGGTGTTCCAGGATCCAAATCTCTCAGCAAAAATTGTCATTCTTTCTGGTTACAGAAAAGGAAGGAACAGCAATAGCAGCCACCAGACATTTGCAGCCACTAGCAGGAGCAATGAGCAAATTCAACCTGCAGCTGTGAAGTACTCTCACAACTAACAAGGCCATTCCTGCTGAGCAGAGCCTTCAGCTGTGCAGCCAGAGGCTGTTCACAGCCAAAGGGAGATAAAATGACTCTCAGCATATAACCAAGAGCAGGGCTCTGTCCTGGAAGTGTTTTGTGGGACAGACAGGCAGCAGCTGTAGTTGCCACAGCTATGGGTATGCACAATATTAGAGGGGCCTCTAGGTCCCGCAGAAACTAGGCCCTTCACCCACCCGAGCCCAAGGCTGACCCCCTACCTATGGCACCCAGAGTCCAGCCCAGGCTGATGGGTCCCCTCCCAACCCCTGAGCACTGAGGCCGCAGCACCAGTGCACCTGGGTTGCCTGCCAGGGGTTGGAAATAGCTGCTCATCTTCTCAGTTCCCCTCATCAACCATTGCACTACCTTCCCATTTTTAAATAGGAGCCTGCGCAACCTCTCATTGCGGAGCTGGTTAGTTCCCAGGAGGCAGTTAGATTGGGTTTCCATCTCGTTAATGAGTTGGAGATTGCTCGGAATTTGTCTCAAGCGATGTGTCATAGAATTGTAGAATCCCTACAGTGCAGAAGGAGGCCATTCAGCCCATTGAGTCTGTACCGACCCTTCTAATGAGCGCTGTACCCATGTCCACACCCCTGTTCACCCACACTATCCCAGTAACCCCATAACCTAAACTGCACATCCCTGGACACTATTTATCATGGCCAATCCATGTAGTCTGCGCATCTTTGAACTGTGGGGAGAAACCAGAGCACCCAGAGGAAACCGCATAGACACGGGGAGAAAATGTAAACTCTGCACAGACATTGACCCAAGGCCTGAATTGAACCTGGCTCACTGGCGCTGTGAGGCAGCAGTGCTAACCACTGTGCCATCGTGCCACCCCATCTTATCACGTCTGGGAGGGATCCTAAACCTGCCAGTGGGAGTAGGCCAGTTAGATCGCAAGCCGATTCGCGTTTGACGTGGATTCTGATTTCTACCTCTTCCGCAATTTAACCGATGCACTCAGTATCGCGCCAGCCCTTAAATAGTGCCCAATGTCTCCCAAGAACCAATTCACCCGTTCTTGAGTGAAAATCCATCTCTATGTGTCTAATTCTGAGAAGCACACATTAGGAAAGGTGTCATTGCCTTTGAGAAGGTGTAAAGATTTACCAGAATGCTTTCAGAGATGAGGACCATCTGTTATGTCGAAAGCATGGCGGGATTGTGGTAGTTCGTTTTGAATAGAAAATGCCAGGAGAAGAGTTAACAGAGTTCTTCAATATTATGACAGGTTTTGATTGATTAAATGGGGAGAAACTGTTTTCACTAGCACGAGGTTTGGTAGTCAGAGGGCACAGACTTAAGGGGGCGATTCTCTGCAATGCGGACCAAGTGCCTGCGCCATCGTGAACGCCGTCGCGTTTCACGACGGTGCAAGCAGAGCCCATGCAGCGGCCAAATGGGCGCCGCACCAACCCACGCATGTGCAGTTTGGGCAGCTCAATCCTGCGCATGCGCAGTTGGGCCGCGTCATCCCGCGCATGCGCGGGGAAATTCTTACGCACGTCGGCCCCGACGCAATATGGCATTGGTGTTCAGGGGCCGGCCACGGCGGAATGTAGGCCCGGGGGGAGGGAGAGGCCGGCCAGCCAATCGGTGGGCGCCAATCGCGGGCCAGACCCCTTCAGACCCCCCCCCCCCCCCCCCGGTGAAGGAGCCACCCCCCCCCCCCCCGACCAGGGGTGGACGGCGCCGGCGGGACCCTGTCGTGTCGGAGCGGCCGCTCGGCCTATCCGGGCTAGAGAATCGCCGCTCGCCGTTTGCGATTCGCACGGCGCTGGTTTCGGGCGGGTGGGAGAATTGCGTGTGGGGGTTGGGGTGCACGATTCGCGCGCCGCCCCGGCGATTCTCCCACCCGGCAGGGGGGAATACCACTCAAGGTAATTGACAAAATAACCAGAGTGGAGCTGAGGAAAAATATATTTTATTCTGTAAGTTGTTATGATCTAGAATGTACTGTCTGATAGGGTGGTAGAAGCAGGTTTTATATGTGAAAGAATTTTAGGAAAAAACAGGTGGTGTGGAACTAATGAGATAGTTCTTTCAGAGAGGTGACACAACTGTAACAGGCTGAATGTTCGTCTTCTTTGCCACATGATTCTATGAAGATATGGCATCTGTTTTGTTGTATCATTTTAGCCTCAAAGCCTCTGGGGAACCAGGGTAGAGAAAGTGTAGTGGGTAGAGAAGTCAGAAAGGCATAGTTTCTGGTGACCCTGCCAAATCTAATGGCAGGACCTCGTCTTTTTTAAACCTTGTTTCCAGCCGTAAGGCAGTCAGATTGAGGGATAAGCGATGTATTGGCCGGAAAGGTCTGTGGCATGGACGGCATGTTAGCACAGTGGTTAGCACTGTTGCTTCACAGCGCCAGGGTCACAGGTTCAATTCCCGGCTTGGGTCACTGTCTGTGCAGAGTTCTCCCCGTGTCTGCGTGGGGTTCCTCCGGGTGTTCCCAAAAGACGCGCTATTGGGTAATTTGGACATTCTGAATTCTCCCTCTATGTACCCGAACAGGCGCCGGAATGTGACGACAAGGGGACTTTCACAGTAACCTCATCGCAAATGTAAGCTTACTTGTGACAATAACAAAGATTATCACTGTTATTATCATAACGAGGCCACAGCCAAGGATCAGAAATAGATTTTAGGCTGTGTGGGTACGATCTGCAGGTGTTTGATTGCACGAAAGGTCGAAGTGAACCTTCCGAGGATCCAAGTGTGGGTAATGATTTTGTTCAATTGCCGGGAAGGAAGCAGATTAGCTTGGAGGTTTGCGGGGGGGGGGGGGGGGGGAGAGCACCCCTGCTTCCGCTTGGCTTGAGACAATGCTCAATGACATGTCAATGCACCATTTCAGAACGTAGAGACAGAGGATTCGTAAATCAGTTAATCTATCGTCTGTCGGGAATTTACTGGAGGACATAATGGAAAATAAAGTTCAAATGCCTTGAAAACGTTCAAACGATGTGGACAAAGGAGTATCAACGGACGTAAAGTATTTATATTTCGAGCCGGCTTTTGATACAGTCACCCATAAACAGCTGTTAGCTACAGTTGATGTTCATGGGATTGAAAGAAAATTATTCAACTGTTCAGGACATTGGCTGAGCACAGGAAACAGACTGCAGCGATAAAGGGCAGGTGATCTAATTGACAGGATGTGACTAGAGACGTTGCACAAGTATTTGTATTGATGTTCACCATATTTATTAATGACTTTGATGAAAGGATAGAAAAACAGTATCTAAAGTTGTCGTTGGCATAAAAATAGGCAGGATTGTAGGTTGTTTAGATGGAAGCATAAAATTACAAACATTATTAGAGTAGGTGACGAGGCAAAACTGCGGCAACAGCATTTTAATTTACTCTCTTTGTCTTCAACTCTCTCAAGCTATCCATAAGGCAATCCAATTATTTACCCTTAACTGGGAGTTTGGATTATCTCTTGGAGACATCCAAGATCAGGATATTGGCACCAGCTGGTTCTGAGCATCACCAGATGTGACTCTCTGAACAGAACTCTGAACACACACAGCTGTCACGGCACTGACTGTGGCACAGATCGCTCCCTGGTCTGTCCCACAGTCTGGATACAACCCTTGAAGATTTCCATTCAAAGCAGAAATTCCATCTTTGCATCAATGTCTACCATACTGAGCACTGCTGCCTCACAGCGCCAGGGACACGGGTTCAATTCAGGCTTTGGATGACTGCCAATGTGGAATTTGCCCATTCCCTCGTGTCTGCATGGGTTTCCTCCGGGTGCTCCTGTTTCCTCCCGTAGTCCAAAAGATGTGCAGGTTAGGTGTATTGACCGTGTTAAATTACCCCTTTGTGTCCAAAAGGTTAGGTGGGGTTACTAGGTTATGGGGATAGGTTGGGGGAGTGGACCGAGGTAGTGTGCTCTTTCAGAGGGTTGGTGCAGGCTTGATGGACCAAATAGCCTCCTTCTGCACTGTAGGGATTCTATGATTCTATGATACTGCATGGCCAAGTAAAAATCATGGGCAGCATTCTCAGTTCTGATGGCAGAGTGTTGACGCCATTGTAAAAACCGGAGAGTTTACCGACGGTGTCATCGGACCGCTAAGTGTAGCGTTCCTTTGCCCTGCAGGGGGCCGGCGCGGCACTGAAGCAACTCACTCCGCTCCAGCTGCTGACACCAGCGTCAAACGTGTGCTGCGGGTCTGTGCATGCGGGCTGCGACAAGCGCGAACCCATGCATGCGCGCTCGCTTCCTTCTCTGCGCCAGC
Organism: Scyliorhinus canicula; assembly: GCF_902713615.1. Lineage (NCBI taxonomy): Eukaryota > Metazoa > Chordata > Chondrichthyes > Carcharhiniformes > Scyliorhinidae > Scyliorhinus > Scyliorhinus canicula. The sequence continues at coordinate 37,543,847 of NC_052153.1, forward strand.
CCCGACGCAACATGGCGTATGCCGTAGGGCTACAGGGGCTGGCGTGGAGTAAAGGAGGCCCCCATTAAAAGAGACTAGCCCACCGATCGCAGGCCAGGCCACGATGGTGCACCCCCCCCCGGGGTCGGACCCTCACTTGCCCCCACCAGGCCACCCCCGACAGGATGGATGCCGAGGTCTCGCTGAGTAAGACCACATGTGAATGCCGCTGGCGGGACTCGGGCTTTCTTGGCGGCCACTCGGCCCATCCGGGCGGAGAATTGGCGGGGGCACGTAGAGAGGCCCCCGACTGGCGCCGCGCCGACCTCGCCGGTGCCAATGGCGCCGATTCTCCAGTCACCGGAGAATTAGCAGATTGGCGTCAGGGTGGCATCGTGCCCGGCCCGGCAATTCTCCGAACCAGCGCGTGCTGAGAGAATCCTGCATCATCAGTTCCTTGACCCAATTGAAAAGGAGCCCTTGTTATTCCCACACAGAGTACAGAAGTGAAATGGAATGTAATTTAATACTACACTTTCAACATATGGAAAACTTGCCAGACTCTGTTCACCTGTTGAATTATTTTACTTAAATTTACCTGACGAGATATATTTTCCCAAAGAACCATGAGTTCATCAGTTGATGGGTAAAGCACAGCAATTTTCAAAATGCAGGTATGGCCATCTCAACAAAGTTACAGCTAATGTGCATGAAGATAAAGGCTGCTGACGCTTTTAAAAATGAATTAAATATTTCTAAATCGTTTCCAATAGATGAGGTTCTTGTTAGTGAGATTTTCCAAAGTAATTTCTCCAATTTTGACCCTGAGATATGCTTTATTTTGCACAGAGACCTGCGGCAATGCTGAGAGATGCCAAACTTTTTCTGCTCTATTTAAGATTTAGTTATGCTGTTTGTGACCAGACAGCTGCTGCTGTGAGCATGTATTCTGCCTGAGCGGACTGATATATCCAAAGGTATGAATTCTTTGACATGAAAACTTGATGTAAATGGATCAATTCAATCACAATACAAATGTGAGGAAAAGTGACTGAAATTAATATCCAAATCGGTAAGCCCAGCAGCGTACTGATTAAATCCTGTTTTATTGTAAGCTGCTTGCCATAGAATAACTATCTTCTGTCCATCAGAAAGACATGTGTACATGTTTTTCAGACCTCTTGTTTTCATTTTGAAAATGTGTACTTTTTGGTTTCAGTTCAGCCTACTTCAATTATTTTTTGAGAACATTTTCATTCCATGATCTTCCATCTACATGCGCAAGCAGCTGTTGGACTGGGTTGCTTAGGAACCGAATGCATTATTTCCTTGCAGTCAAAGTGATATATATATATTTTAAATGATTCCCTTGTAGCGCTCAACAATCCTTGGCGAATGAAACTGAATACCATATGAGCACTTTGGATTACAAACATTGCTTTTGAATGTCTTGCATCCTTTACTGTACTTATTCAGTTGACCGAAGTAATTCAATGTGTCCAAGTCAAATAGTTGCATTGAACGTATCAACAGAGCACTTTTCCCTTGAGTGTTCATTTTTAATTGTCAATGTTTTTCATAGAACATAGAACATAGAACACTACAGCGCAGTACGGGCCCTTCGGCCCTCGATGTTGCGCCGACCTGTGAAACCATCTGAAGCCTATCTGACCTACACTATTCCATTTTCATCCATATGTCTATCCAGTGACCACTTAAATGCCCTTAAAGTTGGCGAGTCTACTACTGTTGCAGGCAGGGCGTTCCACACCCCTACTACTCTCTGAGTAAAGAAACTGCCTCTGACATCTGTCCTATATCTATCACCCCTCAATTTAAAGCTATGTCCCCTCGTGTTGGTCATCACCATCCGAGGAAAAAGACTCTCACTGTCCACCCTATCTAACCCTCTGACTATCTTATATGTCTCTATTAAGTCACCTCTCAGCCTTCTCCTCTCTAAGGAAAACAACCTCAAGTCCCTGAGCCTTTCCTCGTAAGACCTTCCCTCCATACCAGGCAACATCCTAGTAAATCTCCTCTGAACCCTTTCCAAAGCTTCCACATCCTTCCTATAATGTGGTGACCAGAACTGCACGCAGTACTCCAGGTGCGGCCGCACCACAGTTATGTACAGCTGCAGCATGATCTTGTGGCTCCGAAATTCAATCCCCCTGCTGATAAAGGCTAGCACACCATATGCCTTCTTAACAACCCTATTAACCTGGGTGGCAACTTTCAGGGATTCATGTACCTGGATGCCGAGATCTCTCTGTTCATCTACACTGCCAAGAATCTTGCCATTAGCCCAGTACTCTACATTCCTGTTACTCCTTCCAAAGTGAACCACCTCACACTTTTCTGCATTAAACTCCATCTGCCACCTCTCAGCCCAGCTCTGCAACTTATCTATGTCCCTCTGTATCCTATAACATCCTTCAGCACTATCCACAACTCCACCGACCTTCGTGTCATCTGCAAATTTACTAACCCATCCTTCTACACCCTCTTCCAGGTTATTTATAAAAATGACAAACAGCATTGGCCCCAAAACAGATCCTTGCGGTACACCACTAGTAACTGAACTCCAGGATGAACATTTGCCATCAACCACCACCCTCTGTCTTCTTTCAGCTAGCCAATTACTGATCCAAACCGCTAAATCACCTTCAATCCCATACTTCCTTATTTTCTGCAATAGCCTACCGTGGGGAACCTTATAAAACGCCTTACTGAAATCCATATACACCACATCAACAGCTTTACCCTGATCCACCTGTTTGGTCACCTTCTCAAAAAACTCAATAAGGTTTGTGAGGCATGAACTACCCTTCACAAAACCGTGTTGCCTATCGCTAATCAACTTGTTCTTTTCAAGATGATTATAAACCCTATCTCTTATAACCTTTTCCAACATTTTACCCACAACCGAAGTAAGGCTCACAGGTCTATAATTACCAGTGTTGTCTCTACTCCCCTTCTTGAACAAGGGGACAACATTTGCTATCCTCCAGTCTTCCGGCACTATTCCTGTCGACAAAGACGACATAAAGATCAAGGACAAAGGCTCTGCAATCTCCTCCCTGGCTTCCCAGAGAATCCTAGGATAAATCCCATCTGGCCCAGGGGACTTATATATTTTGACATTTTCAAAAATTGCTAACACCTCCTCCTTTTGAACCTCAATTCCATCTAGCCTGGTCGACTGAACCTGAGTGTTCTCCTCGACAACATTGTCTTTCTCCAGTGTAAACACTGACGCAAAATATCCATTTAACGCTTCCCCTATCTCCTCTGATTCCACACACAACTTTCCACTACTATCCTTGATTGGCCCTAATCTTACTCTAGTCATTCTTTTGTTCCTGATATACCTATAGAAAGCCTTACGGTTTTCCTTGATCCTATCCGCCAACTACTTTTCGTGTCCTCTCCTCGCTCTTCTTAACTCTCCCTTTAGGTCCTTCCTGGCTAACTTGTAACTCTCAAGTGCCCTAACTGAGCCTTCATGTCTCATCCTAACATAAGCCTTCTTCTTCCTCTTGACAAGTGCTTCAACTTCCTTAGTAAACCACGGTTCCCTTGCTCGACAGCTTTTTCCCTGCCTGACAGATACATACTTATTAAGGACACGCAGTAGCTGTTCCTTGAAAAAGCTCCACATTTCGATTGTACCCATCCCTTGCAGTTTCCTTCCCCATCCTATACATCCTAAATCTTGCCTTTCCCCCAGCTATAATTCTTGCCTTGTGGTATATACCTATCGCTGCCCATTGCTAAAGTAAACATAACCGAGTTGTGATCACTATCACCAAAGTGCTCACCTACATCTAAATCTAACACCTGGCCGGGTTAATTACCCAGTACCAAATCCAATGTGGCCTCGCCCCTTGTTGGCCTGTCTACATACTGTGTCAGAAAACCCTCCTGCACACACTGTACAAAAACTGACCCATCTATAGTACTCGAACTATAGTATTTCCAGTCAATATTTGGAAAGTTAAAGTCCCCCATAACAACTACCCTGTTACTCTCGCTCCTGTCGAGAATCATCTTTGCAATCCTTTCCTCTACATCTCTGGAACTATTCGGAGGTCTATAGACAACTCCCAACAGGGTGACCTCTCCTCTCCTATTCCTAACCTCGGCCCATACTACCTCAGTAGACGAGTCCTCAAGAGTCCTTTCTACCGCCGTAATACTTTCCTTGATTAACAATGCCACACCCCTTTCTATTTCCTTTCTATTGGCATTCCAAAGAACTTATTCTGATGCTTAAAGTCAAATATACGATCTAAGTATTTTTTCAACTTCCCACTGAATTCCCAATAAATATTCCCATGTTGCAATGCTGCTCCATAACTGGAACACGGATTGTAGAAAGATGCAACAGTAAAATATATGTTTCTGTGATGTTAATGAATTTTTACACAATATTTTCTTGCTTGTTTATAATATGATTAAGACCAGTTACAAATACGATTGCTAATTTGAAGTGAGAATCCAGACAGGATTTTAGAATATCACAGTTTTGGGGTCTTGAAATTTGATTATTGCAAAATGAGATCCGAAAATCTGCTCTCAATGGTGCCGAGGGGAAAACTTCTGAAAATAATATGACGCGTTTTAAAATTCTCTCTTGGGATGTAAATAATGCTGGCAAAGGCACTTATTTGTTCCTCATCCCTAATTGTCTTTGAGAAGGTGGTGTGAACGTTATAGAAAAGCAAAATACTGCGGATGCTGGAAATATGAAATGAAGAAAGAAAATTTTAGAAATACTTAGTAAATTTGGCAGCATCTGTGGAGAGACAAATATTTTCTCTCCTCAAATGCTGGCAAACCTCTGATTTGTAACCTCAACCAGTTTTCCAGATATTCTCCAACACACTGACTTGGTGTGGCCCAGTTTACGGCAATGAAAACATCTAACTGCTTACATATCTCTCACACCTCCAACAGACTTTTGTTTTGATGTGTAAACTCCTTGGAGTTTCCGACCCCATCCTCTCATGCTGACCTCACACCTTCCCAATTTCTAGATTTCTCTGGTTTAAAAGTGAGTATAAAGAAAGGCTTTGTTTTATGAACCAGCTCAAAGTCATCCGCAAGCTCTGCAGCCTGCCTGGCAATTCTAACTTTCTACTCCTCAACATGTGTTCGAATCATTGTAGGTAATAAATCTTTAAATTCATCCAACAGAATCATCCCTCTAAGAGCATCATAGCTTTCTTCTTTTTTCAATGCTCGCACGAACCTATCAAAATGACCTTGTTTAACCCTTTTGAATTCAAAGTAACTTTGTCCACTGTTTTCTTACAACTCAACATTTCCATCTGTACTCCTCCGATACCAGCTGATAAACACTTAATATAGCTTTTTGTCTCATAGTCCCCAGACCTTTTCTCTAACGAGGAGCATAGACTTCACTAGCCCTACCTATACATTTAGTCTGTAAGGATGGGATCCAAATATCTTGTGGCCATTTCATCTGTTTAGCTATTTTCTCAAAAGCACAAACAAAACCTTTGCATCTCTCTCGTTGAATTCTGGGATATCTGAACATCTCCCAACTAGTTTCCCATCTGGAAAAAGTTTCTTCATGCATTGTGGTACTTAGAACTTAGAACTTAGAACGATACAGCGCAGTACAGGCCCTTCGGCCCTCGATGTTGCACCGACATGGAAAAAAACTAAAGGCCATCTAACCTACACTATACCCTTATCATCCATATGCTTATCCAATAAATTTTTAAATGCCCTCAATGTTGGCGAGTTCACTACTGTTGCAGGTAGGGCATTCCACGGCCTCACCACTCTTTGCGTAAAAAACCCACCTCTGACCTCTGTCCTATATCTATTACCCCTCAATTTAAGGCTATTCCCCTCGTGCTAGCCACCTCCATGCGCGGGAGAAGGCTCTCGCTGTCCACCCTATCTAACCCTCTGATCATTTTGTATGCCTCTATTAAGTCACCTCTTAACCTTCTTCTCTCTAACAAAAACAACCTCAAGTCCATCAGCCTTTCCTCATAAGATTTTACCTCCATACCAGGCAACATCCTGGTAAATCTCCTCTGCACCCGTTCCAAAGCTTCCACGTCCTTCCTATAATGAGGCGACCAGAACTGTACGCAATACTCCAAATGCGGCCGTACTAGAGTTTTGTACAACTGCAACATGACCTCATGGCTCCGGAACTCAATCCCTCTACCAATAAAGGCCAACACACCATAGGCCTTCTTCACAACCCTATCAACCTGGGTGGCAACTTTCAGGGATCTATGTACATGGACACCGAGATCCCTCTGCTCATCCACACTACCAAGAATTTTACCATTAGCCAAATATTCCGCATTCCTGTTATTCTTTCCAAAGTGAATCACCTCTCACTTCTCCACATTAGACTCCATTTGCCACCTCTCAGCCCAGCTCTGGAGCTTATCTATGTCCCTCTGTAACCTGCAACATCCTTCCGCACTGTCTACAACTCCACCGACTTTAGTGTCGTCTGCAAATTTACTCACCCATCCTTCTGCGCCCTCCTCTAGGTCATTTATAAAAATGACAAACAGCAACGGCCCCAGAACAGATCCTTGTGGTACGCCACTCGTAACTGAACTCCATTCTGAACATTTCCCATCAACTACCACTCTCTGTCTTCTTTCAACTAGCCAATTTCTGATCCACATCTCTAAATCACCCTCAATCCCCAGCCTCCGTATTTTCTGCAATAGACGACCGTGGGGAACCTTATCAAACGCTTTACTGAAATCCATATACACCACATCAACTGCTCTACCCTCGTCTACCTGTTCAGTCACCTTCTCAAAGAACTTGATAAGGTTTGTGAGGCATGATCTACCCTTCACAAAACCATGCTGACTATCCCTAATCATATTATTCCTATCTAGATGATTATAAATCGTATCTTTTATAATCCTCTCCAAGACCTTACCCACCACAGACGTTAGGCTCACCGGCCTATAGTTACCGGGGTTATCTCTACTCCCCTTCTTGAACAAAGGTTGCAATTTGCTGAATCTAAATTTAATTCTCTCTTTCTTTATTCATGCCCCCAATTTTCTGTCACAAACCACACTGATGTTATCTGCAAGGATATCCCAACTTGGAACGTAGGGGTGTATAGTTTTGTGTTTGGAATGGTGCGAGGAGTCAAGTGAAACCCCAGTGAGAATAAACAGCCCATTCATCATGTAACAATTATTAAAGACTATTTATTGAAGAACAGACAAATGCACACAAACAGGACTATTTAACATTAAGGCAAATAAGGACTGAATAACTAAAAATGCCCACAGTTTATATAGACCTTGTTAGAAATGCAATGATGATAATCAAGTCTGGGAAACATCTTGGGCACAATTCTCCGCCCCCCATGCCGGGTGGGAGAATCACGGGGGGGCCGGGCAAGTTCCGCCATGCCGCCCCGGCACTCACATGCGATTCTCCCACCCCCCCCACCAAAACGGCGCGCCAAGATTTCCGACAGGCCGCTCGGAGAATCGCCGCTCGCCGTTTGTAACGGGTGAGCGGCGATTCTGCTGCCCGGATGGGGCGAGCGGCCTGCCCAATATGATGGGTTCATGCCGGCGCCGACCACACCTGGTCGCTGCCAGCGTGAAAAGCACGCAAACGTTGCGTGGGCGGCCTGTGGGGGAAGAGGGAGGATCGAGCACAGGGAGAGCGCTCAGAAGGGGTCTGGCCCGCGATCGGTGCCCACCGATCGGCGGGCCGTCTAAAGGATGCACTCTTTCACTCCGCTGCCCCGCAAGATCAATCCTCCATGTCTTGCGGGGCATATGCATGGGTTGGAGCCGGCCAACCTGCGTATGCGCGGGTGACGTAATATATGTGGCGCGGCTGCGTAATTTACGCAGCGCCACTTTCATGTGGCGCCAAGGCCTGGCGCATGTAAATTACGCAGCGCCGCTCCTAGCCCCCGAGGGTGGCAGAATAGGGGGCGAGGAGCGGCCTCCGACGCCGGAGTGAAACACTCCGGTTTTCGCTCCGGCGTTGGCACTTAGTCTCCCGTTGGGAGAATCCCGCCCCTTGTGATTGTCTAGCGAACATTTTTAAACTACTGCTACAAAGGTTTTCTGCATTGCCTGTGCTCTAAGACTTGGAGACTGTCAGATATAAAACTTGCCTTCTAGGGTGTTCGCTGGAAACTAGCTTGCTTGTTTCTGAGGCTTTTAGGTCTCAACTGGTCTCCTTTGCTTCTGTGGGTCCTAGCTATTATACCTTTATTCAAGATGTGGAGATGCCGGCGTTGGACTGGGGTGAGCACAGACAGAAGTCTTACAACACCAGATTAAAGTCCAACAGGTTTGTTTCAAACACTAGCTTTCGGTGCACTGCTTCTTCCTCAGGTGAATGAAGAGGCAGTGATCCGAAAGCTAGTAGTTGAAACAAACCTGTTGGACTTTAACCTGGTGTTGTAAGACTTCTTTCTGTGCTCACCTTTATTCAACTTTGATTCTGCCTTCTGAGTATTTGGCTGTCTGCCACTATCAAATTACTTGACTCTAAACATTAGCGTGTGTATATCTAATTGATCTTCCCAATTGCCTTGATACTCTGTTTCTACTAATTAGATATTCTCATCAGATTCTATCTAAATGTCTTCTAATCTCGTTACTAGGAGAGACTCATCTCATCCGGCCTTTTGAATAGTAGCTTCTGCTGTCACTGGGCAGATTTCTACCTGTTGTTGAGCAGCTCACCTCCTACTGCATCTTGTTAAATTCGTGTCAGTGTTGACACTCGGAAAACCATGACGGGCAGAAAACCATTATATCCAAATTTGCTGATGACCCAATATTAGATGTTATTGGACTCTCCCGATTTAAGTCCGAGTGCTGTCACCAGTGGGGGAACCGGAGTGCTTCCCACTGGTTCTGTCAGCCCTGCAGAGGTGGGATTCATTTCCACTCTGAAACATTTTTGGAGAGGGGAGGTTTTGCGTTAGCCTTGAGAGGGATGGGACGCAAGCTTGTCGACAAGTTCCTTGGCTCAGAGATCGGGACGCCCTGTTTAAAGGGTGCCCTGATCCAAGAATAATATTGTGTCCTCCCACACCCATCATTAGCAAGCCGTCCCCCACAATTGAGTGACACCCCGGTATGCTCTTTGTCTACTCACATGCTCTTTCTATGAAGTACTTCAGAAAAATAAACAGCCTCTTCAAAAAAAAAGGACTGTGAAGGGCTATAAAAATGAAAAAAATCCAGCCCTCCTTTGAAATTACCTAGGCCTGTCAGTCAAGAGGCTTATGAAAGCTAATGGGCCATGAAATTGAATTTAAACAGAACAATTCAAAGCTTTTAGGCATCCCAGCATGCACAGAGGCTAGAAAATGGTAAATGGGACTGAAATTAACTGTGTAAATGGCACTTCAAAAGTTTTCATCATATCAAAGGGAACACTTTTACTTTCTTTGACAGATCATTGATATTGACATGCTGTGAGAGACAACAAAGTAGCCCAATACATCAGAGGGAAGACTTCCAATTAAACCTTGACATGCTGAAAGACAGGTCAATGATTTTTAAAACTACTGATGGAAGACCCACAGCCTACGCCCTCCAGCTAAGCTCAAGGGACCCTCAACCCCCACCTCCTTTTAATAACACCCTCAGCATCCTGGGGATAAGTGCAGAGAGGGTGCAAACCGCCTTTCCCCCATCAGTGTCCACGGCGAGGACCTGACTGGGACCGGTGTAATCTGATCGGGACCAGCCCACTCACGGCTGGTGCAATGGGCTGGGAGGTTCGCAACAGGATTACCACCCAGCAGGAATCCGATTTTGACCCTCAAGCCCAATTCAGCAGGCCATTGTGATCCCGTCCTGAGGCTAGTGCCCTGGAGAATCGCTCCTGACCTCTTTGAACAGTGTGAAGGACTTAATAGCTCATTCCATTTCCAAGGTTCCCATTGCTATGACCCCCTGGGCAAGTGCCAGAATCAGAACTGAAACCAAACTTGAACCCTCATGGCTCTGAAAACATTCCCGTGGGATCAGATCCAATCACCACCAGTTACCAGTTAGAACACAGCCCTTTGGGCCAATTCATTGGCCACCAGGATGGTTACACAGTCCTTAACACTGCTGCCTCGTGGCGCTGACGTCCCAGGTTCGATCCCGGCTCTGGGTCACTGTCCATGTGGAGTTTGCATATTCTCCCCGTGTTTGCATGGGTTTTGTCCCCACAACCCAAAGGTGTGTGCGATTGGCCACGCTAAATTGTCCCTTAATTGGAAAAATAAAAAATAAACAAATTTCATTGGCCACCAGCCAAATTAATCAAACTGAGTCCCAGCCAATCTCCCAGCCATTGGTGCTGGACACTACACCGCTCCCGTTGAACCAGCACAGACTAACAAAGTGGTCGCTCTTACTGCTGAAACCCTCTGCTTGAATTAAAGGCACAGGCCACTGCTTTCGTCTGTTTGAATTAAAGATAAAAGCTGCCTTAATGTCACATGACCACAAATCATCCATGGATCAAAAATGCAACGGAAAAAATAAAAGTAAGGGAAATAAGGGGGTGGACAGAAAATAAACAGGAAGGTTCCTTCCACCATCCTACTATAAAGAGCGCTCAGTTTTTATATTTTAATATAATTTTTATGGATTTTTTATATGATCTTTATTGTCAGAAGCAGGCTTACATTGCAGTGAAGTTACTGTGAAAGTCCCTAGTCGCCACATTCCGGCGCCTGTTTGGGGACGCAGAGGGAGAATTCAGAATGTCCAAATTACCTCAGCACGTCTTTCGGGACTTGTGGGAGGAAACCCACGCCGACCCAGGGAGAACAAGCAGACAGGGACCCAGCCGGGAATCTAACCTGGGACCCTGGCACTTTGAAGTCACAGTGCTAATCACTGTGCTATCGAGCTGCCCATGCTCTCGGCTTATTGCTGTGGCATGCACGGCAGGCATTTACAATTAGGAGTGCAATGGAATACTCACCACTTACCAGGATGAGCGCAGCTCCAACAACACTCAAGAAACTCGACATCAGCCAGAACAAAGCAACCCGCTTGATTGCTCCCCCCTTCGACAAACAGTCAAACCCTCCATCATCGATGAACAGTGGCAGCCGTGTGCATCATCTACAAGGTGTACTGCAGTAACTCACCAAGGTTCCTTCGGCAGCATCTTCCAAACCCATGACCACAATCATCCAGAAGGACAAGAGCAGCAGATACCTGGGAACTCCAACACCTAGAGGTTCCCCTCCAAATCAGGGTGGTCACCACCCTGATTTGGAAACATATCGCCGTTCCTTCACTGTCACTGGGGCAACATGCTGGAACTCCCTTCCTAACAGCACAGTGGGTGCACCTACGCCTCAAGGACTACAGTGGTTTAAGAAGGCAACTCAGCACCACCTTCTGAAGGGCCACGAGGGATGGGCAATAAATGCTGGCCTAACCAGCGTCCACGTCCCGTAAATGAATTTAAAAAGCATGATGGAAGAAAATTCATTTGCAGAGAGACATTTGCAGTTTGTAATCAGTTTGTAAATAGAAAGACCAACACAAATCTCCAACACACCAAATCCAGTTTACCATGAATTTGCTTCAGATTGCCCACTTCAAGTTTCAATTTGGT